>NC_091456.1:55183816-55531316 GCF_027789765.1 Dendropsophus ebraccatus | reverse complement strand
CCGACAGACATGGAAAAGACAGAGGCAAAGTCCAAAGAGAGCAATCAGAGTAGAAGCCAAAGGGTCAGAACCAGGAAGGCATTAAAAGTACCAAATATGAGTCTAAAACCAAAGCCAACAAACAAACACGGTCAAAACAGGAGTGTAAGATGTTTAATTCTGCACACTACAATACCAAAAATGTTTCTATTTTATTTGAAAGGGAGGTGATATGAACTTTTAATGGGGGGTTTTAAGATCTATAAATTAACCTTTTTTTACATATCTTAAGTTGACCTAGGGGACTTTTATAAACAATCATTGTGAGATTGTTTTTCGCTAGTGTAGCCTGCCTGAGGCAGACTCTACTAGGAGATCGTAGATCAGACAGACCAGAGGTAAGGAGAAAGCCTCTTTTTTTTAAATTGAAAGTGACCGGCACCCCCAAAGTCACACTCGCAATGGTGTCAATTGGACAGTAACAGTGTCCAATCCTGTCACTGACACCTTTACATGCTGCAAATATATATGTGGGGCAGCCAAGAATTCCTACCAGAGAAAAGTAGTATTGGAAATGTTTAATTAAAACTGTTTACTGTGGGAGATAAGATATGGACAGGGGTGTCTGTGCTCTCTTCTCATTGAAACAAGTATGCTCAGTCAAACCAAGGAGGTTTATAAGGAGGTTGGCAAGCCTGTCCTGTAAGCCAAAAAGGTATTTATCTATCGTACCTATGGCTGGCTTTATGTGGTTTTCCCACAGATCTTTTCTTAGATGACTGCAGTGTATATTGCGAGAAAGCACGTGTCGCTGAAAATATAGATCAACAAGGATATTGAACTAAGACAACTAAAGTCATGTATCACAAAACCATTAATCCATAAAACCTTTAACAAGACATGAAATGTGTAGAGAGACAACTATATTATCAACTATGGTCAACAGAAGATTTTATCAAATAACAAATAATTGAGTGTCACTGTAGTATTACAGAGCCAAACAATAGGTGCCCCTGCTACTCAAATCATTCCCATTTAAGGCCCATGTAGGGTTAATAATATAACATAAGCACTTCACTGTTTTTTTTTCCAATGTGACCTCTAAATTAAATTTCTGCTGCCACAAATATTCCATTGAGCAAAAATCCTATGTGTTTAACAAGCGTTTATTCAAACCCCATACTGCATGCTTACAATTAGCATTGTTAACTTCTGAACACGACTTTATGTTTTGGCCATCTTATTAACACACACATTTCTTACAGAATAATAGGGTAATACATAATAGAGTTAAGAACTTTTGGTTCCTGAATGAAATATCTCAATAATTTGGGAGAAAAATTCAATTTCATGCAGTCTGTGACTAATGATACCAATATGTGTAACAGGCTAACTGTAGAAGTGCTACATAACATTGAAAATAGAAAATAATTGCATTACCACCATTCAGTCTAATGCTGCATGTGAGCTCATTTATCTCATTTCAACATCTTTACTAAATTTCTAGCATTACCCTTAGACGTCTATCTTTTCTTAGTTGAAAAACTACTAAATCACATTACTGTAAAAGTTACAGTGGGTAATGATATAAAGGGGGAGGGGGTTATATGGAGTGATTTGGAGGGAAGACAATGGGACATTTACGCAATGTCATCTGCTCCCTCAGATAACCACTGGTACCAAAAAAAAGTGTTTACAAAGGAAGAAAAGAAATTACAGATTAAAAAATAACATATATATATATATATATATATATATATATATATATATATATATACTAAATCAATACAAAACCAGTTACAAAATGTGATACACAATGTTTCAACACCTATTTCTTGTTCGGGTCACTTTGTTCCTTATTCAGCGCTGTAGAGCTAGGGCATGGTGTGGGTAATAATCCGTAGTCTAGAGATTTAATGAATCATTTCAAATCGAAGAAGATGTGGGTGGATATTATGGGATGTGCAGGTGAATCAAAATGTTATTGACTTTAACAATTAGATGAATGGAGGAGAAAATATAATCAATGAGGAACTATAGATCATGTGGATGCAAGTTAGATTAGATTTGAACAATGCTTTGTCTAACATATTTATAGGATATAATTGGCCAAACATTAGACCAGTGTTTCCCAAGCTTTTCCACCTTAGGGTACCACTAAATTTGTCTACTTTGGGACATACTTTTGTGCATTTTTTATCCCGTGTATCATGTATTATGTATTAAATTATTGGTCTAAATAAAGAATTGTATATCTTTTCTACTTATGTATAGCTTTTGCAATTTTCTTTTGGTTAGTAGTTATATTTTGATTGCAAACTTAGGATTTTGTGGCAGACTTTCTCTCTTTTGGGTTCCCCCTTTATTCGATAGGTTGAGGGGGATAAGTGAGCACAGAGAGAAGAAAAGCAGGGCTGTACAAAACAACTTTCTGCAATCTTCTCTCACCAAGCTCCCAGATAAGCTTTGACCTTTCTGACCTGTGAATCCAGCATTTTATGTGCCCAGACAGTCGGAAAACTGTATAGCTGTTTATCTCCTTTTCCTGCTCACTCATCCCCCTTGACCCCTTCCCCCTCTATAGGTTATAATGGACTCAGCAAATCCGTCTTCACTTTGCTTCTTTGTAATGAAGACATCTTTGCCTAATAAAACCAATTACAGAGTTTATTAACCCCTAGACGACCCTGGGCGTATAGTTACGCCATGGAAGTCTGTCCCCAGACGACCTAGGGCGTAACTGTACGCCCTGGGCATTCCGCGGCTGCAGGGGTTAATGTGACCATATAAAGTAAAGATGGCTGCTGATTATTTCAGCAGCTATCTTTTGCTTACCTGCAGCCGCGGAATCGCGCCCCCCACGCCATCACGATCGCTGTGATTGGCTGGCAAACTAAGGGCAGCCAATCACAGCGATTCTGATGCATTGTGGGCCGATATGACGTTGATAAACCGTGATTGGTGCTGTCAGAGACAGCACCAATCACGGTTATGCCTGGGGCCGTGTCCCACGTGACCCCCGCCCCCCGATCGTCCGGATTGGCCGTTTGCCGGTAACCGGCCAATCACGGGCGAGGCGGGCAGTCCAAAATATTGATCCCTCCCTGCTCGCCCTCCTTTTCGTCAGGATCGGCGAGCAGAGAGGGTGTACGTGAGTCCCGTGTGCCCCCCGGTACTGCCCCGTTGCTGCCCGGTGCCCTCAGCAGGGAGATCGTGTTAGCAGCACACTCTGTGCTGCTACCACTTCCCCTGCTTCTGATCCGCCTCTGCCCCGCCCCCTCCCTTGTGCCATCAGCCCCCACCTCCTCCCTTGTGCCATCAGCCCCCACCTCCTCCCTTGTGCCATCAGCCCCCACCTCCTCCCTTGTGCCATCCGCCCCTACCTCCTCCCTTGTGCCATCCACCCTCATCTCCTCCCTTGTGCCATCAGCCCCCACCTCCTCCCTTGTGCCATCAGCCCCCACCTCCTCCCTTGTGCCATCCACCCTCACCTCCTCCCTTGTGCCATCCACCCCCACCTCCTCCCTTGTGCCATCAGCCCCCACCTCCTCCCTTGTGCCATCAGCCCCCACTTCCTCCCTTGTGCCATCCACCCTCACCTCCTCCCTTGTGCCATCCACCCCCACCTCCTCCCTTGTGCCATCAGCCCCCACCTCCTCCCTTGTGCCATCAGCCCCCACCTCCTCCCTTGTGCCATCCACCCTCACCTCCTCCCTTGTGCCATCAGCCCCCACCTCCTGCCTTGTGCCATCCACCCTCACCTCCTCCCTTGTGCCATCCGCCCTCACCTCCTCCCTTGTGCCATCAGCCCCCACCTCCTGCCTTGTGCCATCTGCCCTCACCTCCTCCCTTGTGCCATCCGCCCTCACCTCCTCCCTTGTGCCATCAGCCCCCACCTCCTCCCTTGTACCATCAGCCCACACCTCCTCCCTTGTGCCATCTGCCCCACCTCCTCCCTTGTGCCATCCGCCCCTACCTCCTCCCTTGTGCCATCTGCTTCAACCTTTGTGCCATCCCCCCACCCCTGTGCTTTGTCCCCCTGTGCCATCTGTCCCCCTGTGCCATCTGTCCCCCTGCCTCTCTTTGCCCCCCTCAGACCGTTCCTCCGTGCCGACCCCTCACCTGCCCACCTCACTTTTCCACCCCTGTGCCAACCTCTCCCCCTGAGTCTCTTTGCCCACTCAGACCGTTTCTCTGCCACCCTCCCCCTCACCAGGCCACCTCACCTGCCCACCCCTGTGCCAGCCTCTCCCCCTGACTCTCTGCCCACTCAGACAGTTCCTCCGCCACCCACCCCCACACCTGCCCACCCCTCTGCCATCCCCCCTGTCTCTCTTGTTCTGATCAGTGACTAATCACTGATCAGCAACAAGTGGGCACAGTTTATTTTCATCTGAAAAGTTAAAAGTGTAAAAAACACACACACTACACAAATAAAGTTTACTGATTTACATAACCCCCCATATCTAAATCTTAAAAAAAAAATGTCCCAACGCCTTTTTTCGGCTGAAGAGGCATATGCTCTTATTGCCTCTGACACCGAAACAGCGAGTGAGGGAGAAGAGGAAGATCCTACTTTCCTTGTTTCGACTTCCTCCTCCTCCTCCTCCTGTTCATCATTTAGTGATGATAAGACCCCAAGGCGAACACCTCGGGCAGCCTCCCCCGATCTCCACCCCAGTGCTCCCATCTTCACCCCAGCCCCCCATACAAGTGAGCCCATCTGGACCCCAGCCCCCCCCCCAATTTTGAGCCACAGATTCCTGATTTTGTGGGACAATCGGGAATCCAATTTGACCCCTCAGGCTTCACTGAAATAGACTTTTTTAAACTCTTTTTCAGTGAAGAACTGATAATTCTGATGGTCGTACAAACTAATTTGTACGCCCAGCAGTTTCTGGCTCAGCACCCCGTCTCCTCTTTTTTTTCCGGATCCCACAGCTGGACCCCAGTTGATGCAGCAGAAATGACCACGTTTTGGGGTCTTCTGCTGCACATGGGGCTAGTTAAAAAACCCCGAATTAGGCAGTATTGGAGTGTGGATATTTTATATAACACTCCAATACACCGGATGGCCATGACAAGGCATCGCTTTGAGGCCATCCTCAAATTCCTGCATTACAATGATAATGCAAGGTGCCCCCCCCGAGATGATTCCTCTTACGACCGCCTATACAAAATTAGGCCGGTCATTGATCATCTCGCGGCCAAATTTTCGGAGGTATATATCCCAGGGAAATATATCTCCATTGACGAATCCCTTGTCAGCTTCAAGGGGAGAGTCCAATTTCGCCAGTACCTTCCAAGTAAGAGGGCAAGGTACGGCATCAAACTCTACAAACTCTGTGAGAGTACCTCAGGGTACACTCACAGATTTAGAGTTTATGAAGGGAGGGACACCCACATCCAACCTCCAGAATGTCCCCCCACTCTGGGAGTTAGTGGGAAGCTTGTGTGGGAACTGATGTTCCCACTACTGGATAAAGGTTACCACCTCTACGTGGATAACTTTTATACCAGTCTCCCTCTTTTCAAATCCCTCAGTACCCGAGCTACTGTAGCTTGCGGCACTGTGAGGAAAAACCAGAGAGGTCTCCCGAGTCACCCTGTGGCAGAAGTACTGCGACGGGGTGTCTTCAAGGCCCATTGTAGCAACAACATGTTATTAGTCAAATATAAGGACAAACGCGATGTCCTTATTTTGACTACTATCCATGGTCCTGGCACGACCCCTGTTCCTGTTCGCGGTACCACCGCAGTAGCACTCAAACCCGATTGTATTTTGGACTACAATCGGTATATGGGAGGAGTTGATCTTTCAGATCAAGTCCTCAAGCCATATAGTGCTCTGCGAAAAACAAACATCTGGTACAAGAAGTTAGCCGTGCACATGGTCCAAACGGCAATGTACAACGCGTTTGTACTTTACCGTTGTGCCACCCTGGGAAATACCTCCAGTTTCAGGAGGCAGTTGTCGATTCTGGGGTTTCTGCCGCCCCCTCACAACCCCCCCCCCCCCCGCCGCCGTAATCGAATCACCCACGCCTGCACCCCCCGCACCCCCCCCCCCGCCGCCGTAACCGAATCACCCGCGCCTGCACCCCCCGCACCCCCCCCCCCCTGGGCCGGCCCTGCAGCCACTCACCTGTCCTGCAGCAGCCGTCCCGTCCCGCTTACCGCTGTCCCTCGCCGACAGTCAGCAGCTGTCATCGCCGCCAACGCTCACCGCTGTCTCCCGACCCTGCAGCCGCTCACCTGTCCTGCCGCAGCCGTCCCGTCCCACCGCCAACGCTCACCGCAGTTCCTTTCCGCGCTCCAGTGCCGTCAGTCAGCAGCTGTCATCGCCCTCCAGAGAGTCGTGAGTGCCTGGGGTCAGCGGGGGCATCGCGGCCCCCGCTGACCCCGGGCACTCACGACTCGCTGGAGGGCAATGACAGCTGCTGACTGACGGCGCGGGACAGCGGTAAGCGTTGGCGGCGGGACGGGACGGCTGCGGCAGGACAGGTGAGCGGCTGCAGGGCTGCTGTCTGCCGCCCCCTGCAGGGGCGCAGAATCTGCCGCCTGAGGCGGAATACTCATTCCGCCTCATGGCAGAAACGGCCCTGATATACAGTATATCCTTACTATTCTATACATATCTTGTGGCAATTATTGTCTTTTGAATATCTATTATATTATCCTTTACAATGTAAGAAATAGCGAGACATTTCATTTAGCCATGAAATTATCTTTTATCAAGAAAAAGTGTAGGTGGCATTATTCGATACAATAGAAAATCTTTGCAATCAGTAAATATAGTAGGACCATTTTCTCATTATTTTCTTGTATGCTGAATTACTTTGTATATTGTACTGTGGCCTTTTAATGATAATTGTGTGTTGTATATATAATAAATGATCACCTTTCTCCACAAGTGGCAGTACATTTATTTTTACCAGTTCATTAAACCCTTCAGTGCCAGGTGATGATGAAAAATATGCCAAAGCAAAAGGGCATTCATTTACTACACAGCATAGAAAAGGTTAAGCTAGAGAGCAACACACTTAAATTTTCTTATACTGGTGAGCTATTTAAGCTCAAATATGAGTGGGTGGCTGACCTTCACACTTCACACTTTTAAGTGGCTATTACCAAACAAGTAGTCAATTTAAGGAGCGTGGAATGCTACACAGCTTCTAATTACAATGGTTTGCCTAGCTTTAGTCATATATGTTCTCATTAACCAGAAAGAAACATCGAGTTCATGCTAGTTCTTAGATCACATAATAGAAAACAGATTGATTAATTTCCTTTTTATTCCCTATGCCTACCTGCTGTAACAGAGGACAAGCAGCTATTAGTCCTACAGGATTTGGCTTCTGGTAGCTAGTAGTGTGGACATTATACTTGCAGAACAGATACTATTATAAATAGAAAATGTACAGAGAAGAACAGTGCAAGTAAAGTTTTCATGCACTTAGACTGGTTTCTTAACCCTTTGAGGACCAGGCCCAAAATGACCCAGTGGACCGCGCAAATTTTGATCTTTGCGCTTTCGTTTTTTGTTCGTTCCTACCCTTCTAAGAGCTCTAGCACTTTCAGTTTTCTATCTACAAGCCATGTAAGTGCTTGTTTTTTACAGGAATAGTTGTACTTTGTAATGGCGTCTTTCATTTTACCATAACATGTGTGACAGAATCCCAAATATATTATTTATGAAGATATAAATAGGTGAAATCGTAAGAAAGAATGCAATATGGTAACGTTTGGGGGGTTCTTGTGTAATGCACTATATGGTAAAAGCGACATGATACTATTATTCTATAGCTCAGCCCGAACACAACCATATGCAGGTTTACACAGATTTTCTAATGTTATATATATTTTTTTAATGAAATCCTTTTTTTTGGCAATTAATTATTAATAAAATGGACCTATTGTGACACTTATAACAGTTTTATTTTTCACCTATGGGGCTGTATGGGGAGACATTTTTTCCGCCATGATCTCTAGTTTTTATTAATATTATTATTATTAAAGATCGGATGTTTTGATCGCTTTTTATAAAAAATTTTTTATATATAATGTAACATAAAATCGGTAATCCGTGCACTTTTTTCCCTCTTTTCGTCTACGCCGTTCACCGCAATGACGCTTGTTATATTTTAATAGAACGGACAATTACGCACGCTTATATTATATGTTTATTTGTTTATTTTTATATGTTTTATTTATATAATGGAAAAGGGGGGTGATTTAAACTTATTGGGGGAGGGGTTTTGGGGTAGTGTATTAGTGATTTTAACTTTTTTTTTATACATTTTAGGTCCCTTTGGGGGACTTGTACATACATTAGTTTCTACACTGATTATTGCTCTGCCATCGGGGGTCCCGATCGGTAAGTGACAGGGAAGTCCCACTGTAACTTACACTTAAACCCCGGAGCGTGCTTCATAGCTCAGGATGTACCGGTACGTCCAGGGTCGTCTGGGCACTGACCTCCAGGACTGACCGGTACGTCCTAGGTCATCTAGGGGTTAAATGCGTGTACAGGCATCATGTATATTCATCCTGTGTAACTTTTAAGTTTTGATTATACCACTTTTTTTTGCTTTTGCTTTGAAGGGGTTGACCACTTTATAGTAAAACTGCTCAGTGTACAGTATTAGGCCATGTTCACACAACGTAAGTTTCATATTAATCGCGTCCGATTTACAACGACGGCTGTGATTAATATGAAGTTCACATTTTGCTGCATCTATGGAATCACAGCCGGAGTGTATACACATAGGGGGGATTTATCATATCACCAGATGACCGCTGTGCCGGGGCAGGGCGTGGGTGTGGAGGGGGTGGAATGGGGGGCGCAGATTGTGGGTCCGCTTAATTTATCATTTTTCACACCAAAAAATGATAAAGAAACCTACGCCTGCTCTGTGCTGGCATAGGTTTCCTCGGTTCACACACTGGTGCGCACAGGACTTATGTTAAGGCAATGTGCCTCTACATAAATCAGCAAAGTGTTGTCGATGCCGGCACATTTTTAAGCCCAACTCAGAAAACGCCAGACTTAATAAATGTCCCCTATAGTATACCCTCCAACCGGGATCGCTAGCGGCCCAGCAAAAAATTTTAATGTCAGTTTTCTGCGGCTGCTATTCATTAAATAACATCCGCAGAAAACCTGTCAGCTCACACAAAGGAGCACACAGCTCCGGACACACACTCCATTGTGTGCAGTGGGGAATTCGGATGCAGGTGTAGACTGATGCGCCCGCATCCAAATTAAGCAGTAGTAAAGATCATCCGGCAGGTACTGCAGTACCGGCCAAGATGATCTTCTCAAACACCAGCCGTTCTGTGACCTGGCCGGGTTATAGAACGGCCGATGTTTTACAGAGTGTAAACATGGCCTTAGTAAGTGTATTTACTGCACGTACTGACATCCGCTCCCTGTGTTACCCATAGAGCTAAAATTCTAAACCCCTACTCAAGGCTGTGTTCTCCTGCTCTGTGGTGATTCTGTCTATGAGATGGCCAAGCATGGAGAAACATGTGACCATACCCTTCACACTGTGTTCTCCACAGACATATACAGGCTTGTTGATGGCATGTCTTCTCTCAGCTAGGATATGGGACTGTGTGAGTGGCTCTCTGAGCCCAGGCAATTTATTTATATGTTTGGTCCATTGTAACTGCCTTTCCACCTGACTGTTGGTAGCTTTTTTGCTTATTCCTGTCTGGTTGGCTGTTATTGTATCTTACCATAAATCCGTTAAAGGGGTTTTCCAAGATTATTAAAGGGGTTATCCAGCGCTACAAAAACATGGCCACTTTTCCCCCTCTCTCACTTTCATTGAAGAAAATGGAGCTTAATAACAAACCACACCTGAACTGGTGACAAGGGGGGGGGGAGTGGCCATGTTTTTGCAGCGCTGGATAACCCCTTTAACCTAGTCTAAAAAACATCCCGCTTGATTTCCAAAACCTAAAAAAGCCTCCCCATATATTTTTTTTCTCCTCTCTCAGCTTCTCCTGTCAGGATACAGTTTTGTTTACATCTTAAACTGTTTGTTTACATTCTGTTCTGCTTGTTTCCTTACACAGCACACCTAGTGGCCAGAGGCTGAACTGCAGTTTCTGTTGTTAATGTGTCTGTCACTGTATCTGTCCCTGCTAGGCAACAGATACTGTATATGCTAATAAACAACATACTTATTTTCTTCCTTTAACCTTCCTGTTTTGTTTCTTCCTGGGACCTGGGCTGTTGATAATTTGCAAATCTAAAGTGACTTTTACAACAACAAAAAAAAATTAATACTGCAAATTTTTCTCCATCAGATTCGATCCTATCACAAAGTTATGGGTGACAGTCATCAGAAAGTAATCCTAATCAGCCCTTTCCTAAATATGTAATAATCCTACCATATGGCCAGCTTTATTTAGCGATACGCTGTGCTTAGTTTGTTTGAACAAATGATGTGTTTCAGCATGACTATCTACACAAGAAGGAATTATCTGAGCCTAAATAATTTTTATAGGGAAAAGAATATACTGCTAGTTTTTATGCAGTTTCATATTTTGACTTCCTCCTTAGCTGAGGATTACAATATATAGGCATCTGTTCCACTCCCTTATCTATATCAAAGAAGCCATATGCAGAGAGAAAATTGAAAGCAATTCCCAGTGGCATTTTTTTTTGGTATTTTGTACTTGCTGGTCCAAACTATATCACTGTAGGGAACCACATAGATATTTTATTAATATTTTGCACATACAAAGCTAACTTACCAACAATATCCCTATACCTCTACGGCATATGTCCGGAAGAGGAGTTCAGAGGGGGACCGCGCCGCAACCCCGCTTTGAACTGCCGCGATCCCGACTGCTATCTGCAGCACGTGACTGCAGCTATTAGCAGGAGCAGGCTAACCGCCACTACCGCTAATTAACACTGTTAGATGCAGCTCTCAGACATGACAGCTGCATCTAACAGTCTTATTTGCAGCCCATTCCTGGTGTCTAGTGGCCGAATCCCCCCCCCTCGCGATGCAATCGTGGAGGGAGGATCCCTTGGTCTTACCAGGCCAGGCCTCAGCGACGTAATGACGCTGATCCCGTCTCAGTATTCTATTGCAATGGTCTGCAGCAGACCAAAGCAATAAAGCACCGATCTCATGGATCGGTGCTGTATAATACAGCTTCTCTAATCTCTATGAGAGATCAGTGTAGTTATATTAGAAGTACCCCAGGGGGACTTCAAATTACTGTGAAAGTCAAAGAAAAAAAGTGTTTTCATTAATAAAAAAAAAAAAAAAACCTCCCCTAATAAAAGCCTGAATCACCTCCCCTCTCCATTTTATAAATAAAAAAACATGTTTGGTATCGCCGCGAGCGTAATTGCGCAAACGATTAATTTATCACAGTACGGTAAACGGCGTAAGCGCAAAGACCCGCCAAAGTGCAAATTGCACATTTTTGGTCTCATCAAATCCAGAAACATTGTAATGAAAAGCAATCAAAAAGTCACATATACGCAATCAAGGTACCGATAGAAAGAACACATCATGGCACAAAAAATTACACCTCAATCAGCCCCATAGACTAAAGGATAAAAGCGCTATAAGCATGGGAATAGAGCAATTTTAAGGAACGTTTTTCTGTGGAAGGTTTTATTTTTTTAAAAGCCATCATATAATATAAAAGTTATGCAAGTTGCATATCGTTTTAATCGTACCATTTTCAGGAACATGTATAACATGTCAGTTTTTCCATAGGACAAATGGTGAGATATCCACGTCTGAAGCCGCGCGCTCGCTTACCAGAGATGAGTCCGACGCCCATAGAAAATGACGGCTCAGTAATTATCTATGGATGTCAGACTCATCTCTGGTGAGCGCGTGCGGTGGCTTTAGACGGGGATATCTTGGTGGCGGGACCAGCTCCAGGAGTGGGACTTCATGGGGACTAAATATATCGGTCTGCACCGGGGGGTCGGCCGGGCTCTGCCCCAGCACGGGGGGGGGGGGGGGGGGGGGGGTTTAGGGGAAACTGGTTCTCTTTAAGTATAATTTTCTTTACCCCAGTTTCATCCATAGACCATGGTCACACACTGTACAACACCCGCGTTCTGTGACCCGGCCAGGTCACAATATTGCCGGTGTTACTGAAGATCATCCCGGCCGTTACTGCAGTACCGCCTGGATGATCTTCATTTGAGGTGAATTTGGATGTGAGCGCACCCGTGTGCATCCGCATCCCAATTCACCGCTGTACACAACCAAACGTGCGAGCGGAGCAGCACTTTCCATTGTGAGAACTGACATTTTCTGTGCGGCCACTATTCAATGAATAGCGGCCGCAGAATACTGACATGTCAGTTTTTCGTGTGGCCGGATGGAATCTCGGACCGAGCGTATACTATGTGTATACGCTCCAGCCAGGATTCCATTAATTCACATACAACGTATGTTTTGTAACAACAGCCATGATTTATACAAAACCTATGTTGTGTGAACATAGCCATAGATTGTGAGCCCCCTCATCATGGCAGTTGTTTCATATGATCTCGGCTCAGATCCCCAGTAAATAACATAGTTTGCTGTATTGACAGATTAGTCACTCCTGTTTGGCTAAAGGGACTACATTATTACATATTAGACCCCTTATGGCGGCTCAAACCCCTCCCCTTGCAATGAAGTTGTAACTGTAGGCTGCTAAAGGGACCAAGCAGTGCAGTAATATTGTAGGTAAGGCTAGATTCACATAACGTTTTTGTAATCCGTTCAACGTATCCGTTTTTCATTGGTTACTTTTAACAAACAGAAAAACGTAGTCAACACTATTTTTCTGTACGTTAAAAAAAACCGTATCCGTTTCAATCCTTTCTTTTTATAATGGAAGTCAATAGAAAAGCAGATCCAAACAGATGACTCACAATTGCATCTGTTTTTTCAATAAAACACATATGTTAAACAGATAGGAAAAACGCTGTGTGAACCTAGCCTGTCAATACAATACAATATGGAGGCAAGCTGAAGCTGCATCACATATGATTACACATATACTTTGCAATACTCTGAAATTGAATTAGGGAACAGAAGTGTTGCCACTGGTTCATTACATGCTGCACATAAAACTTTGCCCATCTGTCTGTACAAAGCCAGAGGTGTATATTGAAATTAAATAATTACTATTATTTTAAAACAATGGCAGTTATTTGCCGTTAAACGACGCCCATCCACTCAATTTCAACAGTGTGTGAACATAGCCTTTCTGTGTTTTCAGTCCACTCCTGGTTTAGGTTGCAAAATACTGGCCAAAATACTGAGCAAAAATACTGTGTGTGAACCTAGCCATATACTGCATCTGATTATTGTAAAAAATATAGGAAATAAGGTAATCCTAGAAATGTGAACTAAATACAAATGTGTTACAGTTGATTGGCAAACTTCTTCCTTTACTCTGGCTACATAAGAGCAATGAAGTGTGTTTGTAAAATAAATGCAATCATGTAGTTATATCTGTAGTGTGTAGAGAGGTCAATGGAGGATTCGGTTCTCATGCATAACATACTATATATTGTATGTGGGCTGAGAAAATTTACTTTGTGAAATGTCAAGAAACTATTTTGAAAAAAAAAAAAAAACATTCATAAAGTCTGACATATGAATAAAGAAGTATTTTCTAAATAGTATTATTGTGGTAATCTGACCAAATAGCACATAGGACATGTCAGCAGCCTTTTAAACCCTAAACTAAAGGCAATGTACAATAGGACAATGTACAATGTTTACCCTTAATCCATAGATGCCACTCATATTGCAATCCAGTGCTCTGGCACAGAGCAATAAACATTATAGATATGTAAATTAGGGGATAAGCTCATGATGTGACCCCTAGGCTGCAAAAGTCCTGCATAGTTCAGCCCTTCACTCCTTAATGCCCCCTGGACTGCTATTACACACCTACAGACTTTAGATTGAAAGAGAAGAAGCCTGTACATTCAGCCTGACCACGTCTGGCCCAAGCACTTGTGACATCACCGGTAATGCATGAGCTTTTTTCCGTATGGCTTTAAACTGTGATCTGTGCTTGCGTGTTTTGCTAAGTGTAGCTCCACAACTGTCATTCAAAATGTTTTTGCAGAAATTAGTACAAGCAGTGTTAGGAAACTCTGTAATGGGTTTTATTAGGCCTCTTTCAATACTCAAAAAGCTGTTTTGCAGCCTCCCCCTTACTTCCTATCGGTTGATTATCAGGCAAAGTCATCTACATCAGTGATTTTCAACCTTTTTTGAGCCGCGGCACACTTTTTATACTTAAAAAATCCCGGGGCACACCACCAACCAAAATGGCACAAAATGACAGTAAAACAGTACATATTATACATATAGTTAATAATATAGATTCTAAATGTATTTATACTCACTCAGTGTGAAACCTGGGACTGTTTTCTTCTCCCCCCTGTGCTTCTCTCCACCATACTTCTCCCCCTACTTCTCTCCTGTGCTTCTCTCCACCATACTTCTCCCCCCTACTTCTCTCCACCATGTTTCTCTCCCCCCTGTTTCTCCCCCATCCCCAGGTTTCTCTCCCCCATTGTTTTCTCCTGTTTCACAGGGGCACCATAGTTTGGGGAACTTTCCCCGCGGCACACCCGACCATGTGTCACGGCACACTAGTGTGCCACGGCACACTGGTTGAAAATCACTGGTCTACATTACAGGGGAGCAAAGTGAAGATAGGTTTGCTGAGTCCATTAAAACCTATGAAGGGGGAGAGGCTTAGGGGGATGAGTAGGCAGGAAGAGGAGACAAACAGCCCTGCAGTTTGGAGACTGTCTGGGCACATAAAATGCTGGATTCACAGGTCAGAAAGCCCAGCGTTGGTCTGGGAACTTGGTGAGATAAGATTGCAGGATGATATGTTGTGCAGGGCTGCCTCTTCTCCTTTCCCTGCTCGCACACCCCCTCAGCCTCTCTCCCCTCCAAAGACCATAATATACACAAAAATCTTGCTTCTTCTGAAGTTGGAGGGGGAGGCTGTAAAACAGCTTTTTGAGTACAGATGGAAACTCTTTAAAAATAGGACTTGGTTCATAAGGCCAAAAGTTGCCTGCAGAGTTAGGGGTTAAACAAATGACCCAGTATTTTAACATGCACCACCATTTAAAGCTATTTTCTGAAATGTTTAAGGAAACCTACAGATATATTTAAAATGTAGAATGTGAGCCCTAATGGGAAGAGGGACTGATTTGTAGATTTGTATGATGTAAAGTGCTGCGTAATAAGTGTGTGCTATATAAATTATATAAAGGAATTATTATTTTTCTATGATTACAATTATATAACAATTATATATTATTATTATTCGGTCCTCTATGATCAAAAACAGAGCACCCATAGCTTATAAATTATCATGTCCCCAACCTTTACAGCCAACAGCTCCTTTAGTGAAAAAGAGCTGTAATGAATAATGAACACAGTAGAGCTCTTCTGACACGCCTTATACTTTCAGTAAAACCTTGTTTGTACACATGGATGTTCCTTTTAGTCTGACCTGTTGCAGCTGCTCAAATTTTTTCTCTGTGAAAGAAACCGGACGTTGCCACAGGGATCAAAATGTGTACAGTCAGTATGTGTAAACAGTACAAAGACCATCCATCTGCATGTATCCGATCACTCTTAGCTGAACTGTTCCTGGTTTAAATAAGCAAATATTGAAAAGAAAAACCTCTTTCATATAGATATATTGATGTAATGAGAGGCTGTGTCAATACATCTAGAATGTGAACAATTTTTCCATGGTAAGGTCCGGGCTATGTACTGTACATTCCATTATCTGTTCCATAGATATTAACTCACTGCTGTCCAAATGACACCCCTAGGCCTGCAGAAGCCTTTTTTATCTTCTGGCCCTTGGTCATGACAGAGATTCAATTACAATTGCCAATGTTTTTTTTTTTATTCTTTCTATATATTTTTTTTTTAAATAAATCACTTTACAATAAAAAAGGAACAAAGGGATACATGACATTTCCTAATTATTTCCCACCAGAAGATTAACATATATCATATACATTATTATAGATACGAGTACCTTAAAGAGGGAACAGAAGGATACATAACATTTTCTGGTTATTTTCCCCCGGTATGTTAACATATATCACTGAGCTTGTAACTCATATACATTATTATAGATGACAGTTAAATATTGTCTCAGTATTACCATTTATATACTTTTGATCATATACCGATCCCTCCCTCCTACCTCTCTCTCTGTGGATGATTTTAAATTGGGTCAATTTGTACTCGGGATTTAATGATGCTTTTGGAACGCTGCTTAAAATATTCTGCCAAAATTCCAGCTACCATCCTCCCACAATATGTATATAAATCAAGTGCATGCCTTTTGTTTGTCATGACTTAAAGATGTCCGTAAAGAATTGCAACAACACCCTTTAGATGGCATCATTGAAGGGGGCGCACATAAGACTTCCATCTCAATACTTTACAATGCCTTGAGAATTTTTTTTCTCAGAATTGACCCCTGAAAAAGTTGTTTCACAAATGGGCCACATTGACAGGGGATGACGAGATCACACAGGTCATTTTAGAGGGTTGGGCGATGGTGCGTAAATGCATGATAAACGAACGGTGGAAGGAGACTTATTTTAAGTTATCTCATTTTGCCTTATATGGGTTTAATTTCCTTCCTACCCTGTCCTTCCCCGATAGATTAACAGAGTGTCCCAAATGCCAGACGCCTCTTAGGAATCTCTGGCATGGTGTTTTGACCTCTCCCTCGACAGTGGACTACTGGGAACGGGTTATATCCTACATTCACTTTTACTACAAAATTAAGTTACACCTTCAACCGAAGCAAATTCTGTTTCACCAGTTACGTCCCCCAGAATCTGACACCACAGCAATCCCTCAGTTAGTGTATATTACTTTGTTGGTAGCCTTAAGATGTCTCTTTACGAATTGTTTAGTGCCCAATACCCCGGATGTGGAGATGGTGATAGGACGGATGAAGGTATTTTTTTGGAGTGGATAGGGTGGACACAGAAAGACACAAGGAGTCAGGCACAAAACGTTTTTTTCAAAAATGGAAACTATTTATTATCTCGCATTATGATGCACAAGACATTCAAAACATTATGCGCCCATTTACTCTTACTAAATGGTACTGCACAGAATCTTTAAAAGGGTCATTAGGACCATTACAGGTGAACTGAGTATCACTGTCGCCGTTGTAGCGGAGGACAGCAAGATGGGCGGCATGACGTGTTATATTTTTTGGGCGTGTTTCCTTGTGCTCTTGGAGAGTGTTCTCCTTGCTCATCTCTCAGGGACTTAGGAACTAAAGATGTGCTCTCTTTTCATGTGAATTATCATTCATATTGTTTTTACATTGTACCAGCGATGTAGCTATTTGCCTATGGTGTTATAATTCTTTTGTTTGTTTGTTTTGTGAAAAATTATTAAAAAATATATTTAAAGAATATATATTCTGCCAGCTCTCCTCTGTGAGTGGACTTATGTCCTTTTCCCACTGTGCTCTTTGTCCCCTTGTGATTGAATTGTATTTCTGTAATAACAGTATTTTGTATAACTTAGACATCAAGTGCCTTACACTTCTTATATTTAGGATATTTTGTATACCCTCGTTATAAGTGACTTATAACAAATCCCTACTATGTGATGCTTCATATACCTTTCTTAATTGCCAGTGCCAGTACATCATCTTCCAATGTGTCTATACTCTTAAGCTCCCCCCCCCTGAAAAAAAAATCACTAACCTTCACATACCCTTTTTTTTCCAATATGATTTCCAGTGAATTCCTCAAAATGTTTATGATCCCAAATTGCCAATGTTAATGATACTAGATATATTGCATTTGAAATGCTTTATATTATCAATTAAAAAAAATATCAACTAGATGGATGTGCAATGTGTATATCTCATGATTGAGCCATGATTATAGGTGGATGCTAAGGAATTAAGTTGTGTTACTACTATAAAAGGGTCATTTATAAAAACTCTATATGTAAAAGGACACATTCTGATGCACTTATTTAATAGAAATGTGCAATCAAAAATAATTTTTAAATATTTTTTTGTGATGTTTATAATAAATTTCGATCTAACTATATTTTAAAACAATCATGAAATTTAACATGTTCATTCTGGCCACTAACCCTAATAAACAGTTGAGTTCTGTAGACAACTGTTCAGCACCACCCTTATTATCATCACGGCCAATATAGTAATAAAAGGTAACAACCATTTATAGATAACAGAGCATGCCTAGAAAACTCAAATAGAAGTAAAAAAAGCTCCAGACTATTGTTTCCTAAGGCTTCTGTGGCTACAGTAAAACAGTGCTTCTCAATTCCAGTCCAGGTGATATAATTATAGTTAGGGCATCAGGTATTATCACAGGTGTTCTTTGTATGGGATATCCTTAAAACATAACCTGTTGGTAGGCCATAAGAACTGGAGTTGAGAAGCACTACTATGAAACATCTCTTTTAATTTCTGTTAACAGAGCAGAAGCTCAGTCAAGATAGCTGCCCCCATAATAATATACAAAAATGAATTATTATTTTTTACAATCAGAAAATAAAAGCAGATGAGAAAAAGTAACGTTTACTAGCTATGAATTAATAGTAATAATGAAGCAAATTGCTTTGTTATCTCCGAGATCCGCTCATCAGTCTGCTTTCTTTTAACTGACTGCCGCCCCTCCACGGGTTCTTGGAAAAGCTGGATCCAGTCCTAGGGAACTTCTTCTAGTTTCCCAGGACTGGATCCAGCTTTTCCCAGTGCCCGGGGAGGAGCGGCATGGAGCGGCAAAGAGTTAAAAGGCAACTGGCTGATAAGCAGATGCCGAGATAATGAAGTGATTTGCTTCATTATTACTTTAAATTTGCTCATCTCTAATGTTTCCTATCTGGCTTTAATCCATAAAAAAATCTGGGTGACATATTTCCATTAAATAGCGAGTAGTTTCAACTTGGAAAGACTATTGAAAACAATGTTAATGCAAGGTCTTCTCAAATCCATTTAACACGATATTAACACTGCAATTCAAGCATTTTCTTTACAGTGCTCTTTATCAATGCAATATAAACCTGTTTTACTGTGCACCATTCTCTACTTTTCCTAATGGAGCTAGCAAAATAAACTATGGATGTTTTCATTATAGAGAAAAATGACAAGATCTTGGCTCTGTGATATAATTGCCCCGTATAGCTACCAGTATAAATAATTTACCTGTTCAGCTCAGATTGTTCACATTTGGTGGATGACTTGCACCACACTATAGTTCCCAGGCCTTTGTCAAGAATATTGTTTTATAAAGCGTCAGCCTTAGGATAGATGGCGTTCTGTAGGAATTTCCTTTTGTGGTCGAATCGCTCTGTGTCCCTATATGATATAAGCCCATCTGTCCCCATATAATATCTGTTTAGTCCTCATTGATTATAGGTCCCTCTGTGAAGTCCCCATATAGTATAGGCCACTATGCGCAGTCCCCTTATAGTATGAGGCTCTTCTGTGCAATCCCCATATAGTATTAGGCCCTTCTGCGCAGTCCCTCTATAGTATAGGCTCCTCTGTGCACCCCCATTTAATATAAGATCCCTCTTTCAGCCCTCATATAGTATTTAAGTCTCCTCTGTGCAGCCCATCCATGCAGCCCCTATAATGCATGGTATAGGCCCATCCATGCAGCCCCTATAATACATTGGCCCCTCTGTGCAGCCCCTAAGTAGTATAGGCCCCTCTGTGCATGTCCTATGTAGCATAGGTCCCACTGTCCTGTCCCAATGTAGTATAGGCCCCTCTGTGCATCTCCTACGTAGCATAGGCCCCACTCTCCTGTCCCAATGTAGTATAGGCCCCTCTGTGCAGCACCAATGTAGTATAGGCACCCCTGTGTGGTATAGCCCCCTCCCATGCAGCCCTTAAATTGTACAGGCCCCCTAGTGCAGTACAGCCTGCTCTTTGTATAAATCCCTCTGTAATTCCTCTGCCCCCGCATAGTAATGGGAAAAAAACCTACTCATCTCGCACTGACTCCCTGCAGCTCTTCACCCAGGGAGTCTCAGGCCCATCCTCTCCCAGCTTCCAGTACAGGGAGCCTATGGGTATCAGGCTGCCTCCACTGGAAGCATCAGGTCTCTACTCCAGTGTGACATTTCCCCTCTATTGACCACCATATATTGATTACATATTGCCTCCATACTGCTTCTCAATAAAACAGAAAGATATTACCAATGGTACCACTACATAATACCTAAATAATATCGCCATGCCATGACCACTATCACAACCTATACATACCCTATAAGAGACTGCATTTATATCTGTGACTAATACCATTGGACATGCTTATAGTTAAAGGACAACTCCCATGAAAAACTTTTTCCCAGTAATTGAAGCACATTACAAAGTTATATAACTGTGTAATGTGCTTCAATCACCTATTTGCCTCCCTTCCCTGTCTTTTCCCCCCTCCACCCCCCACCAGGAAGTGTAAGAAACTCACACATACCTAATTACTGTCGTCACCAGTTTCTTCTCTCAGCTTCTTCTTGTGACGATGAGTCATCAGCAGGAGGGCTGCTCTAACTCCTGTTACACCAGCCTCCCCTGCCTTGTCAGGTGACTCTGCTTGCTCAGCTCCGATTGGCTGAGCAACTGCAAGTCATGTCACTAGCTTATCTTCTCTTCTATTCCCCTCCCCTCATACTCTCTCCTGCTGCCGAGTGCCGAGTGAAGGAGTCCTGTCACTTGTTTATCTTACCTCTGTGACAGACCCCGTCTTATCTCTCCTGCTGCACTGACCTGATTAGGGACGGCCATTGTGCAGATGTCACTTTGCTATGTACACTACATTACAAAGTGGCAGTATGTGTATGCAGCTTCAGTGCAGGGTTTGACAACCTGGGTGATTATACAGCAGCCTGATGGAAGAGAGAGAGAGGGGGGTCATTTAGTGTATGATGGGAGTTGAAGTGAATTGAGGGGCAGGCACTTGCAACGTCACAGCAGCCAAAGTGCATCATGGGAAGCTGAAACCAGGAAGTAAGGGAGAAATGAAGACTGAGAATGAAGCTCAGGCTGTATGCAGACGGTGGGAAATTCAAACAGTAACAGCTCAGGAGGGATGATAAGTATATAAACTATGTTTCTGGTTGTATTTTTATTTTTTTTCTTAGCACGGGAGTTGTCCTTTAAAGGAGGCAGAGCAAAACCTAAGAAGGGCCCCATCACTTTGGTTTGCCGGTTGCTGGTGTCCCCTTTTGATTGATGGGGTGATGCACCCTGTGTGGTCACACAGGTCTCGCGCCCCTTAAGGCCCTATTCCACAGAACAATTATCAGCCGTATGTGGCCGATATTGGCCTTTCCGGACGATAATCGCCCCGTGGAATAGAGGGCAACGATCAGCCGACATCGATAATGTTGACTGATCATTGCGCCACTTGTTTTTCAAACATGTTAAAAAACAAGCGACTGTGATAGCAGTGATCTGCTGCCATCTCTCCGTGGAATAGGAGCGGCAGCAGCAGACCGCCACTATCCTCTATGGGCTGCGCAGACGATCTAGCGATCACCCAGGCAGCCCCCCCGCAGCTCCCCGCGGCCCCTCTAGAGCTAACCAGCTCGCTGCAGACACGTGGAATAGTGACGGCAGCGAGCGGGGAACGAGGAGCAAACAAGTGCTGACAGCGCTCTTTTTCTCCTCTGCATCGCCCTGTGGAATAGGGGATTAAGACTGGCCCTGATTCTAGAATAGTTCCTGTCACTGGCACTCCTCTGTTATTCCAACAATAATATAATAGATAAGTAAAATGAAGAAGCTTACTGCATATGCTTTATGCTTTATTTTGAAGTTTGTTTATCTCTTTCCTTCTCTTTCTTTCTTTTAGGTTTTACCTTATCTTTCATCTTTCCTACATGTGTACTAGGTAGATAAGTTTTACTCATCTTATTATGTTTAAGTCTGGCCATACATTTCAGATAGTTGCCATCTAAACAAGTTTGGCTGATAGTTATCTCATCTAGCCACCGTATACACATGTATTCTTGGAGCAACATGTTTTCTGTATAGAGAAAGGGCAGAAATTTGTCTCCAAACTTCTGTGACAGCGACTAATTTCCCCAAGACCAAAAGGATTTGGCATGTTGAAATCCAACATGCCTAACTCTTCCCCCCTGCAATATCTGCCAACTGAGATTTAGGAAGCTTTCTATATGCATTAGATGGTTTTCTGATCCAGCTGACATAGGGAGATTTGAACAACATGAACATAATCTGTATGGTCATACACATTGGATAGAAATAGGTTGACGTAGCCATGTACATTGTAGTCCATAATGGTCTTTAGTCCTCTCCCTGCATAGCAACAATTACATATTTTATGCAGCATGTCAACAACATTCTCCCACAGAAATCAATAAGAAGTTTTAAGACTGTGGTATTGTAATAAACAGCTTTCTACTGTAAAGCAAATCTCTACAACTGAAATTCAAAGATCAGAGCAGCAGCACAGATAAGATGTTTCCCCCTATCCTCATTCCATGTAAATAAAAATAAAATAAAAATATTAATAAAAAATAATAAAAAAGAGAGGAAAATAATAAGTTTCAGATTTGTAACCCTTTTAACCCTTAATGCCTCAATTCCCAGGTCGTCTTAGGACCTCAGCTTATGGGATCATAATGATCTCAAAAGGTGAAGTCCCTCGCTCTGTCCCCTCTCCTCTGTCCTCTTCCACTGCTAGAAGCCTGTAACAGCTGGAGGGGAAAGAGGGGAGGAGGCAGAGCTCACAGTCGCCTTACCTCCCTCTCGTTTCCCTCTGGCCTCTGAGGTTTCCAGTATCCATGGCTACCATTGGGGATCTGAGATGTGATTGCAGAGCCCCTATGTTTATCTGACAGAGAATTCTCCCTCTTTAGAGGGAGAATTCTCTGTCTGAAGCTCTATAGATGCTGCGGTTAAGTCGACCACAGTATTTATAGGGTTAACTGTCAGAATTGGAGCGCGGCTGTCACTGACAGCCATAGTATCTATAGAGTTAAATGTCAGCACTGGAGCATGGCTATCACTAATAGCCGGAACCTTCCACAGATGACACAGGCAAAACTCCTGTGCCTGTGTCATCCTGCATCGTAAAATGATGTAGTTTAAGCCTCAGGCATAGGCTGCAGTGACGGTAATTTACAGTGGAGCAGCGGGAGGGGTTTAAATAATAAATAAATAAAATAAGGTGACATGGGCCCTTAAAAAAGGTGGGGATCACATTCAGGACTTTGGTAAAGAGCCTCTTTAGTTTCAGTAAAATCACATGTAGTGACAGCTATCCTAATGACATTTTGTGGTCAGTTTTTATTTTTAAAATGTTTCTTGTAAGAGGTGCCACATTGCAGATATAATTTCCACAGCTCAATTAGAGACACTATTTGTGTGGATTGTGCAGTATGAATGTGTAATTTAGGTGAAATGACAATCAATGTAAACATGCGGCAGCTAGTATCTATGCTATGTTTAATAAATAAAAGGGATTAAAACAGTTTCTAATTATACTCTAATCTAAATATTCCCTGTAGCAGGATCTTAAGGCTAAACGTCAAATTAATGCCAAATCACTGTAGCAAGCAACACACTGTTTATTTGCTTGGAGTACTTTAATCATTTACAGTCTCTGTTTATAAAGCTTGTAAATATGATAATGTCCAAGTGGAGTGTTGTAATGCAAAGATGCGGCATTAAAACCAATCATTGGATACAGCATTTAGCAACATCCCGACTGTCAAGACACTCATAAAGGCATTTTTACAACCAAAGTGTGAGGCGTGTCTTCTTTTTTCTTTGGTATAACAGCGACATTACAATTCATCTCACTTTCATGTATGTTTTAGCTAGTATTTGTTACAAAATGTTAACATTTGTTTTTATCTATGTATGTTTTTTTTTCTAATTTATGGGGAAGCCTGTATTACAATGTCCAAAAAATATAAACCAAAAACTCATTGGTAAACCAAAGTTTAACTGTGAACACCACTACTGTGAATTAATATTAGGGTGGCATAACTAGAGTAGGCAAAATATATGCCACTGCTTTAGGACCTGGTTGGAGAAAAGGAGTGTCAAACTACATGTCCCCTAAGAATACAGGGAAATATTTAAATTAGTGATTACTACTGGCAATAAGTTCTGGTTCCATCATCTGATGTATAGATAATGAGAAATAACTGTACACTGTGGTGGGGACTCTTACATTTTTGTACATCTCTGGATTGACAGCCCACTCAGCCAGTCAGTGACTGACAGGACAGCGAAGCAGCCAGTAATTGGCTGAGCAGGGTGTCGCTCTTGTGTGGAGAGTGACAGGCCGCTCAGCCAATCAGTGTCCACTGCACTGTCCCATCTCAGTCAGTAATTGGCTAAGCAGGATGGAGGTGGCTGAAGCCATAGGAGACACAGAAGCGGGCACAGAGGCAGCACAGAAAGGTAAGTATTTCACCAAAACTGCACTAAAACAGTCATTATTTTGTTGTTTTAGTTCAGTTCATTAAGGTTTGGTTCTCAAGTTTGTGAATTTTATGCCAAAAATGTGTGAACCTTGGAATCCAAGTTTTTAAAGCGACTCTGTACCCACAATCTGCCCCTTACTAACTGCTTGTATCTTCTTATAGCTGCTTTTAATCCAAGATCTGTCCTGGGATCCATTTGGCAGATGATGCAGTCATTGTCCTAAAAAACAACTTTTAAACTTGAGCCCTGTGTCAAATTGGCCTAGAGTGTCTGTGCCCTAGGTGTGCACCACCTCTCTGTGCCTCCTCCCCACCTTCTTCACCATTGGGAATGCCCCTGGGCAGGTTTTTTTCTATTCATCACCTGTCTGAACACTGCACAGGGGCTTTAATGATCCAGCACATGTGCAGTGTTCACACAGGTGATGAATAGAAAAAAATCCTTCCTGGGGCAGTCCTAATGGTGAAGAGGGCAGGGAGGAGGGACTGAGGGGCGGTGCAAGTCTAATTCACAGACACTCTTGGCCACACCAATTTGACACAGGGCTGCAAGTTTAAAAGTTTTTGGCTGGGTTCACACTACGTATACTTCAGTCAGTATTGTGGTCCTCATATTGCAACCAAAACCAGGAGTGGATTAAAAACACAGAAAGGCTCTGTTCACACAATGCTGAAATTGAGTGGATGGCCGCCATATAACAGTAAATAACTGCCATTATTTCAATATAACAGCCGTTGTTTTAATATAACAGTAAATATTTGCCATTAAATGGCGGCCATCCACTCAATTTTGTGGGAACAGATCCTTTCTGTGTTTTCAATCCACTCCTGGTTTTGGTTGCAATATGAGGACCACAATACTGACTGAAATATATGTAGTGTGAACCCAGCCTAAAAGTTTAAAAGTCAGACCAACGGACCCCAGGACAGATCTTGGATTAAAAACAACTATCCGAAGGTACAAGCGGTTTGTGGGGGGCAGATTATGGGTACAGAGTCGCTTTAAAAACTTTTTCCTCTCTACTTATAAGTTCACTTAAAATAATAGTAATAATGATTATAAAACTAAACAAAATGTACTCAATAAGCAATTGAATTACATGACACAAAGGTTCGACCATCTAGATCATCCTAAAACAGCATACAAAACAATAAAACAAAAAGTACTTAAATAAAGGTAGGGCCCTTTGTGCGGAGATACCTCTAAGGTTTTGAGCTGAGTTATTTCTAAACTTTATGATGCAAGATTGGCTAATAAAGCCGCAGTCTAGATTACATTAACACATGCTGCCACTTTAGCCTTCTGTCAGTCAGCGCAGACTGCCAGAAGTGTGCTCAAATATTTAACTTAGGCCTTAAACATAAACATGGAAAGGAATTGAGATGTTCTCCAAAACCCAACATTTCAAAAGCCAACACAACAAGAGTGCTACCATTTAAAAGGTAATGATAATTTATTTAGCCCCATCGTGACCAAAGGTCATTGAGGCATGGATGTCCAGGTCGCACTAAGGGCATGTGCACACTGAGGAGTAGGCGAGGAATTTAGGGTATGTAGGGTATGCACAACAGAATTCTGCGGTGGATCTCTCCACCGCGGAATCCCGTCGTGCTCAGTGTCCCGCTGTGAATGAGAGGGCATGCGCTCCTCTGCTGCCGCCGCTCTCTGCTTGAAGCAGCGGAAAGCGGCGGTTGCGGAGGAGCGCACGATCTCCCATTGATGGGCTATGGGACACTGAGACAGGCAGGAATTTGATTTGCTTTTTATTTATTTTTTTTTCTGATATACAGAACTTTTTTTTCTGATATACAGCATAGTTTTGGTTTTTTTTCTTCCTTTAGGGCCAGTTTACACTGAGCAAAAGGCAAGGAATCTCCTTGCTGAATCCACGCTTAAAATTCTGTTGCGGATCCGCTTTACACCCAAAGAACTGACATGTCAATTCTTTGGGCGGATTCCGCTAGAGGAATCCTATAGAAGTCAATGGGGCTTGAATTCTGCTTGATTTCCATTCAAATTCTGCTCCTATTCTGCCAGGGCTAATTATGCGAGGAATTTCAAGCAGAAATCTTTCCTCTTCAATTTCTCAACTATTGCTCAGTGTGAACAGGCTCTTAAGGTGTTCACCGCACAAGATCAATATTGCGGAATCCACAGGTTCAGTGGTGGACACTGGGGCATGGTCACATGCTCCTCCATGGCACAGCCTGGAGGAGGGTAATCTGATGTTAGCTCTATGAGGTACACTATGAGGGAGCTGCTGTCAGTATATACAGGGAAAACACTTACTAAGGCTGGATTCACACACAGTATATTTCAGGCAGTATTTGGTCCTCATAGCAACCAAAACCAGGAGTGGATTGAAAACACAGAAAGGCTATGATCACATAATGTTGTAATTCAGTGGATAGCCGTCATTTAATGGCAAATATTTGCTGTTATCTTAAAACAATGGCTGTTATATTGAAATAATGGCAGTTATTTACTGTTATATGGCGGCCATCCACTCAAGTTCAACATTGTGTGAACAGAGCCTTTCTGTGTTTTTAATCCACTCCTGGTTTTGGTTGCCATGAGGACCTGACATGAGGACCAAATACTGCCTGAAATATACTGTGTGTGAACCCAACCTGAGGCTTGGTCCACACACAGTATATTTCAGTCAGTATTTTGGTCCTCATATTGCAACCAAAACCAGGAGTGGATTGAAACAAAAAAAGGCTCTATTCACACACTGTTGAAATTTAGTGGATGGCCGCCATTTAACGGTAAATATTTGCTGTTATTTAAAAACAATGGCTGTTGTACTGAAATAATGGCAGTCCCACTCAATTTCAACATTGTGTAAACAGAGGCTTTCTGTGTTTTCACTCCACTCCTGGTTGAGGTTGCAAAATACTGATGAAATACTGGCTGAAATAAACTGTGTGTGAACAATTTAAGGCTGGGTTCACACTACGTATATTTCAGTCAGTATTGTGGTCCTCATATTGCAACCAAAACCAGGAGTGGATTGAAAACACAGAAAGGCTCTGTCCACACAATGTTGAAATTGAGTGGATGGCCGCCATATAACGGTAAATAACTGCCATTATTTCAATATAACAGCCATTGTTTTAAAATAACAGCAAATATTTGCCATCAAATGGCGGCCATCCACTCAATTTTAACATTGTGTAAACAGATCCTTTCTGTGTTTTTAATCCACTCCTCGTTTTGGTTGCAATATGAGGACCACAATACTGACTTAAAAATATACGTAGTGTGAACCCAGCCTTACTATAAAGTGTCCAATCCCTTTAAGATCAGCTGCTGGTAGCTCCCTTTGCAACTGATATCTACTGACACCCCAGGCCTCTTACAGTAGCATGTAACATGTAGCCAGGCAGTGTTGTATTGAAAAACAGCTCCTAAAAACTTCGGAAAAGCGGCTGCACCACTGGTTCCAGATCAATGTAATGCAGGGCTGTTAGTGCACCTGGAATGACTAGAGGGATCTGGTTACTATACATTATGGCACCGCACACTTCTAAACGCCCCACCATGGCATTGTCTATGTGGTCTCCAGACCAGTGTGTAAACAAACAGGAGACATTGCACAATCATACTGTACAGACTTGGTCCAATTTCTGGCTAAATTAATTTTTTGTTTATACCATAGAAGCTCCTGAATACCATTGATACTTTCTTGATTTGCATAATCATATGGCTTGTCCTTCTTGGTGTTGCAATCTCAGTGTTGTGCAGTGTAAAAATCAAACAAATAAATAAGAATTTATAAACTTGTTTTCCTTTGTGGTGGAACTAAATTATGTATTACTGTATGTGCAATTTTTTGAAAGCTTTAGACGATAGTATGGTCACCACACTTATATATTATATATAATGTAGCATTACTTTCTATTTCTGCTCAAAAACAATGGAATATATATATAGAGAGAGAGCAAATTGTGTACACCTTATGTGAAATGTCTGCTATCACAACCCCAGTGACATCTTGTTATGGTAGCAGAGAGTTAGGTAGGCTCAAAGCCTGAATCAGTTGCGAAACTAAATTAGAATTAACATGAATTCCGCCTTGGTGCTGGGTCTAGCTG
This sequence comes from Dendropsophus ebraccatus, assembly GCF_027789765.1. NCBI lineage: Eukaryota > Metazoa > Chordata > Amphibia > Anura > Hylidae > Dendropsophus > Dendropsophus ebraccatus. Next base: position 55,502,706 of record NC_091456.1, on the reverse strand, counting down.
GGGAGAGAGAAACATAGGCACACAGATTGTTGTATTATGGAGTCTCTCTCGGAGTAGTTCCGGAAATCTCAGTTTATTTACAATGAAATTTTCCTAGGGTGGGATGGACAACAGGGGCAACTTCACCCTGCTCAAGGACCATACTTAGGGCCCCATTACACAGGACTATTATCGTGTAGAAAATCGTTATATTGTTTGAATATAAATAGAGATGAGCGAACCTAGAGCATGCTCAAGTCGATCCGAACCCGAACTTTCGGCATTTGATTAGCGGTGGCTGCTAAAGTTGGATAAAGCCCTAAGGCTATGTGGAAGTCATGGATATAGTCATTGGCTGTATCCATGTTTTCCAGACAACCTTAGAGCTTTATCCAACTTCAGCAGCCACCGCTAATCAAATACCAAACGATCGGGTTCGGATGGACTCGAGCATGCTCGAGGTTCGCTCATCTCTATATATAAACGATAATTGTTCTGTGTAATTGCAGGTAACGAAAGAAAAAAAAACATTCATGTGTCTTTAATCATTGATTTAGATCTGACGTTAAAATCATCATTGATCATTCGCTTATTGTTCTTTGATTCCAAATCGTTCCTTCTTTTGCTGGGATCAGATGGAGTAAACATTCACAGTAACGATCATTGTAACAATCGTGACTATCGTTTTGTGTAATATGTTGACTGATTTCAGGTTAACGATAAACAATTTATTTTGCGAACATTTTTCTTCAATTGCTAATGATTAAAAATCGCTTTGTCTAAGCGTCCAATCACATTTTATTAGTAAAATTAACTTATTAAAACAAAATGACATATTGCTCATTTTTTCATCACATGGCTGATTGCATATGCAGATTAAACAACTATATACAGTATATATATATATATATATATATATATATATATATATATATATATATATATTCTATATCTCAGTGTAACTTAGCAGTACTGGATATATACTCCATATTTATCAAACAGATATAGAAATACTAGATTAATACAGTATTTAGGACACATTTCAGCTATACTGAATGAACAGAAATGGGGCAATATAGCTATGTGTACTGTGGCTTTGTAAGAATCAGGAAGTAGGGGGCGAAACTACAGGAGCTTTGAAGGTGTTAAATATTACAGGAACATTGTAAGCATAACATAAATAATGCATCATTGCTACATGCATCTAAAAACTGCATAGTGTCCCCAAAGACCTGCGGCATCAAAAATCAGGATGACCTGATATATATTTTATCAGATCTTATTCTAACTGAACATTGGTTGTGGGAAAAGTCACTAAGACCAACTAAACCTGACATATAAACAACAACAAAAAAAATCTAAATTTCACATTACTGAAGCTAACCAACTTCTAAATGCTGAAGACATTACAATGGCAAGTATTATTGTGAAAAAAAAAAAAGATTTTTGCCACAACATAAAAAATCACACATTATTAAACAAAATGATTTTTTTGTCCAGTTGTGTATGTTTTTAATAAAAGGCTGAACATTAAATCAAGGTCAAACAAAAGCAGTGTGAACCTTGGATCTTCCTTCTACAATTTGACCAGATTTACCAATTTTAGAATTAGGAAGTAGATTACAGCTATTTAACCGGTGACGGGGTGACAGGCTCCTGACCCCCTGTTAGAGACCCCTATACTCACGTGATCCCGCCGGATCCCGCTTCTGGAGATGGTCGGGTCACGGAGATATCGGCGCCCGAAGCCCGGCGCGCGCGCTCCTCAGATGAGTCCAACACTCATAGAGAATGACAGGAGAGTCCAGCGCTCCGTCATTCTCTATGAGCGTTGGACTCATCTGAGGAACGCGCGCGCCGGGCTTCGGGCGCCAATATCTCCGTGACCCGACCATCTCCAGAAGCGGGACCCGGCGGGATCACGTGAGTATAGGGGGCTCTAACGGGGGGTCGGGAGCCTGTCACCCCGGCACGGGGGCTGACAGGTTCCCTTTAAAGGAGAAGTAATATGAAACTGAAAAAATGCAGACAGGCAGGGGGGTGATTGAAAATTAACACACCTATACTCATGCCCTATGGTGGTGCTCCCGAGTCAAGCTGACAGACGTCAGTGTCCTGGAGCTCTCCTAGCTGCAACTCCATGTACTCAGCTGAGTGACTGCTCCCTCAGCCAATCAGTGACTGTGGCAGGACACTACCCCAATCACTGACTAGCTTAGCGGGCAATCACTTAGCGGGAGTCAGGCCATAATGTTGCAGCTGGAAGAGCAAGGAACATGACGTACCCAGTTTCAAGCAGAAGATCACAGCTGGTAGCGGGACCCGGTAGTGGCGCAACAAAGGGAAGGAGGAGGGGTGAGTTTACTTGTTTATTATTTTCTGGTATCTCCCTGCCTGAATGCCATTTTTCATTTTTGTGGGACTTCCTCTCGAAGTTTTCTTTTGGATATTAGAAAAATGAAGCACTGTATAATAGACATATTAGGTAGATATTTGGTGGCAATTATCCATAAAGAGAATTAGGAAAAGCTTAAGGGTACGTTCACACCTACCGCATCTGCAGCGGAATAGGTCCCATACACGCTGCGTGTATGGGACCCGGCCCCTTTAACCCCGCGCCACCGGCCGAAAGCCTGCCTGCCCGCAGCCCCGGCCCCCCGTCTGCCCGCACGCACCGCCGCCGGCCCCGAGCATACATTACCAGCTCGGTGCTGCGGCTTGATTCAGGCTCCCGATTCCCCTCGCTCCTCTTCAGCCAATCAGTGCACGGCAGCCCTGGTTGGCTGAAGAGGAACGAGGAAAGCCGGGAGCCTGAATCAAGCTGCGGCACCGAGCTGGTAATGTATGCTCTGGGCAGCTGGGCCTGCAGGCTGGCGGCGCGGGGGTTAAAGGGGCCGGGTCCCATACACGCAGCGGATCCGCTGCGTTTATGGGACCCATTTAAATTCACAGTACCTGGATCAGGTACAATGTCCAAACAAAAAGGAGATACCTCCGCGCAGACCGCGTAAACTAATAGTAACTATTTATATTTGTAAAATAATAAAGTACATATCCAATACAAAAGTGCCACAAAACCAATTTACTGTAATGAATTTATTTTTTTTTGTATAAGGCTTAGACAATGTCTAATGTCTCCCTCCATAGAAGCCATAACCCAGTGTACGTCAGGACACAAAAATGTCCATATTAGTGTCCAAAAAGTGCCTAAAACACATAAGATAATACATTTGGCTCAATTCACATAAGTAAGTTTTTGGTGCTGACTACACAAGAGTTCTGTATGTGCATGTAAAAGACCCTTACAGCTTCTTCATCAAAGAACACAATTAAAAAAATAAAGCCATAGCAAAGTGTTTATCTACAAAAAAAAAGAAAAAAAAAAAGAGTACCTTGAATGAATGACCAACAAAATCAACATGGATGTGATGGAAAAGAATACATTCGGAAGGCCACTAAATATTAGTTTTGGCTATGACAGCATATGAACTCTCTAATAGACCATGTAGACTTAGCTGGGCATAAAAATACTGCATGCAGTGTTTTTCTGTCTGGCACAGTGAGATATCTGGCATCACACCTAATGCCACAGTGACAAAACTGTTTTCATAGGAAACTTTGGGACCAGTTAGTTGCCTTCCAGAATTTGTGTACTACCTTTAAGGGAACCACGTAGGAATATGCTTAATACAGTGGGGAAAAAAAGTATTTAGTCAGTCACCAATAGTGCAAGTTTCACCACTTAAAAAGATGAGAGAGGCCTGTAATTGACACCATATGTAGACCTCAACTATGGGAGACAAAATGAGAAAACAAATCCAGAAAATCACATTGTCTGATTTTGTAAGAATTTATTTGTAAATTATGGTGGAAAATAAGTATTTGGTCAGTAACAAAATTTCATCTCAATACTTTGTTATATATCCTTTGATGGCAATGACAGAGGTCAAACGTTTTCTGTAAGTTTTCACAAGGTTGGCACACACTGTTGTTGGTATGTTGGCCCATTCCTCCATGCAGATCTCCTCTAGAGCAGTGATGTTTTGGGGCTGTCACTTGGCAACACAGACTTTCATCTCCCTCCAAAGGTTTTCTATAAGGTTGAGATCTGGGGACTGGCTAGGCCACTCCAGGACCTTGAAATGCTTCTTACAAAGCCACTCCTTCGTTGCCCCGGCGGTGTGCTTTGGATCATTGTCATGTTGAAAGACCCAGCCATGTTTAATTTTCAATGCCCTTGCTGATGGAAGAAGGTTTGCAATCAAAATCTCACGATACATGGCCCCATTTATTCTTTCATGTACCCGGATCAGTCGTCCTGGCCCCTTTGCAGAGAAACAGCCCCAAAGCATGATGTTTTCACCCCTATGCTTTACAGTAGGTATGGTGATTGATGGATGCAACTCAGTATTCTTTTTCCTCCAAACACGACAAGTTGTGTTTCTACCAAACAGTTCCACTTTGGTTTCATCAGACCATGGGACATTCTCCCAATACTCTTCTGGATTATCCAAATGCTCTCTAGCAAACTTCAGACAGGCCCGGACATGTACTAGCTTAAGCAGTGGGACACGTCTGGCACTGCAGGATCTGAGTCCATGGCGGTGTAGTGTGTTACTAATGGTAGGCTTTGTTACATTGGTCCCAGTTCTCTTCAGTTCATTCACTAGGTCCCCCAGGGTGGTTCTGGGATTTTTGCTCACCGTTCTTGTGATCATTTTGACCCCACAGGGTGAGATTTTGCGTGGAGCCCCAGATCGAGGGAGATTATCAGTGGTCTTGTATGTCTTCCATTTTTTAATTATTGCTCCCACAGTTGATTTCTTCACACCAAGCTGGTTGCCTATTGCAGACTCAGTCTTCCCAGCCTGGTGCAGGGCTACAATTTTGTTTCTGGTGTCCTTTAACAGCTCTTTAATCTTCACCATAGTGGAGTTTGGAGTCTGACTGTTTGAGGGTGTGCACAGGTGTCTTTTTATACTGATAACATGTTTAAACAGGTGCCATTACTACAAGTAATGAGTGGAGGAAAGAGGAGGCTCTTAAAGAAGAAGTTACAGGTCTGTGAGAGCCAGAAATCTTGATTGTTTGTAGGTGACCAAATACTTATTTTCCACCATAATTTGCTAATAAATTCTTACAAAATCAGACAATGTGATTTTCAGGATTTGTTTTCTCATTTTATCTCTCATAGTTTACGTCTACCTATGGTGTAGATTACAGACACCTCTCATCTTTTTAAGTGTGAGAACTTGCACTATTGGTGACTGACTAAATATTCTTTTCCCCACTGTATATATGCTTCTTAGGGTCCTGTTACACAAAGCGATTTTTCATTTCCTCTAACAATAAACAATTGCAAACAAGCGATTTTGAGAACAACTTGAGATCATTCACCATAATACATGAAACGATAGTCATTACGAATTTATGTAATTATGGTAGTTTGTAAACTCTAGTTTACCAATGATCGTATTTATGAATGAACTATGTGTATATACACTGAAAGATATATGAATGATTAACAATGCTCAAAACATGCAAACCAGGACATATGAACGAATTTTCTTTAGTTGTTAAATCGTTAGTTTTTCACCCAATAATCTTTCCATGTAATAGGGCCCTTACTGGCCTTATTTTTGGATATGGCTTATCTGCTGTGTTCTATTTCAAAACAGATCCCAAAAGATGTCATTTACTTTTAATGGGTGAGATTATAATTGCATCCGGTTTCTGACCTTTTACACTAAACGATTCTTGGCCTTACTTGGCCTATTACCAGCTGTTCAGACCAATAATCGTTCAGTGTAATAGCGAATGTTGAAAGGCAACGATCGTTCAGGCGGCCCCTCCCGTTCCAGGAGGGGGAAGCAAGTGGTGAGCAGGCAGGTTAGTGCTTGCTTTCCCTGGATTATTGGGCTCTGTAATATGGCCTTTAGATCAGCAGATCATTCTTTCTTTCCGTGGCAAGTCGTCAATTTGCACCCAATGTCATTTATTGAAATATATATATATATATATATATATATATATATATATATATATATATATATAAATATATACACACACATATATATACAGAGACTATGAATGATAACACATTTTTTTTCCACACATGGTTAGTGGTTGGGTAAAGCCTTTTATTGTTTTTTTTTTCTTTTTAACTCATAATGACAACCAAAATCATCCAAATTACCCTGATCATAAGTTTACATACCCCAATTCTTAATACCGTGTATTGGCCCCTCTAACATCAATGACAGCTTGATGTCTTTTGTGGTAGTTATGGATGAGGCTCTTTATTTTCTCAAATGGTAAAGCTGCCCATTCTTCTTGGTAAAAAGTTTGGCCACAACTGCCAAAAAAATTGCTCTGGATGCAAAGAAAAACCCACAAATAACATCAGCTGAAATAAAGGGCTCTCTGATAACTGGTGGTGTGGCTGTTACAAGATGCACAATAAGAAAGCACCTGAAGAAAAATGGGCTGCATGGTCGAGTCGCCAGAAGAAAGCCATTAATGTGCAAATGCATATCCATCCAAATGTAACGTTTATGGTTGTGGCCAAAAAGTTCCTGTCTCCCTTGTTCCTGTGAGACAAGGGAGACAGGAACTTTTTGGCCACAACCATAAACGTTACATTTGGAGAGGTGTCAACAAGGCCTATGATGATAGGAACACCATTCCTACTGTAAAGCAGGGAGGGTGGATCGCTGATGTTTTGGGTATGTGTAAGCTACAAAGGCACAGGAAACTTGTCAGAGTTGAAGGAAAGAGGAATGCAGCAGGTTATCAGCAAATACTGGAGGCAAATTTGCAGTCATCAGCTCAGAAGCTGCACATGGAATGTACTTGGATGTTCTAACATGACAATGATCCAAAACACAAGGCTAAGTCGACCTGTCATTGGCTACAGCAGAACAAAGTGAAGGTTCTAGAGAGGCCATCTCAGTCTCTTGGCTTGAATATCATTGAGCTACTCATCATTTGCCAAGAAGAATGGACAGCTTTACCATCTGAGAAAATAAAGAGCCTTATCCACAACTACCACAAAAGACTTAAAAAGTCATTGAAGTTAGAGGGGGCAATACACGGTATTAAGAACTGGGGTATGTAAACTTTTGATCAGGATTCGCACATCATTACATGTACATTTACATTTAAAAATGTCCATGGTTCCTTTTATTCAGTAGGGTGTGAATATAGGAAAATCTAAAAACCTGGCTTCAGCAAGATGCCGGATCATAGAACTGTTACTGTACATAAAAACGGTGGTACTTACTGTAAATCACATGACATGAGAAAAGCAAACTGTTGTAGAGCAGCATACAATTACTTCTTAGACTCTATTTACTTAAATATGTTGTCCTATTGAAATGTTCAGTGTACATTTAGTCACAGCAGTGACAAGGCTCGGCAGGGCTATGCCTGCAGTAAAAGAAAGTTTGTGGAAGCTTGAAGCTATGTTATGTAAAAGAGGCTGATGACAGACGCTGCTTGTTCTGTCAGCCAGAACTAACTTACACCTGTGACCTTCTGCACCGCGCCTGAAGAACTAGCAGTAGACACAAAAATGAGTTGGCTCTTCATTTTCTTTGCTCTGTATAACAATGTCAACATTAACACTGTGTCTGTAAAAACAATAAAACCATATTATCTACACACAAAGTGTTGTTTCAAAATAAACAGACATCAAGTGTTCATTATGCTGAAAAAATGTTTAGCAGGAAAGGTAATTCAAAGTGAAGTGGATTGTACTGGACACTGGCCTTGATGAATGAACAAACAGAAGAATATGGTACATTCATTACTGTGCAAGTATATAAAAAAACTAGAGATGAGCAAACCGGCCGAGGTTCGGGTTCGTATGAACCTGAACTATCGGCTTCTGATTCCCGCTGTCTGCCCGCTCCGTGCAGAGGGTGGATACAGCCTGAGGACCGCCTAGAAAACTGGGATACAGCCTATGGCTATGGCATGATTAATAAATAAGGCAAATTTCAACTACCTCTTCCATTTTGCCTAGCCTAACATACCCAGTCTTAATAAGCAGGAGGCTTTGTCTTTTTTATAATTGCATCCTTAATTCAAAAACATCTGCAAATTTTCCTTTTCAAAGCACAACATAACAATAGTTTAAAGTGCATTAACTGGTCCCCCAGAGTGCCAGTGGATACTATGTTGACAGTGCCACCATAAGCTGAGCCCAAACCACTGTTCCTAACTACTTGTCTGATCCGCCCTAAGTGGCAGCCTCCAGCTAGGAGATGGTCCTTACAGTGCATGAGGCCAACACTGTATAGGGGCAGTCTAACAAACCGGAAGGGTACATCAGTGTCCAAAAAGGCAGAAGCTGGGTTTAGAGGATCACCTGGGTTAGTTGCAAGGGCAATGGATCGAGACTCCCAGCACCGCTGCACGGAAGGCTGAATCATTTCAAGAGTAGAGGCAGGTAGGTTCATTCCATATAATATATTGAAGTACAGAGATAGCTTTGACTGTTGTGTTTCTGGTAAATCAGGTGAGACAGAAGGAGATGACTAAGCCACCAGGATCAGAAGCATGTGTTTAGCATAGGGGAAGTGGGCTAAAGGGTAGTTCAAGAAAGGGCAGACTATAATGAGGACACTCTCGGCTACCTATATACTGGGGGAAACTATCTACTGGTGAATACCAGTAGGTGGATTCCTACATATATTCTGGAGGAAACCATCTATTGCGGACACTTGCATAGTCAGGTAAAATTACCCAGTGGGTGACCTATAAACTGGTGGCACTACCTAATGGGGGACCTATATTTTGATAGAAACTGCGTGCTGGGCAGAACCTGCCTACCTACTTGAAAACCTATCTAAATGGGGAACCTACTGTACCTATAGGGGGATGCCACATCAGAATACAATAGTGTATTCACCTGAATACATTCAAAAAGGCTGATGTATACATACATCATGGTATGCCCATTTAAACTCTGGTAAGTAGGCTATACCCCAGAGCTTCTAAACCTTTTTTTTACAGTGCCAACCTGGTTTTGGCATTGTGTTAATGCAGTTTGTTCTCTTTATCATATATTTTGGGGATGACCTTGGTGTAGTCCTTACTGGGGCAGGGGGCTTGGGATGGTGATATAGACTGAACTGGTTGGTGGTTCACATAGATGGTATAGGTGGTTCACATAGATGTTTGTACATACCTTTTCATATATTACCTGCTAGCTAAGTATTGGGAAAGCCAAATGATTCCATCTCTGTCAGAATTACTTAACAGGATTTAAGAAATCTGTCATATGGAATCCCTTACTGCATTGACAGAAAATAAGTTGTACAAGTTCAATGTGATTTGGTTCCCTTGGGATGATTGTCCGGCTCTGCCCGGACACTCTTGATGTATTTCCCCTTCTGTTTCTATCCTTGTCAGTAATGTCTTTCCCCTGTGTGTGTGTGTTATTTGTTATGTTTTTAGGTCATGCAGTTCTCTAATGGGTCACTAGTTGTCCTATTTTCTTCCTATTACATACATGCCGCCAGCACTGGAGCCAGTGTATCTGGTTCTCTGTGTGGGATAAAAATACCCTGTAATATATACACACCTATATTTTATGACTCTGAAACCGAGCTTTATTATGTCATTTATATATGTTTTGTACATGAAAAATAGAAAATACGCAGTTAACAAAGAAGTATCTATAATCTAATTTTAATATATAAAAACTAGTAGGCGTGACATCTTTATTGTGCTAACCAAACACTATTAAACAAGTGCCATGTAAGGGGCCCGCTTGGTTACATTTCTGCAATTTGTATATATATATATATATATATATATATATATATATATATATATATATATATAAAACACATATACTGTACTGTATAATAATTTTTTTAAATTTTTCCAGTAATGAAAGCTGAGGTCTGATTGGTTGCTGCACCCCAATGCTCGACTGAGTATGCTCGCTCATGCCGTGAAATAAAACTGTGACATACTGTGCTCATAGACATTATGTAGAATAATTTACAAGATTGTTACAATAAAGATTACAAGGCTACGTGACAAAGGTAAAAGACAGCTTACGCCCCACCTTTTGTATAAACAGAGGCCATGAAAAACTATCACATTTTTCATATGAAAAACTGCTGTGTTGAAACAAAGAACAATTAAAAGCCTTTTTAATTTACATCTGTAAAATGTAGAAATAAATCAAAAGACAAGAACAACAGAAAGGCAACTGGGTATTATAAAAATGTCTGCAAAATAAATGGCTTTGAAACAAGTTCAAAATTGTAAAAAAAAAAGTTAAGACTATAACTGTTAAAAAGTTTATGAGCCAACTTAAAAGGAAATGCAACATAATTGTCATATTCAAGACAAAACCCAGTCCTGTTGTGAACAAGGGCGATGGCGCTATAAGACATAAATATTACAGCCATATGGGCTGTGTTGATTTCTAAAAACCCTTTACACTTTCTGTAGAGATTACAGGGGGGATTTATCAAACATGGTGTAAAGTGAAACTGGCTCAGTTGCCCCTAGCAACCAATTAGATTCCACCTTTCATTTCCAAAGAGTCTGTGAGGACTGAAAAGTGGAATCTGATTGGTTGCTAGGGGCAACTGAGACAGTTTCACTTTACACCATGTTTGATAAATCTCCCCCTAAGTGTATTAGTGCTCTTAGGGTACTATTACATGGGCCAATTAGGACTTGACCTATTACAAGGCCCTTGCCCAAACATCTATGGCGTTACCTCTCCCCGCTCCTGGTCTTCTCTCCTGTGCTCCACAGCTTCCCGGTCCCACGGCCTTTGATTGGCTGAGCAGCTGTCAGCTGACAGGACACTTAGATGCTGCTGCAGCAGCTGGGACCGAGAAGCTATGGGAGATGTGTGGCCAACAATTTGACCTATTTAGCCGATGGACAAGCGTTTGCTCATTTGCCGGCTGATTTCTGGCTCCAATGCACAGGGAGATACTGGCTTGTTTGGATGATAAGCAGGATCCTTATTTCCATTTCATTATACATTGTACAAAAGATCAACCTATAAGTAAGTAAGAGACTTTCTATAAGGGAGACATATGTCAAAGCCAAATCAAATGCTATCCAAGGATAAACGGCTCTTTAATATTCAGCAGCAAAAAGGTAAAATATAAAGTACTTTGGAAGTGTACGTCCATGGCTTGCTGGACCAGGTAGGTTAATATTACACAAATGTCAATTCTTTGGGCGGATGACGGAGTGCGTGTAAGGCATCCTATTTAATGAATGGGACAGGCGGAGTCCACGCCACAGACTTCACTTGAAATTCCTTAGTGTGAACGGCCGCTTACATTGCAGTTTGAGTAAAGTGTACTTGCAGCTTAAGGAAACTTCTGATACGTCAGCAGTTTTGACCGGTGGGGTCAAGGTGCTGAGAACCCCAATCCAACCATTACTTGCCTTGTGCAGCTCTTCAAATCCATATAAATGCTCAAATACCACTCTGCATGTGTCTCTGAGAAGAGTCAATAAAAAGTGGGTCAGAGTCAAAGGCAAATTCTACCATGTCCCCCAGTAGAGAGAAGCCATACGTTGCTGCCAGAACCTTGAAAGGTAACTATTACTTTTATTTAAAGCGACTCTGTACCCACTTAGTGACCCCCCCCCAACTCTTTGGTGTGTCTTCTGTTCCCGCCCCCTGTTCATGACGCTCATGGCGATTCCCCACCTCTCCAGCTTATCTCCCCCCCCCCCCGCATACCAGGGTGCTGCCTGCTGCCATAATATGCTGCTCCTCTTCAACGCAGATGCGCCGCTGGACTCCGATCCCGCGCAAGCGCAGTGACACATGGGACTATCAGGAGAAAACCGGTAGCGTCACTGCGCATGCACGGGATTGGAGCGCAACGGCGCATCTGCGACGAAGAGGAGCAGCTGATTATGGCAGTGAGCGGCACCCTGGTATGCAGGGGGGGGGGCAGGCAGGGGAGGCGGGGAATGGCTGTGAGTACCATGAACAGGGGGCGGGGACAGCGCCGGGGGGGTTAGGAGGCAGTGCATGTGCAGTTACTACGAAAACTGTGCGGCGGACAGAGGGCGGAATGGGAGGAAGGGGGAGACGGAAAGACCACCACACAGGCGGCGCTGGCCTAGGGCACGATCGCTCTAGGCCACGCCTCTTAGGCATGGCTGCATCGCAAATAAAGTATGATTTTCGCCCTCAGGAAAGCGAGACCAGCATGGAGAAACATGCCACCAGAACGGACTTATCAACAGCTACAAGAAGGTATAAGTAGTTGGGGAGGGTCACTAAGTGGATACAGAGTCGCTTTAAAGTTCTAAATGGTCAGTGTTCAGATGCAAAGACCCCAACTAATGCTAAACGAAATGAACAGAAGTGCTCAGAGGTTTGTTTTTTTTTTTTCAAGTCAGCACTCCTCGGCTGAGACTGGTTCAACAGGTATACACATTTGTAGACAGTCTATGAAGCCTTCTATAAATCCATACACCACATGCTTGGTTTTTCAAGGAGAACATGCACAGCACTCAGCTGGATGCTTCTGTCCATTCATTCTAGTGATCAGTGGGGGTCTCAGCACCAGGACCCCCACTGATCAAAACCTCTGACATGTCACTATGATATTAACCCTTAGGAATATAAATAAATCACGGGAAAAATAATCACTAATTGCACCTGAATTAACTTTTCACATTTAAAAGAAGTGAATACTGTTTATTTTCATGATGACATTTGATAGTAAAATCACATATAGTATATTAAAGTTAATACAAGGTCATTTCTGAGGGTGGTTCACAGCAGGTGATAAGCCTGGACCTTCCTCGAATGACACAGCTGCTGCCTCGCAGCAATTCAATTTCTGTTAGCATATCATATATTGTTGGATATGGACAATAGGTAAAAAACGTAGCTTTACAAATGTTAAAGTGAATTCCCTGGCAAACAATGATGAAATATGGGCATTTTATTTTAATTGGCATTGGCGGGACAAATCCACACAAATCCATATTTCCACATATTTAACATGGCCGTGGCTTACAGGTCACTGCAGTACATATTAAATATGTGGCAGAGCTAAACCTTCTAGGAGACAGTGATAGCAACTGATCTCCCAGTGTTTCGAATGATCACCTGAAGATGCAATATGCAAAACAGGCAATAGGCACGGCAAATAGTCATATTCTAAATTGCATTCACAAAGCCCTGTGTTAAAACACAATAATCGTACAGTCATCAAATAAATATAAAAACTTTATTCATACAACGCCAACTAATTCTGCAACAGTTCTGCAAACTAATAATCATGTCATGTTTCCTGTACTTTTAAGAACTGGTATCAGAAAGTTTTAAATATTTATGATTTACTTTTATTTAAAAATCTCAAGTTTTCCAGTACTTATCAGCTGGTGTATGTTCTGCATGAAGTGGTGTACTCTTTCCAGTCTGACACTCTGCTGCTCTATTCAGAACAGTAAAGGTTTTCTATGGGGATTTCTATTGCTTTGGACAGTGCATGGTATTGACAGAGGTGGCAGCAAAATCTCAAACTGGAAAGAATACATCATTTCCTGCAGGAAATACAGCAGATGATAAGTACTGGAAGTCTTGAGAAAAAAATCACAGACGTATCCCTTAAGCTGGTCAAACACACAGGACTTTAATGAGCCACGTTGTGGTCAATCAATTTTCTGTGAGATTATTTGTATAAATTATCCCCACCAGCAACATACAAGAATAAACTGGCAGATCACTATGGTAAAAAAAAAAACTTACTAAAAGTGGCAAATGATCAGCTGAGTTAAACCAAAAAGTCTTAAGTGGTTAATAAAATTTAAATGCTAAAAAAGGCCATTATCTCATGTGCACTTGAGCAGCCATCTGCATCAGGGCTAAAAAGATCTCTGGGAATGATAGTGGCTGCTCACACCTAATGTTATTCCTGTCTTCTAACAATGGTTCCCAGCACTCAGATACCCCCAGGACTTACAGAAGGCCCACGATGTGTAACAACCAGACAAATGAAACAACAAAAATTGCTTATTGTTGCATGCAGGTAAAGAAACTCACCAACCCAATAGATGACTAAAACTGTACGATGATTGGAACACATTATGGTAAAAACTTATTAAGATAGCGTATAGAAATGAACTACAATAAGCTGTGAAGATTCTAACTAGCTTTTCCCAAACACCTTCCTAAATCCATCCCTGAATACCAGATACCAGATACCACGGACCCTTACTATCCCTGAAAATATCCCAAATAAAAAAACAAGGCTGAGCACTGAACTAAAAAAAAACAAAAAACATGATAGAAACTTTAGCTCAACTAAGAGATACAGGAATAAGGTCTACACAAGAATAAACCGAGAACCAACTGGACTGACTAGAGAAAAAACACAGTACCACAAAAATTCAAGGAAAACCCAGATTTACTAAAAAAAAAAAAAACTTTGATTTTTAGACAGCACAAATTTAGGCTTTAAAAGGGTTATCAAGCACTACAAAAACATGGCCACTTTTCCCCCTCTCATCTCCAGTTTGGGTGGGGTTTTAAGTTCCATCGAAGTAAATGTAGCTTAATTGTAAACCCCACCTGAACTGGTGACAAGAGGGGGAAAAGTGGCCATGTTTTTGTAGTGCTGGATAACCCCTTTAAATGTACTACATTTATCTCAGTGTATGGGGCTGACTGATAAATGTGGTGCATCTGAATATTGTCTAGTTTAGGTTAAGACAAAGTATTAGCGCTTAAATGTGTGCATAATGTTTGGCGCACTGAAAGCCATGCCACTTTTATCCAAAACCACGACAATTTGGACCACATGGAAAAATGTTAACAAAAGTGTGAAATCTTCATTGTAAATGTAGAGGAAGTTGTAAAGGGCAGCAGATGTGGACCCAATGTGCTACTGAACCATAACGCAACAAAAGGAACAAACAACAGCTCAGACATGGAGGAACAGGCAAAGCAGCTTTATATGTGTGCAGGAGAAACAGGATAAGTGGACAAGAATAAGAGTCACACTGGACCTTAAAATCCAGGGGAACAGCCATGCACAAACACCCAAGTGGATGTTACGGACGGGTAAGGAATGTAATGGATTCGTATCCCACCCGGCACGATGTGTTAATATCATGCCGGAAGCAGGGAAACTCTTTGATGGTAGTGGCAAGGCCACATGGCTGTTTTCATTGCACTGCCAGTATGTGACCCGGCCCCTTTAACCCCCCCCCCAGCTGCATCTGAGGGTCCCGCCTCCCGTCGGTCCCCATCAGCCAATCAGTGCACGGGCAGCACTGATTGGCTAATGGGGACTGACAGGAGCCTCACATAAAGCCACAGCGCCAAGCAGGTAATGTATGCTCTAGGCCGGGGGCTACAGGTGGCGGGGGGTTAAAGGGACCGGGTCACATACTGGCAGCGGAATAAAAATTCCTCTGTGAGTATGTAACCCCATTCAACTTCACACTACATGGATTTGCAGCGTGAAATCCGCTGCGAATCCGGCTCATGTGAAGCTACCATTATAGGACAACTCCGGCGGGACCCCCCCCCAAAAAAAAAACACAGACACCATACTCACCATCCCTTCGGTGACGATCGCCACTCCATTCGCCCGCCGTCCACCTCACCGTCACCGCCGTCCAGCGATGTCTCTGACTTCCGGGTCCTGGGGATGGAAAAGGCTGCCAGTGCGCTTGTGCACCGGCAGCTTTTTCATTGGCTGGAGCGCATCACATGGCTTCTAGCAACCTCAGCCAATTAGGGCTGAGCAAGCTGGAAGCCATGTGATGCGCTCCGGCCAATGAAAAGGCTGCTGGTGCGCATGTGCACTAGCAGCCTTTTCCGTCCCATTCACTCTCTATGAAGACGCCGAGGAGGAAGAAGACCCGGACCGCCCCCCCGGCTCTGACGTCGTCGTCACCAGATGCCGCCCGGGAGAAGAGGACCGTGATGATCGTAATAGGTAATGTATACATTCTTTAACTTCCGGGCGGGGGGCTCGGGGGTCCAAAAGTGGGGGAAGGGGGCCAGACCAGGTATTTAACCACATTACAAAGTTATATAACTTTGTAATGTGTGTTAAATAAGCTTAAATTTTTTTTCGTCAGAGTTGTCCTTTAAGAGGCAACTGAGCATCTTAAAGTGACTGTACCACCAGGCCCAGGCAGAAGCACTGGAGGCGGGCCAACCCACCCTTAGTGGGAAAGAAACCCCAGCCCCTCCATGATGTGACTCCATTAGAATCAATGGAACCCTATCATATAGGGGCGGGGGTTTCCTCCCACCAAGGGTGGGTCGGCCCGCCTCCAGTGCTTCAGCCTGGGCCTGGTGGTACAGTCACTTTAAAGGGGCTATCTAGCACTTACAAATGTTTTATATGTTGCTGCCCGTACGAAAAACATAAAAAACACCTTCTACTTATCTCTCTGCATTTTTGCCGTATTTCTGGGTCCTCTGATGATCACAGCGATTCCACAGATGAACTGGTCTCGGGAGTGACAGCCTACTTAGCCAATCACTGGCCGCAGCGCTGTCCCATCTCCGTCAGTGATTGGCTAATCAGACTGACACTACCAAGACGAGTCCGTCTGCAGAATGGCTGTGGACAGCGGGTGACCTGGGGTCACCACAGCAGCGCGGAGAGGTAAGTATAAGATGTTTTTTATGTGTTACAAGCAGCACCATATAAAAAGGTTATCAGGGTCGGATAAACCCTTTAAAGGGGTTGTCCGGCGCTAAAAAATTATTCACAGAATAACACACATTACAAAGTCATACAACTTTGTAATGTATGTTATGTCTGTGAATGGCCCCCTTCCCCATGTCCCACCACCCCCACCCGTGTACCGGGAAGTGTGGTGCGCTATACTCACCTGTCACGTGCCGACCACGGTCTCCGATCCTCAGCAGTGACGTCTTCTTCGGGCGGCCGGCGGATCTTCCCGAGTGCCGGCCGCCCTCTGCAGCGTCATCCGAAGCTCACGTCATTAGCTGCTCAGCTGCGATTGGCTGAGCACAGTTATGCTCAGCCAATCGCGGCTGAGCTTCGGATGACGCTGCAGAGGGCGGCCGGCACTCAGGAAGATCCGCTGGCCTCCCGAAGAAGACGTCACTGCTGAGGATCGGAGACCGTGGTCGACACGGATCAGGTAATGTATAGCGCACCACACTTCCGGGTACACGGGTGGGGGTGGTGGGACACGGGGAAGGGGGCCATTCACAGACATAACATACATTACAAAGTTGTATAACTTTGTAATGTGTGTTATTCTGTGAATAATTTTTTATCGCCAGACAACCCCTTTAAGGACTTCCCTTTCTGCATTGTGTCTGTTGTCTACATTTATCCTTTTTGTATTGACCATAAGGATGCCTTTACACAGAGAGATTTTTTTTTACAGATTTGTGAAGCCAAAGCCAGGAATGGATTTGTAAAGAGGAGAAATCTCAATCTTTCTTTTATGACCCGTTCTCTCTTTATAATCTGTTCCTGGCTTTAGCTTCAATAATCTGTCAGATAAATCTGTCTGTGTAAAGGCACCCTAAGGGCCCTATTACAGGGGACGATTATTGTTCAAAAAATTGTTAGAGCGTTTGGATTTCAAAGATAATTGTTTAGCGTAATGCTGTGTTTACACGGAATGATTATCGTTCGAATTTGCACGATAACGATCACATTTGAGCGATAATCTTTCCGTGTAAACATAGCAAATGATCAAGCAACGAGCAAGAAATCGTTCATTTTGATCTTTGAACATGTTCTCAAATCGTCGTTGGCCAAAAATTTGCATATCGTTTCGTGTAAACAGTCTTTCACTGATTTAACCTATGTATGAGATAGGCTTAAGCGATCGCAAAACCATCCGTCTGAAACGCTGATCGTTATCAAAAACAAATTGTTATTTCGAAATCGTTAATTGTACGATAGGGCGAATTATCGCTCCGTGTAGACGCAGCATAATAGCAGGCAATGATTAAACGACCAAGGAGAAATCGTTAGTCATTAGATTTGGACCTATTTTTATTGTTGATAGTTTGCAAATCGTTCACATGGAATAAGACGTCGTTCGCAGTAGTGTTGACTGCAATAGCGATGACGAGACGACCGCAAGAACGATCATAAGTAGTGATCAACGTTCCGTGTAATTGGGCCAAAGATTTAAGGTCGTTCGCCAAAGTGGTCGTTTGAGATGGTTTATTGTTGAAAAATGGCTTCATGTAATAGTACCCTAATCCCCATGATCAGCTCTCACCCCTAGAGGAAGCCTCAGGCAGTGCAGTAATCTATGGCCCTGGGCCCCCATAGTGGGGAGCCATTTTTTGTAGATCAGGTTGCAGAGCACCCCATTTGGCCACTAGATGTCAGCACCTGTGAACACCACCATATTATTTATTTTCTGTGAACAGATGTAACACAATAAAACCTCTGTGTAACATAAAGGCTTTGTAGGTCACGTCCGATCACAGGATCCCGTGTGACTAGATCACGCAGAGGTCACCACCCCAGACGTGATCCCCCTCCCCCGTGTCTAATGGATCATGCCGCGATCCGGTCACCGGGGCCACACAGGAGCGAGCGTCTGCAGCAGTGCGTGCAGAGCATCGCCCCGTCAGTAGAGCCCCCCTCGGGCGGGTTAGGGGCTCAGCCATCCGAGCAGCTTGTTGGGGCTGTAAATAGCACAGAACAGCTTCTCCCTCCTCCCCCTCTTCTTCACAGGAAAATTATGCCAGCTCCAGTGGCGCGTAAAATTGGTCTGAGCCAAGGGAAGTAGGTTACACCGGCTCCGTCCTCCGTGCGCGCACTTAGCGGGGATTTCTCAGGCCGCTGCACAAGGCGGCTCTTGTCTCTTTAAGGAGACACTGGACTCTAATTAGCCAGCATTCCTTGATGTGGGTGATAGCTAACATAGGACAAGGGAGGAGGAGGAGGAGGTGCGGTAATGGAGGAGTACAAGCGCCCCCTCCCCTCCGGCTCCTCATGCCTCCATGCTTGTTTTCACCACAGATTGCCACACAGAGCAGCAGCAGCTCATCCACACACTAGCAGCGAGCAAGCGGCCCACGTTACTTTGATTGACAGCCGGACAAATGTTTCCCCTGTTCGAACGCTCGTTATGAGAAGTTCCAGCCCTCGTCCCACTTATCACGCCGCCCAGGGCGGGGTTTACGACAGACTCTAAAGCCCATTGGATAAAGGAGGTAGGACTAAGAGGAGAAGGAGGAATCGGATTGGCTTGAACCCCACGTGGGGGCAAGCCACTGACAGCTACGTCTTGCCTTCATACTATTGGCCACCTAGGAAATGATAGGCAGTTATTGGAGAGCGGCGATTAACGTTCCTATGCTTCCAATTGGTCAACGGCAGCCAGCGCTCGGGTCCTCGGGCGGGGCTAAGTGTCGCGATGGCTGTCGGGAGCTGTAGTTTGCTACGCGCCTTACACCCGTCCTAGTGAAGGCGGACTGCCTCCGTCCAGGACTACAAATCCCAGCAGAAGCGGGCGTCTCGCCTCAATGTTGTGAATATGTATCAGAATGTTAATGATTTGCTGCTGCTAAATTTGGTCATAGAAGTCACCTACACAGAGCGTGTTGTCGGAGCTGCTGAGAGCGGTAGCAGGGCTTGGAGGGGGCTTGTTTTTTGTTGTTGACCCCCCTCGTTGATTTTTTTTCCCTCCTCACCTCCTGAATTGTGTGTGGCTGCGGCTGAGCGCTCGGGGAGATCTGCGCTGACTTGGAAGAGACGAGGAAACACGGGAGATTTCCTACCATTGGGATTTAAGGGCTGAAAAGAGCGGACGGGGCTGCATCCCCAGCACGGGAGGAGTTACACCGGCCCGGAGGAGAGCGGGGAGAGAGCTCATTGTCACCGGCGCTTCCTCCTACTCGTCACAAAGTTGTCGGCTTTGTTCCCCGGGAGGCTGAGGGTGTGTGTGTGGCGGGGCTCGGACCCCCCGTTACCGGAGAGGTGACCGGAGGAGCAGCATCGTGTACCGTGCAGCAGCAGCAGCAGACAATGAGCGCGGCGGGCTCGTCCTGAGTGATCTTCCCTCCCCCGTGGAATGTGGATGGTTTGGCTCGGGGGATCGGAGCTCCCCTCAGGCTGGGCAGTAACATTAGCATTGCTATTAAGCCGGGGAGCCCGGGGGCAGCTGTGTCATTAGCCGGATCACACGCACCCCCTCCCTGCACTCCTCCTCCCCCTCCTGCTCCGCCGGGGGATCCCCCCTCTCCTCTCCGCCAATTAGTCAATGAACCTTCGTGCTCCCGGGAGAGGCACCTAACCAGCGGCTTGGATGATTCGAGACTTGAGCAAGATGTACCCCCAGTCCAGGCACCCGGTGAGTACCCGGAGGAGCTGCCGCCTTTGTTCCCTCCCGCCGTGTGTGTGTACGGTGCTCGGTGGTCCTGTGTGCTGCTGACCCCTCCCCTCCTGTCCCTCATCTGCAGCCTCTCCACAACACACACACCAGCAGCCATTGTGTCAATGGGGAAGCGCTCCCCACATGGAGTGAGCTGTAACATTTGGTGTCCATTTGAAGCAGCAGCAGCTCCCCCCTCCCCCTCCTCCTCTTCTTCTTCCTCCTCCTCCTCCCTGTCTCCTTCCCTCTCCCAGGACTGTATGCTTATATTGGCCGGTGCTGCCTCCATCCTCACCCCCTCCCTCCCCCTGCCTGCTCTGCTTATCTTGGACTGTGTGCTTTCCTCCTCACATAATACACTAGGAGTGAGGGCTCTCTCCTCTCTGACCTGTGCTCAGCTCTTTAGCCTTTTGTGTGGCTTTCTGGGAGAATTAACCCTTTAACTTTTCCCCCATTGTCCCTGCCGGCCATAACTTTGGTGATCCTGACAGGTGACAGGAAGTCCAGAAGATGTGCTCCTCCACTTTAAGGACTGGATTCTGTCTCCTAATCACTATGGAGTCTGTGTCCTAACAAGTTAGGTCCTGGCGTTTCCGGCTATTAAGCCCAATGTAATTGAAACATACAGTGATCCTTTAATACACTATTGTGTAGACAGGAGAGGCTGATAGGAGATTGACTTTCCTCCGCCCAAATGATCTGATCTTCTCTCTCCAGCAAATGACCTTAGCGAAGAAAAATATGCCGGGTTGTAGCCATTTTCTTTGAGGCGCAGACAAAACTAATCTGCAGAGTGGCTGAAATGTGAGAAGCAGGGAACATATAGTTTATCTCTGTATTGCCTGTGGTTTATGGAACAGCAGGGAGCAGAGCTTGATGGACGCGTCTTGTGACACTGCCCATTGACTATCGCCATAGGGATGAAGCCCCTTCTACCTTGCACCATTTATATTCCTAATTTCTTAATATAACCTGTTCCGGCACCTTACCTAGGGGAGGAATCTTCGGGTGAGGTCTCGCCCATTCACAGCTATGTCAATAGTTATTTCTTTAAAACCATAATCTTTACATTATCTTACTTTTTATACATGGTTTCCTTTTCTATTTAAACACCTTTTCTTTCTTTTCCATATATATATATATATATATATACACACACACACACACACGAGACCTTGTCTAGTGTGTCCCAAACAGTCCTAGGTCACATGTGATAAAGGACGATCACAAGTCATGGTGGTCCAAAAACATCTGTCTGATCCAGATGGCCTTTTATTCATTTATTACATGCTTATGATTGGGGAATAGAGCTTTTGTGCTTGTAATCTCTCTCACCTCTTTACTCTCTTCTTTCTCTCTCTCTCTCTCTCTCTCTCTCTCTCTCTCTCTCTCTCTCTCTCTCTCTCTCTCTCTCTCTCTCTCTCTCTCTCTCTAATTCTTGGACTTTGTGCAGGGATTCTAATCCTCTCCTTGTTCTAGGACAGCCCCACACCTTTCTGGCAGCCTAGCCTGATCATTTCATAATTAATATTTATTGTTTTAGGCTCCACATCAGCCTGCTCAGCCTTTCAAATTCACCATATCCGAATCGTGTGATCGGATTAAGGAGGAGTTTCAGTTTTTACAGGCTCAGTACCACAGGTAATACTGTTTACTTTAGCTGATCCTTGTATTTGCTTAGCCCTTGTTGTCAGTTTTTTTTATGTGTGTGTACTTAAGGCGTTAACCGTTGAAAGGGATTGGCCTTCCTATAGGAAATACGAGTTAAAACACCTTTAGCTCCTCCAAGCCAAATATGTGGTAGAGTATACCTATTATCGGCGATTACAAGCCTGTGCTATTATAAACTGCTGAACTGTTACAACAATAGGACAAATGCTGTGCTGAGGTTTACCTGGAGGTGATCTCACCTGTGTAGATTACCTCCTCCAGTGCTTAAGATCACAGGCGAGTGCTTTCAAAGGCTTGCTGGCTCTACATGGTAAACACCATTAAGAAGCCCTTGGCAATGCAAGAGTGGGATGTAGTTGATATCCCGCTGAGTAGCGAAAAAAAAATACTTGGCGTACGTTACTTTACAAACTGGAATTAATAAATAACAGATAAGCAAGCAACAAAAAAATTAGAATTTGCTATACATCTCTCTGGAGCTAGACATGTATAGTGTAATTCAACATACACATGTCCATTTACAGTTTTCTACTGGGAGGTATTAAATGGGAGGAACCTATATAAGTCCTAAAATAATATAAGGGAAGACAAAGGGGGTCTTAATCTGCCAACATGTTTCTATAGTGAAATGAGGGTTGGAAAAATGGTTCCCAAATTATCCAGACACAAAAACTGACCTAATGGAGACGTACACCAGTCGGTTTCCCGTGTATGTTGGGCAGTAAGAACAGATTGGGGGCATTTCTAATGTAGGTCAAATGATTGGATTCCATCATTATGAGCGTTTACACGCAGCGATTATCTCCATAATCTGCCATTCACGGTCAGATCACTGGGGAAATGGCTCCATGTAAATCCAGCCTATTACACTTGTCAAATGACGACAAAGGTTAACATCAAAGTAACTAACAGCGGTGGGAGGCAAGTATTATCCTGACAGGTATTAGATGATACAACGCATGTCATGATGATCTCCCACATACACACAAAGTGGCGTTAATTACTCCGATGTTGTTCTCTGCCTTCAATGGCCCAGTGTAATACACTGCAGAAGCCTATAGGTCTCATGTCTCCTTCATAGACCCTGTCATGATCTCATGGGTAGTTCCTCCAAGATGGATAGATGGTGGTGCACATGATCTTTTTTCGTCTTCAGAAACAGACGAGAAGAATGGGGGGGGGGTGTTGACTACAATCAGTGAATCTTTCATTCCTGCTTCTGTTTACAATGTTGGATTACATTGTTTAATCCCTTTTCATTTGAGTAACATGCAATACATGCCACCGCAGTAGTGAAAGGATTAAAGGAATTGGGACGTGCTGGTAAGACGCTCCCTTGAGATAAATCTAGACCTCTATGTATAAACTGTATTTGTGCCTATAATGTTTATCTGGCATACGTTGATGTTTCTTTACCCTAATTGTAGATTCCTTTTCAAATACACAACTACCCTTTAAGAGGAAGTCTAAGTGGTTGGTAATGGTGGGAGGATTGTCCATGCCAGCCACATCATTTTATACACCGTCCCTATGATGGTGGACTGCAAGGACTTAAAATCTGGCAATAATTTCTTAGTCTAGGAAGAAAGAGTTAAATCTCTTTTGTTCTTCGAGGGAAGACACTTGGAGCCAGTAGAGCCAGCTTCCTCATGAGTGCTTGACTGGAATATAAACCATCCCTAGTTCTATGTGGTTGATGGCTGCCCTCAGATTGCTGTGGTAAAAGTCAGTGCCGTGTAAATATGACCATTTTTGTCATTGCTTTGTGCAGCTTGAAGCTGGAATGTGAAAAACTGGCCAGCGAGAAGACAGAAATGCAGCGGCATTATGTGATGGTAAGAAGGAATATGTCCTCTTCTATTTCTCTTTATAGCTTTTACATACCAGACTTGTGTTGCTGGAGGCAAGAGCTGGATTATAGGGTAAAGGATTGGATATTCAGTGTGGTCCTCTGTCATATTCTAGCACTTCTAAGAAGCAGTCGTCGCTTCAAGGCTATCTAATGGCTTCTTTTTCTTTCTTTTTTTTCCCCTTCTCTCCTGTAGTATTATGAAATGTCGTACGGGCTGAATATTGAGATGCATAAACAGGTATGTTGATCTACTTCCACTTCCTTTCACTGTGAATCCGTGCCCTGCACATTCCTTTTTTGCTCCGTGCAATTTTTGTGGATTAAGTCAATAATGTCAGGAATTTATAGAAAAATGTTGGAATATTTGTTTGCCTCGTGGGCTTCCTGCTTTAATATCAGGGGCGTTCGGAGACTGAGATTATAGGTTCTTTATATTCTGCTATCATCAGCGGAGTCGCCTTGCTGAATATTTTAGGCATAGTTAATGTATATAGCAATAATCCACCCAGAAGTGAGAAACACTATAGAAGACAGCAGCGTGCGGCTGGAGAGGCGAGATGTGGAGCTGCTGTAGCCAGTCTACTTCATTTGCATCCATGTATATTTTGGGTAACGTGTTTAGTGTTGTGGTGAGCTCCATTATGTTTGTGTGCACTGACAGCTGGATCTCTGTCTCTGTAATGTGGGTGAAGAAATGTTTGTTCTAAAAAAAAAAAAAAAAATGTGTGTTTTTAAGGAACGGAAATAGAACCGCGTCGCTTAAAGGACTAATTGTGCTAAAATCAAAGCAATCAAACCCCCATTGTTGATTACAAATTCGAGAGATAAATGACATTTTAATTCCAAACATTGTAAGAACAATTATGTTAAGGGTTGCGCTTCCACTTTAATGGGGAAGTTGTATGTGTAATTACGATTGGAATAGAGGATTACCGAGGATTAAGTTTAATTAGAATATAATTTTCCATTACTGTCGTTTTTGTTCAAATTAGTAATGTAAACAACGCAGTAATACTTATGGACTTCATCAATTCCTGATGGCCCCAGTGAATTGCTGCATCAGACCTGCTTAGTAATTATCAGTGTTTAGCTGTGATACCAGCTCTAAATTTTCGATGTCACTGTTTGCAGCCGGGAAATTAATTAGTCGCTTTAAAGAGTTTAATGATTTAAGATCTAGTGGCTAATGTCATGTTGAATCTTGTTTTCCCAAATATGTTTTTAATACATGGCGCAGTATCATTTCCCTTTATTTATCCATTTCCAGCCTTACCTTTTTTTTTTTCTTTTTTTTTTTTTTTCCCCCCCTTCTCTTTATGAGGGAATTTGCTGAATTTTATGAGGGAGATTATGCTGTCATATTTCCACCCAGTCTTCTTGCTTTGCCTTGATTTTTACAGCTTAAAAGAGAAGCTTCATAATCTCCCTTCTACTCCAAAATTGATCTTTATACAGCCTTCCTTAAACGCAATCTTACACAAAATCCTGCAGGCTGTTTATCGCATTAAGAACTACAGACAGCCCCGCAAAACCACCTACTTACTATATTCCTTTTTAATCTCGGCTTCCTCCTCTTTTCACCAAAGCCGAAGAGGGAAGGGAGGGGACAAGGGGGGGGGGGGGGGGGAGGTTATATCTGTCTTTGTTTTCCTCCACTAGACAGACGGCCTTGGTTCCTCTCAGGCACTCATCCAGATGTACTTACTCGATACCCTTGTAATAGAAAGCAGGTTATAATTCTGTGAAGTTGCCCTGCGGCATAATTGGACTGAGTGCTACAGATCGGGCCAGGCTTATTAGATTTATGCCTCTCAGGGTTCTCCAGAGACCATGGAAGTACCCCCTTGTAATTGGTGACCCTGCTATTTTAAACCTACCGCGTCTTTGACTTTTATTTCTTTTCTGTGAAATGTATCATGTTTTTCTTGGCCCCTCTTAAACCCCATTTTTAAAAAATATATATATTTTTTTCATTTTGTACTGTGGGATATTATTTCATTGGAACCTAATCTGAGGCCTGTGATTGAGACTTGGCAGACTGATGAAAGGATAAGCACCCGGCTGTTACTATGTGGGGTCGATGTTTTGAGCTGAGCCCTCCCCTTGTTTTGATGCTCATCATCAGTCATCCAGTGTTGATTTTGATAGAAGACTATTAAAGCGAAACCTATGGGGAATTTGTCATTCTGAAAGGAAAGCTTATGCAATTAGTACCAATTAAAGTACATTTAGTAAATTGGATTTAATCTTAATTAAGCCTGTGTAATGTTGCCAATTTTTAACAATTATGTTTGAGAACATAATTAATTTAAATTTTGGAAACTGAGTAAATAGCTGGAGCCTGGATGGTAAATGCATCAAAAATCCACATCCAGACTGGGGGGTCAGTGTCCTAGCGGGGCATTGTAATGACACCTCCTTATTATATCTCGGTGATAGGATGTATGAATTTAAAGGTAGGAGTATTCTTTTGAGGCGAGAAGTGCGTATCGCCTTGACGGAGATGTTGTATGCTTCCTTTAGATTGTGGCTAGGCATGAGGGGTTAAATGCAGACGTGCCTATTGAAAATGAATCTGTTGCTCTCGCCATGTAAATTTTATTGCTAGACCTGGGCAACAGCCATTTTGAAGTGCTGCTGAAATATTAATTGAGCAGACATGAAAGGGCTCGGCAGCCTGATAGGATGTCATAATTGTAGATGCAGCAGTCGATGGCAAATGATGATAAATGGCATTAGAATCCTTTTAGCAAACTGTAATAACTTGAAGGAGGGAGGCTGTATGGATTTGCTTTATATCTGATACCCTCTAGTACCAAGTGGATTGCCAATACTGCTTGTTTAGCATTTTCTAAGGGCTATAGGATATTGATTTTTGACTTACAAGGAATAGCTCTATTTTCACCATTGAAAAGTATTGCAGGTTGTTAAGAAGAAATTGACTTGAAGAGGGCTGACTGCTGCCCATCATGGAGCAAATAAAGCAAAACTGCCGAAGCATAGTGAAGCAGCGAGCTGGGCCCTCAGCAATTTGTTGCTATTAATTTACCATGCTCGACAGCAAATCAATCGGCATCTACTTCATCTGCTGGAGAAAATGCTGTCCAGGGCAGATAAAAGGGCCTGCGTGTTACACTGAATAGACTGGATTTTCCAAAAGGAGGCTGCAGTTAATGTGTAAATAAGCTAAATCAAAGCCGCGGCTGCACAAGGAGCTGGGTTTAATTAGGTTGGGCCTTTTTAGCGAGGACTTTTTTTTTTTTTTTTTCTTTTCTGTTTTCTTTCCTCTCTGGGAGGATAGCCTGAGACATGAGTCCAGTTAACCCATGCACTGTAATAACTTGTATTGAGCTTTGTAATCCATCTGTACATATTCACAATCTTCAAGTCGTTAACTAGTTTTCTTGAATCCACAAAAGGGATGCATACCAATACTGTCGCTTGCTGGTGTCTTAGGTGTTGATTACATAGCACTGTGCTAATATGACTTGCATGATGAAAAATAATAACCTTGAGACATATAGAGCCAACGTATTCAGCCTTTTTTCACAATTGGGAAGTGTACAAAATTTAGGGTAGCTTTAGCACACCACAGGTCCGCTGGGGATTTTTTCCTTTTTATTTTACAGAAAAGCTTCAGCCAAACCGCATGCAAATCCACAAGGGCAAGTCATGTGAATTGGTTACTGTGGGTATGTAACTAATGTAGTGTAGAAATCTGCCGATGCTTCTTCTTATGTTTATTTCTCGTGGATCCAATGGATTTCTTTAGCTAAAATTTTATCTTAGGGCGGTCCACAGCTTCTCCTCGCCCATAGATCTTTCCATGCTTGGGTATAGGAAGAGCAATATCATTTAAGACGAGCGGGTCAGATAGACACCAGACGGCATCATCTTCGTGTTTTGCGTTCTTGTAGTAAAGCAGAAGAAAAACCAACACTCATAGTGCCCCTTTTAAACTATCATCAGGTTAGACAAATCTAATCTGCTGATAGCTCCATATTGTGCATGGGGCGATGAGGATGGAGGTATGTTTTTTACCTTCATCCTCGGTGCTATTCCCATGCTCTTTTGGAGCACTGCCCCGCAGGTTAGATTTTCCGTAGTTCCCCTTTAAGAAACATATGTTTAAAGTATTTAGGACAGATCTGCTCTGTCATTTGAATGCAAAGATTTGTATAGAACTAGTATGTAACATCTCGCATATAATATCCTATTCATTCATACATATGATAAATATCTTGTGACTATTTTAAGGGGATGACCGGGAGCACTGCCCTTTTGCTTTCCTGTCTTCTTGGAAGGTGTTCTTTGAGGAGTCAAAGGGGGTGGGTACTATAACGTGATCACCACATGTGTGCAAAACTATGTCCACATGCAATGTCTGATAGCTGCACAGTGTTGCTGCCTACCAACCCCCACACAGCGCTGTATAGCAAGCTTAAAGGGGTATTCCCCCCCAAAAAAAAAAATCTTTTTGTCACTATAAAAAAGCCCACCCACAGCACATATTGGCCAATACAAGTTGTGTTCTGTGTCCTTTTGCTGCTTTTCCTGTCTCACCCCACGTGCATGCAGAGAATGAGCTCAGTCCAGTCCACCCCAACACGCTCCCTCCTCCTAGCCCCCACCATCGGAGTCGGGGTCACGTGTCCTCCCTCCCGTCAATAGGCTGAATTGAGGACACCTGACAGCCCCTGCTGCCGATGTCTGTCTCCACCTCCCTCAGCCTCCTCACTGTGTCTCTCTTTCTGTCAGCATTCACAGCCCGTGCTGATCAGTTTCCTTCTCCCTCGACCCCAGCAGCTCTCACCCCTCCTCCCCCCATGCTGATAGCTTGGGGTGAATACCCCTTTAAAGGGAACCAATCAGCCCAATTGAACTGATATGGCTCCCTGCATCATTGTATAAAGCTCCAGTGCACGTACCGGCCGTGGCTGCAGCTTTATACGGTAGAAAAAAAAGTTTTAATCCTCGGGCGGGCAGGTGGTCATCTGGGCGGCTCCCTGCCTATGTTTAGCCACCCTTTCTCCCTGTCAGCGTGCTTGGTGGGGATGAGGGACAGGCAGAGGCCTTTCCCGCCGCCCAGATGCTGGTATAGAGCTGCTGCTGCAGCCACGGCCGGTATGTGCTGCACAGGAGCTTTGTACAGTGATGCAGGGAACCATATCAGTCAATTTCCCTGTAAATATACTTAAGATACCATTCAACTATATAGCGTAACATAAAAGGGGATCTTTATTTTCATGTTGTGCCATCCCAGTAAGTGTCTGTCTGGACGGTGTTGCCTTACAAAAGAAGCTTGGTGTTGTTTTTTTTTTTTTTTTAAACAATATTTTTATTAATTTCCATCCCAATTATGAAACACAATATCCATTACAATAGTACATGAGGGTAGGAAGCGTATGTACATATACTGAACTTATAAGGAATAAAGTCAATAAATCAAATGTCTTTTTGATCTTAAAGGGGTATTCCACTTAAAATACGTTTTTAATATGTTGCTGCCTTTTTTTTGGGGGGGGAGCATAACTCACCTTTCCTTGCACCCCTGATGTCCTTTAACATCCTCTTCTGGTCCCGACTGAATTATCCCACCTCCACTTCCGAGGCCGACTCATGTGTCCATCTTGGAAGTGGTCGCGCGATAGTTCAACTGAAAAGTTAAGAATATGCCATTAATGTTCTCCACAAGGGCAGCAGCACATTAAAAGTTTAGTTTGAGCAGAATACCCCTTTTAAGTTGCGTTTCCTTTCCTTGTAGCAAGCAGATGTTGGAGAACGCTGATGTTGTGAGACCAAAGTGGTTAGGAAAGGTTTATGACACATGCACATGACCATGTTCCTTCTGTATTTTACGGGCTGAACACATAAATGTGAATGAGACTCACTGTATCAAACTGAATTATGCTGCAGTAAGCTCCTGAACGGACAGAGAACTACCATGCCGAACTGACAAAGTCTTCAATTTGGTAGGCGCGTGTTATGGCCGTTCAGGAGCTTGCTACGTGGTTTACTATGATGCTAGGAGTCATCCATGCACAGGCACAAAATTATTCCATGAAATGCAGCCAGCGCATAGACCATGTTTTTTATACCTAGCGGTCACTTGACAGCATGGCACAACACCAAATTGAAAGTGGATCTATCATCTGAAATTTGTGAAGTCCAGATACTGTTAAATAACTTTTAAGGCAAGGAGGCATGGCATCTCTCATATAAATAATTGGTTCCAGAATGACCATTGTAAGCCCTGCTTCCAGCCAAGTCTAAAGGAAAACTGGGATGGGAAGGGCAGTGAGGAGATATTCCAGACTACAGCACTCTAGGAGCTTGGGAAAGCCTCTCTAATACTTTGCACCAGAGAATTTAAGCATTTTCCTATGGTGTGGAAGCACAGACAGATATATGAAAGGTACCAAGTATCTCCTTGCTCTTACAGCCGTCTAACAGTTTCATTAGTTTGGAATGTGAATAGCAGCTGACTTATTTTTACCCAGTCTTTGTCTTTAAAGATATTATGCCACCAGGCAGATCCTTTTAAAGGGAATCTGTCCACGGAAACTCTCATTCCAATCTGCTGACGCTGTTCGATTAGGGAGACACAATGTACCTTTTCTATATATGCCTGTGCTTCTGTAATATAGAAAAGACTTTCCCAAGCCCCTGTATTAATGCAAGTTGGAATGCTTCCCTCAGCCATAGAAGGTGAATGCCTCTTTGATATTTTGTGCCGAAGAATAAAAGCATTTTTCTATGTATTGGAAGCACAGATGGACTTATGAAAGGTATCATGTGTTGTCTTGGCGAAGCAGCTATCTGACAGCTGTTTGAAATGTGAATTGCAGCTGACAGGTTCACTTTAAGGTTACTTTTATGTGACCCCTACAGTGAGAACTCTGGTAGGCTACAGCATTCTTTAACTAGATCTTATAAAACTTTTGGTTTATTGGGTTTTGTGTCTTGAAACTGGTGACCACAAAGCAGGTTGTGTCTGAATAGCTAAAGAGGAAAACCTGTATTTTGTTAGGAAATGTCAGGCTTCTCTTTTCAGCCTCGATACAGGATGAATGACCTAGAACAGATTGAGACAGTGTAAATTGGAGGGTGGGGGAGGTAACTTACTGGTTGTTAGTCCTGCAGTCACTGGTGCTGTGAGGGCCATGGCAGAAGAATAGCTGTTCTGTATTTGTAAGCTTAAAGCTTGCATGGGTGGTAAAAGGGTGATAAAGTTTCACTTCTGTAGCGGTTCTGTAAAGTTCACAACAGTATTTCCTGGAAAATAGGAGAAATGAAAATTGCTTATGTTTGCTGCGGTTTGTGTGGAAGGAATGTATCAAAGTCTGGCACATATAATTCAATTGCAATAGTTGTATTCTTCTACATTTTTGTTAATGCTGTCAGTTTTTGCAATATATCCGTAATGATATTTTAATTGTAAGCAAACTTACTGTGTACATAAGTGTTATCTCCCCTCCCCCCACCAAACTCCCATAAAACCTGGAGCAGCCCAGGGTGCGTGTTTCCTACCATAGGAACTGGATGGTTTTATTAAGTGGGAGTGGGGGCATCTTTGTCATGGCTGCCCAAGATTGATGCACAGGGTAGGGAAAGCTGCCACATCTGCTCTTACTATAGCAAAATAGGTTGAAATGTCAGTGCTGGCTGTGACAGAAGGGTGTCAGAAAACTGCTTGCTGGGCATAGGGATAACTAGCCAAGGACCAGACATTGAGTGCCGAAATTGACCCCTGTCCACTATCGAAAGCGTCCATAATGAACATAAATTTTCTTTCTTTTTTTTTCCTTCCTTCCTTCCTTCCTTCCTTCCTTCCTTCCTTCGCACTTTGCTTCGTTTATACTGAAAATTGGTTCAACTCTACTTGGGAGCCATGATCTCGTCTTGCAGTCTAGTTGTAGTTGGCCTAAAGGTTTACATGTACGATGTGACAAGAGCATGGATGGTGACTTTTAACTTGCTTCCGGTTTAAGATAAGTTGTGAGCTCTGTTTTAATGGTTGGGAGGGGGAAGTATGTTGTCATATGAAATCAGGAGACTCACCCTGTCTTATACCCCCCAGAGTTGTATTAAAGAGCCGTGAACAAGCCCTTACAGTTTTTATAGTAGTTTTATAGTAAGAAGAGTTAGGTCTTGGGTTTTGGCCGCTGTAGTAAAGTTGTGTGATCTGTCCCTCCAAAGACCATTGCTTTATTTCTGATTTGAGTTCCCCCCCCCCCCCCCTCTTGTGTGTACAGTATGTTAACTGTTTGCCTGTGTGGCATGGTTGGCCTCTTGCTTTTGAAGTTTTATAGCTGTGTGGGCTTCTTTAAATAGTCCTCTGCTATGTTAATTACCAAGGATTCGAGGATGGGAGCACACACTTGGTAAACCAGAGTGACCACGATTCAGGCCCTGTGTTTTCTGAGATATTTGAGGCAAGTTTGGCTGTGTAGCCCATATTGGGATTCAAGTAAAGGTTTCTGTAACCGCAGTGGAACGTTAACTACAGACTACATGTTATTCCTTTAGCGGTGGCAAAAATAAGAGAAGTCAACCGCACAGATATAACATTCTGTCATCGTTCTTTATTTTTATTTTTTTTTTTTGGTTTGAGATCGGCCTACCAAATTACCGAGCTGGTATAGTCGGGATCCATTTCTTCCTAATAGTTTGTTCATGCAGTAAGTGCAAACAGCAAGTGGTGATTATCTTGAAACAACTTTGTAAATGAGTAGTTAGTTGACCAAGTGTACAGCTCAGTCATTGATATGCTGGCAACCGTCTTAGATAAACATAATAGGTCTAATCTGTCTCTAATTGTCAAGCTATAGCATTGCCAACATTATACATTGAAGCCCTTTTAAGCAGTGAGACCACCTTTCATCTGCCATTTGCTTTCTCACTATGTCAGAGCCTTTTTTTTTTTTTTCTCACAGTTTAAGAGGTCTGGAAAATTTAAGAGACCCAGACAAGACTGTTTACTGCATTTTGGTAAACCGAAGTATTACTCGGTGGCTTTGAGCCACATCCATTAAACTGTGCAGAACTGTGGTTTTGCAGTCTTCAGCAACCAAGCAAAACATGTTGTGTCTTCAGATCTTGCTTTCTGTTCCTTTTTTTTTTTTTTTTTTTTTTTTTTTAAGCTTAGGAACCTGTGGCATATGAAACATTTAAGTGTAGGTTCAGAACTAAAGTTATGTGTACACTGTGCTTCTGAATAAATAAAAATCTAGATAAAAATTTAGGCTGGGTTCACACTGCATCCGTTTGATCCGTTTTTCAGTTGACTTCCAGTATAAAAAAAAAAAGCTCAAAATGCATCCAGTTTTTTTTAACGGACGCAAAAAAAGGTCAGCAATGTTTTAGGGTACGTAAAAAGGAGGGTTCCTTTTTTTTAATATTGGAAGTCAATGGAAAAACAGATCAAAAGAGATGCACACAAATGCATCAGTTTTTCATCCCCTTTTTTTGCAAAACAGGTGGGGAATTCAGCCTAATTTGTAATGTCTGTCATTGGGGATAGAGATGATTAAACATCTCCTTCCCACCGCCCTAAAAGGGTTCAATATCAGCCCATAGTCGCACTGTCAGACTAAATATCTGATTTTACGGAGGGAGAAAAAAATGTTGAACACAAAATGGTGCAGGTTTTGATGCAATAAATGTTAAATAGCCCCTTAAGGTCCAAGCCAATTTTCGTTTTTTGCGCTTTTGCTTTTTCCATTTTATGTTTAAAAGTCCATAGCGCTTGCATTTTTTCACCTAGAGACGTATATGAGTGCTTATTTTTTGCGAAACCAATTGTACTTTGCAATTACAGGCATAATTTTTCCATAAAATATGTTGTGAAACCGGAAAAAAATCATTTGCGCTGTCAAATTGAAAAAAAAACGAATTTGTTTTGATTTCGGGGAGTTTTGCATTTACGCCGTTCGCCCTATGGTAAAACTGACTTGTTATGCATGTTCCTCAAGTCGTTACGATTACTATGATATATAACATGTATAACTTATATTGTATCGGATGGCCTGTAAACCATTCAAACCATTGTTAACAAATATATGTCACTTAAAATCGCTCCATTCCCAGGCTTATAGCGCTTTTATCCTTTGGTCTATGGGGCTGTGTCAGGTGTCAGTTTTTGCGCCATGATGCGTTCTTTCTACCGGTACCTTGATTGCGCATATACGACTTTTTGATCGCTTTTTATTACATTTTTTCTGGATTTGATGCGACCAAAAATGCGAAATTTTGCACTTTGGGATTTTTTTGCGCTGACGCCGTTTACCGTGCGAGATCAGGAATGTGATTAATAGTTCGGGCGATTACATGTGCGGCGATACTAAATATGTTTATTTGTTTATTTATTAATTTATATTTATAAAATGGGAAAAGGGGGGTGATTTGGACTTTTATTAGGGGAGGGGATTTTTTATTAATAAAAACACTTTTTTACTTTTTTTTTTTTACATGGACTAGAAGCCCCCCTGGGGGGCTTGTATATACATAGCACTGATCTCTCATAGAGATCAATGCTGTGTATATACACAGCAAAGATCCATGAGATCGGTCATAGATTGCTATGGCCTGCTGCAGGCCATAGCAATCTACTGCCGAGCCGGGATCAGCGTCATTCCGACAGCTGCATTGAAGTGCTTAATTAGCCGGCGCGGCAACGGGACCCGCGCCGGCTAACAGAGGCACTGCCCGGCTGCACGTGTCAGCCGGGATCAGCGCCGTTCAGAGCGGGGTCCCGGCGGGACCCCGCTCTGAACACCCCCTGCGGCGCCATGACGTATCAGATACGTCATGGGTCGCTAAGGGGATAGAAATCTGTATGCTTGCCTTCTGCCACTGCAGTATTGAGGTGTCTTGCCCCTAGGCCTTGGTTCTTTAGCTGTTGCAAAACTACAACTCCCATCATGCTTGGACAGTCAAAGCTAAGGGTCCTATCACACGGAGCGATTTTTAATGATTAACTATAAACGATTGCAAACAAGATTGTTTATTGTTAACCTGAAATCGTTTACCATATTACACAAAACGATGGTCGTTAGATACAATCGTTATTGCGATCGTTACTATGATTGTTTATTCCTTCTGATCTCAGAAAACAATGGGCAATGTGCTATTACAGCGAACGATGATAATTTTAGGTTCAGATCTAAATCAAGGACAATTTTTCTATAGTTGCCTGCAATTACACAGAATGATGGTTTAAATTCGAACGATAGAACGATTTTTCGCACGATAATCGTCCCGTGTAATAGAGCCCTAACGCTCTGTATTCTCTGGTCTCATGTGTTGACCCGGTTTAAAAAAAAAAATAATAATAATCTGTCTGGCTCTATATAGTCCTGCCCAAGTAACAGCGTACTTGATTTTTTTAGAAATACATTGGTGCTATATTAATAAAGTAGTAGGGAATGGGATGACTCATTATATTTTGGTGTTTTATAGCTGTGCGAGTCAAGCAAGCCATTATCTTGTTGCTGTACTGCCAGGTGGACTTGTAGATGCTTTGCATAGGTGGAGGAGGCATAAATCTAAATATGACAGGTTCAGCTAGTTCCCATTCCCTTACATTAGTCTGTATTCTGCTGGCAATTGTTATGTAATGAAGCATGATGCTTTTTGTTTTTATTGTAAAGGAAACAGGCCCAGTATAATGTAATGTGTGTGTTCTGCATTACATATGTGTTTAATAGATGAAAAATCACTGTTCTGCACTCCCCACCCACTTTTCATAACATGAGCCAAAGATCCCCCATGTCCTTGTAGGGCCCCTGTTGACCCCAGCTCCATGCCATTCCAGATATACAGATGTCATAGGCAGCAACAGAACCTGTACAGTAAAAGGATGTGGCTGAAAGGTATACATTAGCAAATTCTCCTTGATTCAACTCATAAACTTGCTGTTCTGCGTCTCTGCGGATGTGATGACATTGCCTATGCACTCTTCATACTTCAGTGTTCAGCTAATTTGCCCTTGCATTAGTAAGGCTGGCACCAGACTCCATAGTTCTTAACCTTGGTAATGCTCTGTATTATACTCAATCATTCTTAACCTTTGCAGCATTAGGAAGGATCGTAACGATACAACTGAGGATATCCAAAAGTGATAAGATCTTAAGTTGTAAAGACGCCTGTCTGCATCCACGATTTCAAGTGGCAAATATATTTTTAGCAGCAATGAATTCAAGAATTTTCAGACTCTACTATATCTCTTTAGCATTCATTGTAATACACTTGGATGTCATATTTTTATTGATGAAGCATGTGCTGTCGTGTGGAAAACCCTTAACAAAACTGTTTTCCTGCCCTGACTGGCTGTTGCACTATAGAAGTGAATCATACTCTACCCTCAATCCCATTTTATTTGTGATTCTGTGTCCATCTCATTGCCTAAATTTTTTATTGCGCTTACCAGAAGTAGTTGACGAAAGAAAAGGGGTGAGAGATTTGCCTGGTAAGGAGGAGGAGGGTTAAAGGCGTTTTCTGGTTTTAAGTATTTTTTTAACATATTGCTGCCGGTGCATATAAAACAAACATGTTATGCTTACCTGTCCACACTCCCCCAGTGTCCTGCACGGTTTTAAGAGTTACAGCCCACACAGCCAATCACTGGCCGCTGGGCTGTCCCATCGCAGTCAGTGATTGGCCAAGCGGGCTGTCATTTCTTAGATGAGTTTGTCTCGGAAGTGGAGGCTCAGTAGAGGGACACAGTTAGGAGGACAGGTCAGCATAACATGTTTAGTGTTTTCAATGCACCAGCAGCAACATGTTACAAAGTGCTTAACGCCAGAGAGCCCCTTTAATGTATTTTCCATTTCAATAAGTAAACTCTATAGTATGTTATACTGATCTTTTACCTGCTAGTTAGCTGAATGTTTGCTTAGGCATAGTACTGACTTTGTGCAACATACTGTTTTTATTGTATTTCTTCTGACATTGTAATGTTAATTTTTTTTTTTTTTTTATGTAATTGTTAACTGAACTTTATGACTTGCAAATAACTGTTCATAAAAGCATTGACAAAAGTAACTTGGCTTACGTGTACAGTTTACTTCAGCTTATCAGCTTTTATGGTATGTTAATCTGGCCCGATTAAAGGTATATGTTTTTTTTTTCTCCTTGGACATTGATTGACTCATAAGTAAACAGAGGCAAAAGCACTTGAACACTCTTAGTTTAATCAGTTTGCTCAAGCACTTCAACAAGCTGTCAGATTAGAAAGTTTAAGTTCAAACGTTTGTCCTTCAGTTTCCACTGCAACCAGATCTTTTCTGACAACACATTTTACTGACGTATGAATGAGACTGTACATTTACGCACATAAATGTTCAGGCGCACAATGTTGTAATCAATATGTGACCAGGGGTGGCCTCGTAATCTTCAGGTTATTTGTGGTATGTCTTCATTCGTCAGTATATCAGGTGACAAAAGTTGGGAACCCATAAAATATGTCAAGGAGTAAAAGTCTTTTCAACTTCTCATAAATCCATACTATGGTGGGGGATTTGAAACCTTGTAATACAGTATATCTTACTAGAGAAAAATCCCTGTTGCTCTTTTCCTCGACTCTTGTTTAAATGGTAAAATTCAACTTAAGAGAAACGGAAACTGATTATCAGCTCACTTGTAGATCAGGTTACAGCTGCAGCCCAAAAGTTTGTGAGGGGTTGGGCAGGATAGAAATGCGAGCAGCTGCAGATAGAACAAGAGGCATACGGAGATGCTGCTGCTTCTAGTAAGTGTTATATTTGCCCCATTCATAGGTGCTAAGTACTGCCCTATAATGTCCTCATGCTGATCCCTTTTGAGGGTGTACTATAGAAAAAATGGACACAACATCTCCTTCATTGTGTGTAAAGTGTATGAAAGACAGTCTCTACCTGCTCTGATGTTGATGACTTCAAAGAAAGCTGAAACTTAAAAATGAAGCCTGCAGAGGAGAAAACTGCTAATAAATGTTAAGAGAAAGTGCCTGGCATGTCTCTGTGTACCTCCATAGAGCTAAAATTGAATTCCCCTACTGCTCTTTGGTGATTCTGTCCACAGGATGGCCAACATGGAGGAACATGTGACCATTTCCCTCCCTCTGTATCCTCCATAGGCATATACAGACTCTGTGGTGGACACAGAGGGAGGGGCATGGTCTTATGCTCCTCCGTCAGCCATCTTATGGACAGAATCACCACAGGGCAGGACAGCACAGCCTGGAGGAGGGGAGTGGGATATTAACTCTATGAGATACACAGGGAGCTGCTGTCAGTAATTGCTGTAAGTACACTTACTAATACTGTACACTTCAGTCGAATTGACATGTCAATTCTTAGTACGGGGAGCGTAGGCCCGCAAGTGGAGACACTGTGAGGCAGGAGGGATTGCCGCAGAATTTCGTCGTTTTTGCTCAGTGTGAACCTTAGGACTCCATCCAACCACTTCAGCCACCGGTAATCGTTTGCTGCACGCTCTGGTTTGCTAATCTCTAGTTATATCTATGCTAGTGCTCTGGAATAAAAATAAATACTAGTGTCCCTCTAAGCATTAGCATCAGATTCTGCCATTTATGTTCTTACAATGTGCTGCTATAGGGCATTTTATCAAATTTCATCTTGTATATGATACATACTGTCAGTAGCCTCATGGCATAGGAAGCACAAAATGGCAATGGGGCCATTATTTTATGTACTTGGATTTGGCATTGAAGTATGTTGTTTCATCCCTCTATAGCCTCTTGGTGACAAGCCAGCAGAAACATTCCTTGTTAAATGAAGATGGTCCTTATCGATTTGACCCATGCTGTTCTTCTCCTTTGTCACATTTAGAGGTGTGAGGATCAGGGTCTGGATGGCTTCAGTAGTATATGTAACAGCACTGCCATTTCCTTCTATTGATTTTCTTTCCCTTCCCCTCCCGTTCCCACACCTTGTATTATATATTTTGTTCTCCTTAACAGACTTGCCATTGAGCAGTGATGTGCATTTTCTAAGCACAAATGGTATATTGATTGAGCGGTTGACAATGCTTTTGTTTGATTTTTCATTTTCAGATGGTGTTTGTTTTTTTTTTTTTTTCATATAAAATATATGCATGGTGAAATAGAATATAAAAGGTAAAACACCGAGCATATTTTTATCATCTTTTCCTTTCACACCATTGTTGTTTTTTTGCGTTGAGAATATAATCGATTGTATCGCTCCCCCCCCGTACATAGAGCATTGTGTGAGATTTTCTATCGCCACACTGCATTTAGAAACAATAATTTAGCAGCTGTTGATACCGAAGGCTCTTAATGCATTGGACAGCATTATGAAATGTAGCAAGGCCTAATAGCTTTCTGAAATTTGGATTGGGATAAACAGAATCTTTATGAATGTATGTGTTCAGGGATGCATGACCCACATAACCTACAAATTTGATTGGGTTGGCATCAACTGATGGATAGCAGATTAGAATCCCGTGGTTTGCAGGCTACAGATTTGTTGTCAAGCAAGATTTATCAGATGCAATCAGAATTTCAAGAGGTTAGGCGCAAATTCCGAAGCACGGATGTTTTTATATAGAATTTTTTTTATTTTTATTTTTTACCCTCCTTCCACCATCAAAGTGCCGTGGTAATATTTTCTATGAGTTTGCGGAGGGGGGGGGGGGGAGAAGAGACAAATGTATGTATATTGGATGAATCTTCTCCTCTCCCTAAAGCTGTCTGTCTGTTGTTCATCAGAAAGCAGGTCGCAGCTCACTGAGCAGAAGAAAAGATTTTAATAGAAGTTGTGCCAAGGGCTGTAATGCATCATTTTAGGGCCCTAATTACATTACAATGACAAATATCAATGGTGACAACAGCAATAACCTACATCCTTTAATGGCTGTGCTGGAAAAGCAGTTTGGGCTCTGCGCCATTAGTTTAGACTTTCTTTTAGAATCATAGACCATTAGGAACGGGTTTCCATAGTGTTACTGTACAATAACTTAAGCCTAGTAGTATGAATTGGAAATGTCTCTCCATAGCTGGATCTCGGGGGACACCAACGTTGCTAAGGCAACATAAACTCCCCAATGAGATGGTAGAAGGTGAAAGGGCTTCCAAGATTGTGCCACAAAATAATATATTAAGAAGGCTCCCATGGCAATAACCATCATACCCGCTAACACGTGCCCCTATGGATTTGGCTTGCATAATGATGATCGTCTGTTTAATGGATGTTCATCTAGTGTGTGTGTGTGTGTGTGTGTGTGTGTGTGTGTGTGTGTGTGTGTATATATATATA
This sequence comes from Dendropsophus ebraccatus, assembly GCF_027789765.1. Classification (NCBI taxonomy): domain Eukaryota; kingdom Metazoa; phylum Chordata; class Amphibia; order Anura; family Hylidae; genus Dendropsophus; species Dendropsophus ebraccatus. Next base: position 55,462,566 of record NC_091456.1, on the reverse strand, counting down.
TATATATATATATGTGTGTATATGTGTGTGTGTGTATTTATATATATTAATATATATTTTGACTAATTTAGAAAAAAAAAAATACACTCACCGGCCACTTTATTAGGTACACCTGTCCAACTGCACGTTACCACTTAATTTCTAATCAGCCAATCACATGGCGGCAACTCAGTGCATTTAGGCATGTAGACATGGTCAAGACAATCTCCTGCAGTTCAAACCGAGCATCAGTATGGGGAAGAAAGGTGATTTGAGTGCCTTTGAACGTGGCATGGTTGTTGGTGCCAGAAGGGCTGGTCTGAGTATTTCAGAAACTGCTGATCTACTGGGATTTTCACGCACAACCATCTCTAGGGTTTACAGAGACTGGTCCGAAAATGCCTTGTTGATGCCAGAGGTCAGAGGAGAATGGGCAGACTGGTTCGAGCTGATAGAAAGGCAACAGTGACTCAAATAGCCAACCGTTACAACCAAGGTAGGCAGAAGAGCATCTCTGAACGCACAGTACGTCCAACTTTGAGGCAGATGGGCTACAGCAGCAGAAGACCACACCAAGTGCCACTCCTTTCAGCTAAGAACAGGAAACTGAGGCTACAATTTGCACAAGCTCATCGAAATTGGACAGTAGAAGATTGGAAAAACATTGCCTGGTCTGATGAGTCTCGATTTCTGCTGCGACATTCGGATGGTAGGGTCAGAATTTGGCATCAACAACATGAAAGCATGGATCCATCCTGCCTTGTATCAACGGTTTAGGCTGGTGGTAGTGGTGTCATGGTGTGGGGAATATTTTTTTGGCACTCTTTGGGCCCCTTGGTACCAATTGAGCATCGTTGCAACGCCACAGCCTACCTGAGTATTGTTGCTGACCATGTCCATCCCTTTATGACCACAATGTACCCAACATCTGATGGCTACTTTCATCAGGATAATGCGCCATGTCATAAAGCTAGAATCATCTCAGACTGGTTTCTTGAACATGACAATGAGTTCACTGTACTCAAATGGCCTCCACAGTCACCAGATCTCAATCCAATAGAGCATCTTTGGGATGTGGTGGAACGGGAGATTGGCATCATGGATTTGCAGCCGACAAATCTGCGGCAACTGTGTGATGCCATCATGTCAATATGGACGAAAATCTCTGAGGAAGCTTCCAGCACCTTGTTGTATCTATGCCACAAAGAATTGAGGCAGTTCTGAAGGCAAAAGGGGGTCCAACCCGTTACTAGCATGGTGTACCTAATAAAGTGGCCGGTGAGTGTGTGTGTGTATATATATGTGTATATATATATATATATATATATATATATATATATATATATATATATATATATATATATATATATATATATATATATATATAATAATATATAAATTTTTTAATTACAGAAGATGGTAATATGGGTAGATTTTCTCTAGGTTTCATACAGGAAGTGGTGAAATCACACAGTAAGACACCGGCCTAGTTTTGTCTTTCTAGTTCTGTCACACCGTAGGTGTCTGGAGTAGGAGAATGACACTTGAATGTGCCTTTCGTGTTTCAAAGGTGTTTGTGGCAATGTGACATGTTAGCTGTGGTTAGCTTTAGGGCTGAAGCTGTTTATAGGCCTCGGGTTCCAAAATGAATGTCCACAGGAATGTCTCCTGTATGTGCATATTCATCCTAACCACTTATAAAACATCCGCTTGACATTCAGGACTCTGCATTTTTGTACCCATTAAATAGTGTTTGATAAAATATATAAGCATATGTCCTTTTTATTATGTGTTGCCCAGGTGGATCCACTTCTCCTGAGGTGGAGGCGGATAGACTTATTATTTAACTTGCCCCAATTGTGTGCCTATCCCGAAAAGTCTCTCTCTGTTCCTGTTACAGTAACAACTGTATGATGCACGTAATACAGTTTTTGCTGTCACACATGCTGGGAGTTTTCCATGAGCTGTAGAGCCATAGCTTGGTGAATCCTGAATTACTGTCTAAAATTACCACATCTCCACCAAAGTTGCCAAATGGTAGCCTAAAGGGGTTATCCAGCGCTACAAAAACATGGCCACTTTCCCTCTACTGTTGTCTCCAGTTTGGTTGGGGTTTTGAAACTCTGTTCCATTGAAGTAAATGGAGCTTAAAGTGACAGTACCACCAGGCCCAGGGAAAAGCACTGGAGGCGGGCCGACCCACCCTTAGTGGGAAGAAACCCCAGCCCCTCCGTGACGTGACTCCATTAGAACCAATGGAACCCTATCATATAGGGGCTAGGGTTTCCTCCCACTTAGGGTGGGTCGGCCCGCCTCCAGTGCTTCTCCCTGGGCCTGGTGAAAAGTGGCCATGTTTTTGTAGCGCTGGATAACCCCTTTAAAATAAAGCAGTTAGGTGGAATCACATCTGTGTATGATATAATCCATCTGATCCTGGGTGCAGCCCATATTGCTGCTGTCTTTGATTTCTACTTTACATACATAGGGTTTACATATATATGGCAATCCAGCTCTCTCGTTTTACCAGAAACTAATGACACCTGATAACAAAAATGCACCAGTTGTCTTCAGGCCGTCAGTTGTTGGGCGGGACGTACAGAAGAATGCTACAAGATGTGTTCCCAAATCTGGCCTTTCCAGCAGTCTGGAGCTGTCCCATTCAAATTGCTGGAGAGAAACCAAGCCGGACTGCCTGATATATGTGCAAGGCGTCTAAACGCTGTATGTCCCTTACTAGGGACTTTGTAGTGTTTATAGTTTATGCCTGAAGTAACCACTAGGTGGAGCTTACTGCTTTTTGCTTCACATGAACTGAATAGTAAATCGTTATATCTTAAACCCCTTAGCTCCCCTAGTGGAGGCTGCAGGCAGGCGGAATTTTTATCATTTAGCTCTTACTACTATACAAGGAATTTTGAGCTCTGTATCAGAAAATAAATATAGTTCCACCAACAGTAAATCATTATTTGGAGATTCATTTCTGGCCCTAAAACATGTTAAAAGGAATGTCCATTTAAGTTTGTAACTGTCAACTCTGTCCTCTACGTACAGGTTATCAGGGCTGTATTTCCTGCTGTACCTAGGGTGGCAGTGTGGAAGAATTAAAAAAAAAAAAAAAAAATTAAACATGCTGCCCCCATGCTGTAACCGGAAGAGAGAAAAAATCACTTTCTGTAAAAAATAAATGAGTAGGTCTAAAAGCCACGGCAAACCTGCAAGAAAACATGTAGTTGTTGCTACATATGTGTGACTAATCTGTAAGAATAATTTCAATAAATGTGGAATCGCCCTAAGGGTCTGTTCACATGTACAGACTCGCTGCGTAAAACACGCACAGAACTCGCGTCAAACTCGCATGAAAGTAGCTGCGTTTTTGTGGTGTTGAACTCGCCTGTGAAAATCATATCAAAATCAAAACTCGCATGTAAAGAGCGCACCAAACACGCAGTGAGAATACACATACATTGACTTGATAGCAATCAGCATCGCTGTGGATTTATGTGTGAGAAACTCGCAGCGATAAATACACAGTGATACGGTACGTGTGAACAGACCCTAATGGGGCGTACTCAGTCCTAGTGCCTATGGCAGTGTTGTCTGCAAATACAGCCCTGCAGGTTGTATGAAATTTATAGCACTATCCTTTGTGAATCCCTCATAAGCTTATAGCCTGAGCTATGACAAGTGAGTATGTATGGGAAGAATGTGTAATATTTCCTCTAGTGTGTTTTTGTTATGTATATTACTGCGCAGTATACATTGTCTTTAGCATGTCTTTAAATTGTCCAGACTCGACACATTTTGTGTTTATCCCTTATGTTTCACTGGCTACGAGTATCAGTTTTATTGCCTCTTTGTAATTCCTTGTGTGCAGTCTCCTAGCTGCATGCTAGATAAGCTATAGATACTTGAGCCGTTAACTCATTGGATGGTGTCAAATGCCGGGCGGATGTGCTCATTAATGTGTCACTGTCAGGTTTCAAGGCTGACTTGGCAACCTCTGCAGTTTTTCAATGGTCTACTGATCTAGCTGTAAAGACTTGGAAAAAAAAATGCAAATTATGAATGGAAATTTTGGCTGTGCTTTTCATTGCAACAAAAACTTTAGAGGACTGGCCTTATTACCATACTGCTGAGCTGAACATTTTGGCCTCCAGCCACCCACCTAGTGCAGATTTGTAGTTCCTCTTGCAGTTTTACGTTCACTTGCGTCCCCTTCATAGGTGTTTATTTAGAGACTATGCAGTTGGTATACATAATTTAATATATCAAATGTTAATACATTCAATCTGTAGAAAAAAACGCTATGCTTAATGAAATGCTCTTATATTTTTTTTTTCCCCCTTCCTTTCTCTGCAGGCTGAAATTGTCAAGAGACTGAATGCTATCTGCGCACAAGTCATTCCTTTTTTGTCCCAAGAGGTAAGTGAGCTTCATTTGTAGTCACCTAGCTAAGTAATGTCATTTAAATGACATGTGAGTTATAAAAAAAAAAATCCTCTAAGTATTTTCTCCTACCTCGTATCTTGTGGTGCTTGTATTTCATTTTCTCGCCGCTCCACACATTTCTACCCCAGCGTCTTATTAAAATTCAGAGCAATATAATTTAAATGCACTTATATAGTGGAAAATGTTATAATGTGCTAAGCGTAATGCAGCTGTTTTCTTGTCATGTACGCGCAGTGTTGCTCAGAATTATGACTGTTTGTCAGAATGGCATCTAATAGACTAGATTGAAAAATTGCCAGAATAGGTAGAGAATCGTTCCCCTCTCTTGATGATAGGCATTAAATGCTGGCAGAAGCGAGGTTAGGCATATCAAATGCAAGCGCTGCTGAAAGTAAACAGAATGAATGGCGTCTTGGCTAACCATTTCTTGGAAAATGCAAAGTTGTCACCAAGTAGAAATTCTTTTTAAAGCAATGATTTCCTTAATCCCCTGTGGTATTAAAGGGAGACAGAGTTCACCTTGTTCTTTTGGCTTGCTTCAGAAAGTACACTGTAAGTGGTTAGTGTATGAAGCTGTTGTAAGTCCTCACTTGCACTTTCTGGTTTAGGCTCTATTCACACCAGTCATGGTTTTTTATTTGAATAGATCCATGACGACTATGGTGAAAAGGGCAATAGAAATAGTGGCAGAACAGAACTTAAAATGGGGTTAAACCTAAAACTTCAGTTGCCTTTAAAGAGAACCAGTTGGCTGCACACACCTCAGAGCCGTCTCTCCAGTGGTGTCAGGAGTTCCGGGCTCAGTAGGCTTTATGTTGGGTAAAATGCTTTTTAATTCAGTGCACTAAGCAGGGAAAGAGATGTGAGCTAGCCATCTGAGCTGTGACTAGTCACTGCTCCCTGTCCTGTCTACATACTTTGTGGGGTTATTGACAGGCAATCAGGTCAGTAAGTGGCCACTTACTGACCACCTTGCCTGTCAATCACCCACCCCGCAAAGCGTGCTGACAGGACAGAGAGCTGTGACTAGCTCACGACTTTCCCTGCCTTCTGCGGGGGATTAAAAAGCATTTTACCCAACATGTAGCCTACGGAGCTCGGAACCCCTGACACCACCGGAGAGTCGACTGTGCTAACTGGTTCCCTTTAAGGTGCGCTCACATTTACTACATCCACAGCGGATTTTACCCTAAGTTCCGCAGTGAAATCCACTGCAGTATGAGATACAGTTATGCCCTATGGCTTATTCATTACCTGCCCACGCTCCGGCTTGCTGCTTCCACTCTTAGGTCACTGACGGCGCTCAGCCAATCGGTGCATTGTGGCTGAGCACCATCAGTGACCAGGGAGACAGAGAAGCAAGCCGGAGCGTGGGCAGGTAATGTATGAGCTTGTTCAACCAGCAGCAAACTATTAGTTAAGGCAGTTGGGCTACAATTCAGAGGCCACAGGAGATAAGGGCCTTATTACACAGAGAGATTTCTCTGACAGATCATTGAAGCCAAAGCCAGGAACAGACTATAACCAGAGAACAGGTCATACAGGAAAGACTGAGATTTCTCCTCTTTTCAAATACGTTCCTGGCTTTGGTCTTAAAGCTGTCATCTAAATGTGTGTGTGTAATAGGGTCTTAACTGTACTACATACGCTGTAAAACTTTCAGCGTGTAAATCCGCTGTGGATGCGGTACATGTGAATGCACGCTAAAGAGGGTTTTCCAGGAATGTACGTTGATTGCCTCTGCTTAGGATTGACCATCAATGTATGATTCCTGTGGATCAGACTCCTCAAATCCCAGCCAGTTCTATGAGGGCGATAGCCTGTTCACTGCTAATGGAGACTCACTGATGCAATCGTATATGTAGTTGTAAAACTACAACTCTGCATCATTCAAGCTCTCTGAAATCAAAAGCTTGGCCTTTGGTGGATATTCCGAGAAAATTCCTTTTTATTTAAAGAGGACATGTGACCTCTCCTGACTTGTCTGTTTTAATCAATTCCCCATGGAATAATAATTCTGGAACATCTTGTATAGCTCTGTATTGTGCCAGTACTCTGGTATTCTTACTAGAAATGTGTGACTAAATAGCCAACTGGGTGTTACCAGTGCAGGGGGGTATCCCCACATTGTCTGCTTCTTTCAGCTTTGATTGAGTAGTGTCATAGTGTAGGGACAGTATCATTGTCGTTGTTGGATGAGTCACTGTCTATTATAGTTGAGCAAATCTTCATTAAGATTGGCTACACCTGAATCCAATGAATTGGTCATCGATTGGTTTAGTCTTATAAAAGCTGTTCTGCTTCCCTAGCGAAGTCTGGTATGACACACACTCCAGAGTCTCATTCCACACTAATCCGAGGAATCTGAACACTTGGGAAGCAGAATGACTTTTACCATATTCTATGGATTGGCATTCAGTTTGTTGGTTTCAGGTTCAGCAAATCTTGCTGTAGATTCCCTTAACTTTGTTGTTCACATGTTTTACTGCCCCACTGACTGTATGGTTATCTGGGGAATGGTAGCTCTGTGAGGACCAAGCATGGCAAACTGGCCTGTCCTATATAACTATGTCTTTTATGTATCATTGATTGTTGAGCTATGTGTTTGTTCCTTGTCTTTTTCTCTCATTGAACAGATTGTACCATCAGTCTCCTAATTGGCCCATGCTGACTTTAATTCCGCCTCATTAACCAATACTTCAATCCTGTTGCTTCCAACTCTGATATGCTTGCAAAAAGAAAAAGTACCTAATTAAAATGACAGCAAATGTTATTTTATTAGATTTTTTTTTCTTAACTCATTAGTTATTGATGTGTTTTTTTTGTTTGCCTTTTTAAAGAGGTATTCCACCCAATAGTTAAAAAAATGAAATGCCCCTAAACTTGCCCCTGATCTTATTCACCAAATCCCTATTAGTATTTTGAGCCATCTCCCTTCTTTCTAGCTGTCTTGTTCCTGAGTTACAAGTTTTTCTAAAAGCCAGTCTATATCCAAGATGGTGCTAGCTGGGAAACTAAATTTCCCAGCATGCATTGCACCTCAGAGCTAACTGCCAAGTATCCACCTCCTCTTGTAGTACGGTGGCTGCCCATTGCTGTCTCAATGCGCTTCTGTTTTATACTGCAAGCAATTATCCATCCATCTACATAGACGGAAAGAGATGAAACAACTGTGTTTCCTTTCCCCTATCCTGCTTAGGAGTTTGTCACTTTTCTGTTGTTTCTCCACCCGTTGGCCAGGTGCTCACTGGTTGGTGTGGCGTCAGTGGTGAACGAGTTACAGATGAGGTGTTCTAGCTTGCCTGGCAATAGAAGAGAGATCATGTGACTTTGGTCTCAAAAGGGAGGGGGAGGACAAAGGAGCCAAGACGGTGGTCCAAGAAGTGAGGATTTTCTGCATCTTCAGGGTGTTAGTCAGGATGTGCTGCAAACAAACAAATAATGTTTAAAGAACCCTATTACATACAAGCTTACATTATGGGTGGGGATTTAACAGGTGTTAATCTTTAAGTGGAGAACCCCTTTAAGATGGCAAGACAACCCCATATCTTGAGTAGTTACTATGTGAAACCAAAGCCTTCCAGTTTCTGTTCATTACAAGTTTTTATGGAGGCTTACAGCATATGTCACTATATTACTAAACCCACATGTGTATATTTCTTGCCAGCCATATAGAAAATCCCCACTCTACTGATGTATTCCCTTTGTAAAAAAAAAATTCTTTTGAAGTTTGCCCTGCAGATCTGTCTTAAAAGGCTGAGTGCAATAATAGAACATACAATGGTAATACATTATAGGAGCAATTAAAGCATTTACACTCTTCCCTGCTGATCTGTGGTAAACCACTTCTAGCTCTGCTATTTGATGAGGTCATGAAGGAAATTGCCCATGCAGGGACATATATACTCAGCATAGTGCTCTGGATATGAGCAGCAGGAGGTTGTTTACTTTGGGTACTAGTTAGAGGAAAGGTTGAGGTTAATGTTGATTAAAGTTCTCTAATTATTTCCTTATGGCAGGATCTTTCCCCCACACCTTGTTAACTTGTGCACTATCTGCAATGAAAGCATAAACCAACAAGCAGTCACTAGTGTGTTTGTATATTGTGGGGAGGAATTTCAAGAAGTAAACACAAGGAAGTGCTGCGGAGGCACATACAGGAGCTCTACTGTCTTCCTCCTGACATAGAGACTTTCTAAAAGCTGGCTGCTAGAAAACTGCCCATTGATCTACCCTGCTGCTAATAGAAGTTAAAAGGTATACAGTAAAAAGTCATAGTGAAATGTTCTAAATGGTTTCTTTTTCTCTTCGCAGCACCAGCAACAAGTGGTCCAAGCCGTGGAACGTGCCAAACAAGTGACAATGGCGGAGCTGAACGCAATCATTGGGGTATGTTGTCTTTTCATCACCCATTGTTAAACTACTGTTTTTTTTTTTTGTTTTTTTTTTATTTGTTTTTATTATTTGTATAATTGTTTATTGTCAAAACATGTCGCCTTGGAAACATTGTTTTCTATGTATAGAGTCTTTGACTTGCTAAGGGATGGTGGAATACAATGGTGCATTAAAGGAGTTGTCAAGCTGGTTTCAGAATGTTGTATAGATTTGTAATTAACTTCTAGTTAAAAACCTCAAGTCTTCCCATATTTATCAGCTGCTGTATGTCTTGCAGGAAATGGAGTTTCCTTTTTCAGTCTGACACAGTGCTCTCTGCTGCCACCTCTGTCTGAGAAAGGAATGGTCCGCAGCAGTAGCAAATTCCCGTAGAAAACCTCTCCTGCTCTTGACAGTTCATGTCTCGGACAGAGGTGGCAGCAGAGAGCACTGTTAGACTGAAAATAATACACCACTTCCTGCAGGACATACAGCAGCTGATAAGTACTGGAAGGCTTGAGATATTTTAACTAGAATTAAACTACAAATCCTATATAATTTTCTGAAACCAGTTGATTTGAAAGAAAGTTTTTCACTGGAGTACTCCTTTAAAGGTTCTTCCCCGAAGTAACTAATCTGTGTGTAAAATAATGTTAATAAATGCATTCTGGATAATCTAGTTGGTGACATTATAAACTGGTACGAACCCAGTGAACTAAAAACAAGAGAAATATGAATGGACTTATTCATTTGCCTCCCCCGCCACCTACCCTCTCTCTTTACTTAAAGACAAAAAGGAGAAAATGAAAAGTAAATTCCCCCATATGTTAGCTCTCTTAATGGCAGCTGCCTTCACATGTTCCGTCAGACTTTGGATCTGGCCGGTAATTTTGTTTACATTTCCTCTAAAAAAGGCGGCGAAACAATGAAATATTGTCTGTTTCGCATCACAATGCGGAGGTGAGAAATCATAGTTTAATAACACATTATTCCCATCTCTAATTATACAGCTGGTGCAATCCGCTAAGTTATTCTAATGAAGGCACTACAACTGTACTTTTCTTCTTCGCCCCCTCCCAAATGCTTTTTCTTTTGTGTATAGATTATACATAAAAGTCTTTTCCTCTTTTATTCAGTGTATCAAACACACTTTGAAATGCTAATTATTCCATTTACTTTCATTAAAATTCAAATTGCTGAGTGAAGATGTGGATAAGGGTCGCCGAATAATCAATCTGAAGTGAAGATATTGCCTCAATTATGCCTCTGTCTTTTAACAAGGAAATCAGCACTCTCTGATCCTTGCTGACGGAGGTAGAGTGCAATGTTCTGATTGTGGCCTGCATTTAATGGGCTATTTCTTATTCTGTTTTGTGCCCCTTTGACCGCAGGAGAATACTGGTAGTCAATTAAGGGTTATAAATGGAGAAAAAGTAACCTTTTATTTCCTGTGAAGTTCCCCAATAAAAAAGACAAATCTGGGAAGCTGTGTTCAGCCATGAATAACATTTGCTGCAAGCTCTTCAAGCACAAGTAGGAGGTGAAAAGGCCATTTCCCCCCCTTCCTTCCCAGACGCTGGAATTATTTGAATAAAATATCAAATGTGTACTATCATACAAACTGTGAAATTCCTTTAATCTAGTGCCGTCTGTTTAACATATTAGCTAGATGGTAAATTATTTGTTTTAATACAGACACTTCTTTTGGTCTTGAAAGGAAAAAAAATAACCTAATCGCACAATCTTGAAGACTATCTTCACTTAACTCTAGATTTATTTTATTGTGTATCTTTTCAATAGGTTTTGATTTTAACATTTTTATGGTTATAGTCCCAGAACTTTTACCTAGACCAAGCATCTCCATAGTAACAGACTACAAACATTGTGTAGTCAGATTCTGCAGTTAATAGATTAGCAAAGGCATATATGTAAGACCCTGAATGTGGGGAGACTACATAGTTGTTTTGTAGTCTGTTACCATGGATACTCATGGCCGTCTTCATTCCAAAAAAGGTTATAAGGATGATCTGGATGATCACTTTTAATTTTTAAATGTGCTCATAGTGGTGTGGGGAGGGATAAAAGCTCTTGCCATTAGTTTCCCCACCAGCATCGTTCTGATGCTGCTCGCTTCAATTTGTCATTTGGAAAGGCTCTATCCATGTTTTCCCAGACTCCCCTAGGGCTGCATCCAACTTCTTCAGCCTTTGGTATTCAAATGACAAACAATCGGACTCAAGCATTGTCAAGTTGCGCTAGCCTCTAGTTACATTACTTTTAAAGGGGTTATCCAGCGCTACAAAAACATGGCCATTTTCCCCCTACTGTTGTCTCCAGATTGGGTGGGGTTTTGAAACTCGGTTCCATTGAAGTAAATGGAGCTTAATTGCAAATGGCACCTGGACTGGAGACAACAGTAGAGGAAAAAGTGGCCACGTTTTTGTAGCACTGGATAACCCCTTTAACTTATTTTTTTCTCTTTTGGATAACCCTAGTTCATAGGATGCCACCATACTATTTTTGATATGTATATAATTTATTTTTTTTATGGCAGACAAGGGTCATTAATATGCTCGAGTACCCCCTTGCTTTAAACTCCTGATTCTGAGCCGGTTTCATTTCTATGCATTTCTTCTCCTTCCTCTTCAGTCTGCAATTGGAACAGATTGCATGTTCTGCACTGTTGATTTTCATACTGCAGATCTTAAACAACAATTTGTTTGCAGGCGGTGAACAGTCTAAAAACAGAATGTTTTTCCTGAAACCTGTAAAGGTTCTGTTGTAATAAACAGTACTGCTTGAATATTGTCATACAAATGTCGGCGAGATATGGGAAAGAAAAACTTGCTAAAAATGGGGCTTGTCTGCCGTGTAGCCTTTTCTCTCCTCATACGTTTTTGTATTGAAGAATGCTTAAAGGAGACCTGTCACCCGACCCCCAGCTAGATCCCCTTATAGTTACCGCATGTCGCCGAGTCCTGCTGCCAGAGCCGGTCCCGGGCGCGGGGGGTGACAGGTCCTCTTTAAAGGTTGAAGATTCCTTCCTTGATTTTATGATTATTTTTTTTTTTTTTAAATGTTTAGACTTCTTAAAATGATTAAAGAAGTGGTTGTGGGACCAAAGGGGTAATTTTTTCGCTTAAGGAAAATGTGACAAAGATGTAAAGAGAGTTAGGGTGTCATCCTGAAGGTGGTGGTGGCGAACATAGCTTTCCTTTAAAGCATACCTATTATTTAACCCTTTCCTGCACGAGGACGTAGGTCCTCGCGCGGGTGCGGGCGTTCACAGCGGGGTCGTGCGGCGACCCCACTCTGAACCGCGGCGGTCCCGGGTGCCGCTTGTACAAACATGACAGCTGCATCCGATTACCGGATACAGCCGTTCCCTGGTGTTTAGTGGCGGAGATCGCTCCTCCGGGACAATGTCCCGGAGAAGCGAACTCTCTGTCTGATGCCGGCCGGGGACTCGTCCAAGATGGCGCCGTCCCCGGCTCGGCACTCGTTTGTATTCGGCTGCAGCAGCCGAAAGCAAACTAGTGCCGATCTCATTGATCTTTGCTGTATATCTATACAGCAAAGATCTCAATGAGAGATCAAAGAATATATACTAGAAGTCCCCTAGGGGGGCTTCTAGTATAGGTGTAAAAAAAAAAAAAAAAGTATTGTTAGAAGTAAAAATCCCCCTCCCCTAATAAAAGTCTGAATCACCCCCCTTTTCCCAGGTTATAAATTAAAAGTAAATAAATAATTCCTGATCTCGTACGGTAAACGGCGTCAGCGCAAAAAAATCCCAAAGTGCAAAATTGCGCATTTTTGGTCGCATCAAATCCAGAAAAAATTTAATAAGCGATCAAAAAGTCGTATATGCGCAATCAAGGTACCGATAGAAAGAACAACACATGGCGCAAAAACTGACACCTCACACAGCCCCATAGACCAAAGGAAAAAAGCGCTGTAAGCCTGGGAATGGAGCGGTTTTAAGGAACGTATATTTGTTAACAATGGTTTGAATTTTTTACAGGCCATGAGATACAATATGTTTTATACATGTTATATATCGTTTTAATCGTAACGACTTGAGGAACATGCATAACAAGTCAGTTTTACCCCAGGGCGAATGGCGTAAAAACACCTTCCCCCCAAATAAAAGAAATGCGTTTTTTTTTTTTTTTTTTCAATTTCACCACACTAAGGGCTCATGTGGGTCTGTAGGTGTAAAATGCAAGTGCTATGGCCTTTTAACCCCTTAAGGACAGAGCCTGAAATGGCCTTAATGACAGAGACAAATTTTATGAATATGACCAGTGTCACTTTAGTCATTAATAACTTCGGGATGCTTTTACCTATCCGGCTGATTCTGAGATTGTTTTCTCGTGACATATTGTACTTTACATTTCTGGTAAATTGGAGTCGATACTCATAACAAATCTTTATGAAAAAAACCCAAATAATGTGAAAAAATGTGAAAAAATTCATTTTTCCAACTTTGAAACTTCTTTGCGTATACAGAAAGTGGTTATACCACATAAATTATATATTAAATAGCATTAGCAACATGTCTACTTTATGTTGGCGGCATTTATTAAACTATCTTTCATTTTTTTTAGACGATAGGAAGCTTAAAACATTAGCAGCAAATTTCCAAATTTTCAGTAAAATTTCAAAATCAGATATTTTTAGGGACCTGTTCAGGTTTAAAGTGTATTTGAGGAGCCTGTATGTTAGAAAGCCCCACAAAGCACCCCATTTCAGAAACTGCACCCCCCAAACTCTGCAAAAGCATATCCAGAAAGTGTTTTAACCCTTTAGGGGAGTCACAGAAATAAAAGCTAAGTGTGTAAGGAATTTGAAAATTTTAATTTTCTGTGCAGAGATTTTATTGTAATCCAATATTTTTCATAATTATAAACCTATTACCAGAGAAATGCACCCCAATAATTATTGCCCCGTTTCTGCAGTTTATAGAAATACCCCATATGTGGCCGTATTGCGCTATTTGACGCAACCACAAGCCTCAGATATAAGGGAGCGCCTAGTGAATTTCAACGCCTCCGTTATATTTGGTCATTTTTGACTGTACCACTTCAGGTTGGCAGAGGCTCTGGGGTGCCAAAACCTAAAAAACACCCCTAAAGGGACACCATTTAGAAAACTACACCCCTCAAGGAATGTAACAAGGGGTGCGGTGAGCATCTGGACCCCACAGGTGCTTCACAGATTTTCTGAACAATATGGCGTGAAAAAAGAAAAATTTATTTTTTACACTAAAACGTTGTTCTAGCCTTCAATTTTTCATTTTCTTAAAGGGATAAGAGGCAAAAAAAGACAAAAAATGTGTAGCGCAGTTTCTCCCGAGTACAGAAATACCCCACATGTGGCGATAGAGTGCCAAGGGGGCGCAGGACGAGCCTCCAAAGGGAAGGAGCGCCAATTGGCTTTTGGAAGCCGAATTTTACTGAAAAGGATTTCAAGGGCCATGTCGCATTTACAGAGCTCTCGTGCTGCCAAGACACTGGAAACCCCCCACAAGTGATTCCATTCTGGAAACTACACCCCTCAAGGAATCTAACAAGGGGTGCAGTGAGCATATGGACCCCACTGGTGACGGGCACAAATGTGGAACAATGTGACGTGAAAGGGAAAATTTTCATTTTTTTCACTTTCATGGCACAAATGTGCCCATCATCAAGGGGTCCATATCCTCACTGCACCCCTTGTTAGATTCCTTGAGGGGTGCAGTTTCCAGAATGGGGTCACTTGTGGGGGGTTTCCAGTGTTTTGGCAGCACGAGGGCTCTGTAAATGCGACATGGCGTTCATCATCCATTCTAGCCAAATCCAACCTCCAAAATCCAAATGGTGCTCCTTCCCTTCGAAGGCTTGCCCTGCGCCCACATGGCGCTTTATGTCCACATGTGGGGTATTTACGGACTCGGGGGAAATTGCTCTACACATATTGTGTGTTTTTTTTCTCTTTTAACCCCTTGTGAAAATGATAAATTCAAGGCTAAACCAACATTATAGTGTAAAAAATGTAATATTTCATTTTCACGCCACATTGTTCCACATTTGTGCCCGTCACCAGTGGGGTCCATATGCTCACTACACCCCTTGTTACATTCCCTGAGGGGTGTAGTTTCCATAATGGGGTCACTTGTGGGGGGTTTCAACTGTCTTGGCAACACAGAGGCCTTTTGAATGCAACATGGCCCCTCAAAATCCATTCCATCCAAATCCAGCCTTCAAAAACGAAATGGTGCTCCTTCCCTTCGGAGGCTTGCCCTGCGCCCACATGGCGCTTTATGTCCACATGTGGGGTATTTACGGACTCGGGGGAAATTGCGCTACACATTTTGTTTTTTTTCTCCTCTTTTAACCCCTTGTGAAAATGATATATTCAAGGCTAAACCAACATTATAGTGTAAAAAATGTAATATTTCATTTTCACGCCACATTGTTCCACATTTGTGTCCGTCACCAGTGGGGTCCATATGCTCACTACACCCCTTGTTACATTCCTTGAGGGGTGCAGTTTCCATAATGGGGTCACTTGTGGGGGGTTTCCAGTGTCTTGGCAACACAGGGGCCTTTTGAATGCAACATGGCCCCTCGAAATCCATTCCATCCAAATCCAGCCTTCAAAAACCAAATGGCGCTTCTTCCCTTCGGAGGCTTACCCTGCACCCGCATGGCGCTTTATGTCCACATGTGGGGTATTTCCGTACTCAGGGGAAATTGCTCTACACATTAAATGTTTTTTTTATCTTTTAACCCCTTGTGAAAATGAAAAAACATGACAAGATTAATGATTTAGAGTAAAAATTTTACAAAAATTACACTAAATGTTGGTCTAGCCTTGATTTTTTTTCCATTTCCACAAGGGGTTAAAAAAGAAAATGAACACAAAACGTGTAGGGTAGTGTCCCCTGAGTACGAAAATACCCCACATGTGGGCATAATGTGCCATATGGGCACAGGGCAAGTCACCAAAGGGACAGAGCGCCATTTAGAGGCTGGAATGGAGGATGGAGGCCATGTCGCAATTACAAAGCTCCTGTGCTGCCAGGACAGTAGAAACCCCCGACAAGTGACCCCATTCTGGAAACTACACCCCATAAGGAATCTAACAAGGGGTGCAGTGAGCATATGGACCCCACTGGTGACGGGCACTTACGTAGAACATGTGCCGAGAAAATAAAAAATACAATTTTTTTCATTTTCACGTCCCAAATGTGGCCGTCACCAGGGGGCCATATCCCCGCTGCCCCCCTTCTTAGATTCCTTATGGGGTGTAGTTTCCAGAATGGGGTCACTTGTGGGGGGTTTCTACTGTCCTGGCCGCACAGAGGCTTTGTAATTGCATCATGGCATCCTCTAATGGGAATGGCAGCCATACCTACTTAGCTGGGGAAAAGGGACAATTCTAATTTATTTGGGGGGATTAGGCCAATTATTAGTTTATAAGGTTGGAAATGACAGGTGTCCATCAAACTCAACCTGTGTTGATCCAGAGGAAGGCAAAAAAAAAACCCTCGTAAGGCAGACGACAGTAGCCTCATCACAGGGGAAAATTCCTTCCCGACTCCATATTGGCGATCAGAATAATCCCTGGATCAACGTGACCCCTGAAATAGGAATAAGGGACAGAATTTAGATAATGTAGAACCCCAGTGACGTGTGGTACGCCTTGGAGCGATCCAGTATGCAGAGGCCGGGGGGATCAGGACAGGTGTCACACGGGAAAATGGTGTCCTTCCTGATCCCCCTGTTACGCCACACTCTGCACTTCTTCTGGGGTCTCCTGTTCTCCAGTGTGGGGGACGTCACCTGGAAAATGTTGTCCTGGTGTGATACGGGGTCCTTCATATCCAGAAGCACTGGGTCCGCTCCATGGCTGCTAAATATTAGGGCCCTATTACTACTTCTGATATGTTCGGATCGTGCCGCAAGCTACAGTAGCTCAGGCAGCGAGGGACCGGAAGAGGGGGTGCTGGTATAAAAGTTATCCCTTTACAGGTGGTAACCTTTATCCAGCAGTGGGAAGATCAGTTCCCGGACGATCTTCCCACTAACTCTGAGGATGGGGGGGGAGGGGGCATCTGGGGGCTGGATTCGGGTGTCCCTTCCTACATACACTCTAAGGGTACGTGCACACTGCGGAATCGCGACAGATAACCCTTCGTGCATTCCACAGCTGGCACCCACCGGCGGACTGATGCAGGCGCACGTCTCCGTCCGTGTCGTAGACTCCATTCTATGCACGGGCGGATTCCGCTCTCCGTCCAACGTATTCATTCTTTGGATGGACGATGGAATCCGCCCGTGCATAGAATGGAGTCTATGACACGGGTAGAGACATGCGCCCGCATCAGTCCGCCGGCGGGTGCCAGCTGCGGAATGCACAAAGGGTTATCCTTTGCCATTCCGCAGTGTGCACGTACCCTAAATCTGTAAGTGTACCCTGAGGTACTCTCACAGAGATTGTAGAATTTCACTCCATACCGTCATCTCTTATTGGGACGGTACTGGCGGAAAAGACGTGTCTGGGGGGCAGCGTACGCTACGCTACCCCCCAGACATGTCATTGGAGGATGAGGATGAATGGAGGAAAGAACGATCCCCCCCATTCATCCTCACTGGCTGTTTCGGTGTCGGAGGCAATAATAACGTATCCCTCTGACGCCGAAAACACCCTGGGGGCCATCTTTATACGGGGATTGGTATATGGGGTATGTAGTGGTGTAGTGTCAAACTTTATTCAATGTAGTGTGGTGTAATGTAGTGTTTTTTACGTGTTTTTTTACAGTAAGTATAAAAAAAAAAACCTACGCCAACAAAGGAGTTGGTGATATATTCTACTGCCACGGTCTGCACTTATAAGCAGACCGTGGCAGTAGAATATAGAAAAAAAACACCCTACGCCAAAAAGGAGGAGTTGCTGATTAGCAGCGCACTTTCGTGCGATGCTGATCAACACTCAGCGGCGATAGGGTGCGGAAAATAGAAAAAAAAAAATTTGAAAAAAATAAAAATAAAAATTTCTACATTCTGAACATCCCTATAGTGGCTGATACGTGTATTACACATTATCAGCCGCTAGAGGGCAGCAGAGCGCAAAATACGGAAACAGCCGACGCTGGAGCCGAAAATAGCCGAGAGAAGCCGAACGTGACGTCACGGAAGAAGCCGAAGACCCGAACGAAGACGAGGATGCCGCGAACCCGGAAGACGCCGATCAGGAGCCCGGGACAGGTGAGTAATATACAAATACCTGCTCTGGACCCCTCGGCTGCCTAGCTGAGGGGTCCAGGGCAGGTATTTACTATTTTGTGGGACTCTGATCGCCGTGCCACCGGCCCGATCGCTGTGAACGGCCGGCCGGCCGTTCACGGCGATCGGGCCGGTGGCACGGCGATCACCATTACTTTTTACAGTAATGGCGGTCGGTGCCGTCCTCGGACAGCACCGACCGCCATTTTTTTCCGGGTCATCGGGTCGCCGATGACCCGGAAAGGTTCCGATCGCCGCTATTGGCTGATCTGAATTGATCAGCCTATAGCGGCGATCGTAAGCACGGGGGGTGTTAACCACCCCCCGTGCCGTGAAGCTAAGATGGCCTGCTATGATTTATAGCAGGCCATCTTCCCCGACCGCTGTGTGTGAACACGCAGCGATCGGGGAAACATCGGGCGTAAATTTACGCCCTGATGCGCCAAGTACCAGGGCGCGAGGGCGTAAGTTTACGCCCGATGTCGTTAAGGGGTTAAGCACAAGGAGGAAAAAACGAAAACGCAAAAACGAAAATTAGCCTGGTCCCCAAGGGGTTAAACAAACTTCTGTCGTGTCATAGCTGTTAGTTACGGTGGGGGTCAGAGTGCCGACACCCCTGGCAATTGCTAGAGTGTAGGGGCAGACGGTCAGCAGTGTGCGCTCTGCCCCTATATCTCTGCTCTCATTGCTAATGTAGCAGTGGATGGAATAGTGGATTGCCTGAAATGCCATGGACTCCGTTATAATTCCGTCTACTGCCGTGAGAGCAGAGATGTAGGGGCAGAGTGTGCGATGTTGAGTCCATCTGCCTCTTTGTTCTAACGATTGGCAGGGGTCTTGGCACCCGGACCTCCACTGATAAAAAAAAACAAAAACCTCTGACATGTCGCTATGACATGTCAGAAGTTTAAAGGAGTTGGCCACTTTATAGTAAAATTGTTCAGTGTACAGTATTAGTTTCTGCACTCTATATACTGGCAGCAGCTCCCTGTGTACCTCATAGAATTAAAGACTCTCCTCCTCCAGGCTGAGCTGTCCTGCCCTGTTGTGATTATGTCCATAAGATGGCTGAGCATGAAGGAGCATGTGACCGTGCCCCACCCCCAATGTCCACCACTGACCCTGTGTATGCCTATGGAAGATTCTTGGGGAAGGGGCATAGTCACGTGCTCCTGCATGTTAGTCCATCTTATTGACAGAGTTACCACAGAGCCTGGAGGAGAGTCCTTAGCTCTGAGGTACACAGGGAGCTACTCTCATTAAGTACACTTATACTGTACACTGAGCAATTTTACTGTAAAGTGGCCAACCCCTTTAGACGATAGGTATTCTTGAAAGGAGGGGTTGGTCATTTGACAAGCAAAATTTTAAATTCTGTCATTTAACAGGTTGCATAGCCTGACCTTTCCTGCCACTGATCCGTATGTGCATATCTTCGATGGAGTAGGGACAGATAAGCTAAATTATGGATTTCAGACAGCCATTGTCTAAGCTCCTTGTTATTCATTGCTGGTCTGTGAAGGTTGTTGTTTTAGAGGACTAATAAATTGCAAATCGATCCCTGGCCTTGTCTGGGATTGAGTTGATGGGATGCAGATCCATCATTTGGCATTAATGATTTTTCAACTACAGCAACAGCCAACAGAAAAAAATTCAACATGGCGGATCAACTTGTTTTTCTGTTTGAAATAGCTAACCACAGTTAGCAGAGAATTATCTTCATTGTCGTTTTCAGAAATGCAAAATCTCTATTTTATGGTCAGCTATAGATGTTCAGGGACATTCACACATTCCGTGACTACAGCCTGTGCATGGAAGATGTTCTACGGAACGCAGATTGGAGCTCCCGGCATCATGATTCATGAGGAAGCTGGGAGCACCAGAATGGTTTAAATCTTTGACAGGAGTTCTGTGATTCTGTTCTATAGCATATCTTCCATGCACGCATTGTAATCCCTGAATGTGAAGATGCCTCCTCTGGTGTGCCCAGTGCCGTCTTGGCCAATATAAAGCATTTATGGCATATTCATCATCACCTTTTCTGAAAGGGGGGAGAAAAACATGTTTGATGCAAATGCCTTGAGCTCCCTGATATAAGAGGTGGAAGATCCCCTACAGTATGGTAGTCTCTTGGTTTTAAAGTATTGTGCATATTTAAATGCAGTCAGGGTTCCACCATACATTTTACCATCAGATTTCTCTTAAAATAGTTTTATTCCCCATTGGGCCAGCATATGCACTAGGCTTCCATCCTATTGTCCTGCCCACATGGAGGTGTAGCAGTTTGCCATTGTAAGGCACAGGGGAAGGGTGAGTAGGGACACATCTCTGCAGCTTAGCCCTGTGGGTCGCCTCTCTGATGTTTAGTAGAATGGGCATGATGTGTAAGCATGTGTTTACAGTTAAAATGCCTCTCCAAACACGAACGGTGCTAATAATGTTAATTTTATTTGAGCGCTTTTTCCTTTGTAAGCAATGCTTTCTTTTTCTAGCATGTTTCTTCAATCTGCCTTTGTTCATAAAGCTGAGGGCAGCTTTCCAAGCATTATCCATAGTGAATGGGCCTTTGTCATTATTTTTTCCCCCCCCTCAATAATACCAGAATTACAGTTGGATTTTCCAAGCCTGAGCTAATGTCTCAATCAGAACATTTAGAAATCTATATAGACTTTCAAGCATATGCTGAATAGACAGAAATCAATCAGATGTGTATTATTTCATAGCATCGACTAGTGACGTTATTCATTAGTTCCAGATATGTGCCTGTGCACTGTCTCTTCTGCTTTCAATAAAGTCTGCTTGAGAACAGGGCTGTGTAGGCCGCTATGTTTTCCTGCACCAAAACTGCTCATTAAAGAGGTAATACAACCGATGGCTGCACAAAAGTTATTACTTTCTTATAGAGACTTCGTCTATTTAGTTTATTTTAATGCTTTCAAAAATAAGTCCTTCTCCATAAGAAACCTGGCCCCCGGTGTACAGTAGATTACCTCTGTCAATAAAAAGTACATTTCTGGGATTACTTGCTCCCAACCAACCTATAGAAAAGAAATAAGGCTTTTTTTTTTTTTTTTAAGAAATTTTTCGGGAGGTATTCGAGGTACAACATTCCTGCCTTGTGTGTGTGTGTATAGACAATGCAGCAAAATATGTACGCTTTATGGCAATCACCCTTGCTGGGAGTTAGAGAAATGTCTTGGTCTTTAGTCTGAGTACACTCCCACCTCTTCCAGAGATCAAAGAACTACTAGGGAGGGTGTACAGAACCTTATCCATGCCCATATTATTAATATCCTGCTTTATCCGGCTATCCAGACCCCCATGCCTTCTGCTTCCGCTCTCCCAGTCTACGCAGCAAATAGTCTGAAGATGTTCAGTGATTTCTTGTGTTTTAGGTATGCTCCATAACCTGTGTAGGGGTCAGTGCCCACTTTGGGCATACGTAAGCAGTGACCATTGCCTATATTACATTTCCTGATCCCGTCTTATCAATATACAGGTCACTTTGCATTGTAAACCTGTCTTTGGTGATAAGGGGGAGAATGCTGAAAATTGATCGCTACAAAAAAAGAATGGGGGGAGATTTATCAAACATGGGTGTAAAGTGAAACTGGCTTAGTTGCCCCTAGCAACCTATCAGATTCCACCTTTTATTCCTCCCAAACGCTTTGGAAAATGAAAAGTTGAACCTGATTGGATGCTAGGGGCAACTGAGCCAGTGTCACTATACACAATGTTTGATAAATCTCCCCCAATGTGTCTGCTTAACATTAGGCTTAGGGTCTTTTCATACAAGCAGCTATCTAATGGGCCTGTTACATGGGTAAACTGTTGGCCGAACAAAGCCAGCATTACCCTGTGTAAGTGCCAAAAATCGGCTGACAAAGAAGCAATGAGCGACTGATTGAACCTTGGGCTGTGTTCACATGTGCATTATCATTGCATTACTGCATTGTTTAATTACAGCGATTCATGATTTCATTGCAGTTATTTATCCTTGAATTGCTGTCCTTTATTGCATTAAAACAATAAAAATCAAACGTATATGAAGATACCCTTGTGAATGAGCATCAATCTCGAACATTGATGGTCGTTTACTGATGCACTAGTGCTGCCTAGTGTGCTTGACACTCTTTATGCAGCTCAGTGTTTCTGCACCCAGGGCTGCACAAATGTTGGATCATTCGGGTGGCCCTCTAATTATATCATTGTTGGCCACACCTACCCAGTTTACTTAGGGTGATTGGCCTCCAACCAACAATATTTAGGACTTTGTCCAGTCCAGCAGTCAGCTGACAAATGAGCACTTGCATGTTCAGTGGGTCCTTTAAATGGGGCACTGATCTACCTGTTCAGCCAATAATCGCCCTATGTGAAAGATGCTTTAGTTGCCTGAGAGAGAACTTTAAAATTTAAGGGTTTTTTTTCCATCACCAAAAGAAAAGTAAAATGATACTTTTTAATGTAAAATTTGATCAAAACATTCAGTAATTTTTCTATGACACATTCCTTTAAAGGCCAGGCGTCATGCGTGGTATTTTATGTTTTCTCAGTACTAGGTGTGACAAGGCCCTAATCTTGCCGGCATTAGCCAGTGAAATGGTAGCAAGAGCATTTTGGGTTATGTATAGCTTTTTATGCATCTGTGAAAAATCTTTCTGAACAAACCGGCTGGCCAAGTGTGTGTGTGGGGTGTGGATGGGGGGGGGGGGCATTTTAGTGGCACATATGCTCAACCTCCATTTTTAGCAGTGACATTTTAATGATAGGAAGTCTGCAAAATTATTTGCCATCAATTGTGAAGGCAATAACAAGCCTTGGTGGTTTTTCACACTCTCTGTGTTAAGTGCTTTCAGAATGACAGCGTAAACTGTGTTAGAGAACTCCAAGGAAGTAAAACTGATTAAAATGTTCATGCTTGAATGCGGCTGATGGAATAGTTCATTTGGACTTTCCATACCTCCTGCAGCTCAAGCTGAAATATTAAAATTCAGTGGATTTAAATCTCTCTCCCCTCAGCTCAGGAAAAAACATTACATTTTAATAGGTTTTAAACTCATAATTCATTGGTTTGGAGCAGCACATATTAAATCTATTTAAATATTACTTATGCGGCGACTTAAATGATTTTTTTTTTTTTTTTGCCTTTTAACATTCTTTGTTCAAAATTACAGTTTTTCTTTTTCATGCACTGGAAAAAATACTATTGCCTTTCAAATGTTTCATGTTGCTGGCGAAAAATAATTTTTCTTTATGGGTTTTTTATTTTTTTTTTTATTTTTTTTTTATTTAATGTGTGTCCTTTGACACAGAAACGCTTCCAAGATGCAGTAGATTGCCCTGAATTATGCAATTGATTCTTGGAAGCTGCCACCTCTGGAAAGAGAAATGTTTCCTTTCATTGCAAATTTAGCATATTTATACCCAATATGCATAATAGCGTGTGCGTGTCTGTATGTAATATATTTAAACACGTGCTAAAATCTATATTATAGGTTCATGCATTATTTTTGGAAAGCTCTGCAAAACTATAACGCTCTGGATTTCTCCCGCACGAACACAGTTCTAACCGCCATAATAGGCTTTTAAATAAAACCAAAAAATGTCACTGTCCACACCTTCAATCATCTGAATCCACATTGTGGCGTGTTTAAGAGCTGCCGAGGAACGCACCCAGATTTAAAAGGTACAAATTGTAAAATAAAGATCAAAAAGAAGCTCTACATTTACATTACATATTGTGCGGCCAGAAATTTGTGAATATCATGAATGTTCTAGTTCTTTAGTCTCTATGTTGGCTGCTGTAAATGTAGATTTTCTGTCTTTTTTTCCTGAATGTCAGGAATGTCCGCCAATAACCTTTCCCTGGCATGCTGCTTTTTCTTACCCCGGATACTATATAGTCCTGCTGACAAACTAAGGCTGGGTTCACACTACGTTTTTGCAATACGTTTTTTCTCTATCTGTGTTTTATGTGTGCGTTATGCATTCGTGTGCATCCAGTTTGATCTGTTTTTCCATTGACTTCTATTATAAAAAGGTTGACCACATTTTTGTGTACGTTAAAAAAAAAAAAAAAACTGATCCCTTTTCATTTGTTTTTTTTTTTTTTTTTTTTTTTTTTTTTAAATAACGGAAGTCAATGAAAAAATGGATCAAAACATATGCTCACAAATGCATCAGTTTTTTCCATCCGTTCTCATCCGTTTTTTTGCAAAAAAAGATGGAAAAAAACGGTAATTGTGAACGTAGTGTGAACCCAGCCTAAGAGAGAGATACTGCAGCGGCATCCTACAGCTCCCTTCCCAGTCCACCATAATTAAAATGGTGATACAAGAACACATTGCCCTACACCTCTTACGCCAGTAAATTGACTGCAGCAGTCACATGGACGTAAGGGCATTTCGCTTGATTTAATCTTATTTTATAAGTCTAACCATCTTTATGGGCATGTTGACTTATTGGGTGGAAAATATTTAGAAATATTGGCAACTTTTTTTTTTAAGCATGGTTTTTGCCAGTGTACAGATATTTCTATAGAATCGCAAAATTTGAAGGGGTATTCTGCTGGGATTTAATGTTTAATATGTTGCTGCCCTGGCATAGAACATAACAAGCAGGCTACTTTTACTGTTCAGCACTCCCCCGGTGTTCTCCTGCGTCGTCTTCAGGTCCTGGCTAAATAATCCCTCCTCCACTTATGAGACCGAGTAGACTCGGGTCACAGCCTGCTCAGCCAATCACTGACTGAGACGGGACAGCTGCTCGGTCAGTGATTGGCTAAGCGGGCAGTCACTGCCAAGACGAGTCAGTCTCAGAAGTGAAGGCGGAACCATTTAGCCTGGACCCAAAGATGATGTAGGAGGACACTTAAGGAGTGTGGAAAGGTAAGAATAGCCGTTTTTTAATGTTCTGTCAGGGCAGCAACATATTAAATGTTTAACCTGAGTGGAATACCCCTTATATAGTTTTTATATGCATCCCTCCTATGGGTACTTTGGATTTCTGCCTAAACTCTACTATATGTTGTTGTGTTCCTTACTGGTGTTATCTATCTTTTCTTCTTTTTCTTTTTTTTTTTTTTTTTTTTTTTTTTTTTTTTTTTTTTCTTTTAAGAGTTTTCTAAAAAGGATAGTAATTCTAGAAGAATGCTTGAGAAATGCCATTTTCTTATGGAACTTAATTGAACTACAAAATAAACCCACAGCAGTCTATCCCTTACTCTATTCTGTACAGTCATTTGTCAGTTGTTCCGTGCTAGAGATTCCAACAAGGAAATAATTTGTCTGCTTGTTGCGTGTCGGGCATGTCATTGTGCGAAGTGTCATGTGTCAGTCAGTGCCTGATGGCCTTCAGATGGAAACAAAGACTAGCTATGTTGTAATTGACCTGCAGCGACACATATTGAAACAACGTGTATTGTCATGAAAGAAAGTGTTAATTAACATTTCTAGTATTGTCCGGTGCTAGTTAGACATGGATCACCGTTCACTCGATAGAATCACTGACATATCTTGTAATAACTAAAAAGGAGCAAAGACTGACCACAATTTATTTTTCCCCATAGTCAGTAGCACAAGTGAATATAAGATCATTTGTAGTATGTTGTATTATAGAAAATGCTTCCTCTGCTTCTAGACTGATATCTTTTGATTTTACTAAAATTCATTAACTGAAGTCTGTATACTGAGAGATCAGGTTACAGCTGCTGCCCATTGAGGTATAGTAACAGTGTAGTGGAGGGCTCAGCTGCACAAGATGAAGGGGACTCTCAAGCACATGTAAACACTGGTTCTTTGTTCTGCTATCACCCTGGTTCTGGATTCACATTAATATTAGTGTAATGGTCTCTGTGTGTTGCTACTGGAGGGTGTATAAAAGGGATAGAACAGGATAACCTCTTTGCTACAGTGTGCTGTGTGTAGGAGACATCCCAGCAGCTAATCTTTGCCCACCCTACTCTTGAGTTTAGGCTGGGTTTGCATTGACCTGTTGCATGCTTTTCAGTTTTTTTAGTTTTTTTTTTGTAAGATGCCAAAAAGGCATCAGTTGTCACTTTAAAGGGAACCTGTCACCCCCTGTGCCGGGGTGACAGGCTCCCGACCCCCGTTAGAGCCCCCTATACTTACCTAATCCCGCCGGGTCCCGCTTCTGGAGGTGGTCGGGTGATGAAGATCTCAGCCGCTGCAGCCCGGCGCGCGCGTTCCTCAGATGAGTCCAACGCTCATAGAGAATGACGGGGCGCTGGACTCTCCTGTCATTCTCTATGGGTGTTGGACTCCTCTCTCAGCGCGCGCGCCGGGCTGCAGCGGCTGAGATCTCCGTCAACCGACCACCTCCAGAAGCGGGACC
Organism: Dendropsophus ebraccatus; assembly: GCF_027789765.1. Lineage (NCBI taxonomy): Eukaryota > Metazoa > Chordata > Amphibia > Anura > Hylidae > Dendropsophus > Dendropsophus ebraccatus. The sequence continues at coordinate 55,436,143 of NC_091456.1, read as the reverse complement.
CGGCGGGATTAGGTGAGTATAGGGGGCTCTAACGGGGGGTCGGGAGCCTTTCACCCCGGCACGGGGGGTGACAGGTTCCCTTTAATCCTTTTATATACATAAATCAATGCAAAAAGGGGCACTATTACAGCAGGACATCTAAAACAGGGGGCAGAATTACAGGGACCAACCCCCTTTAGGGCTACAACTCACAGGGGGCCAGCTACTATAGAGTGACTTCTCCCAGGGGTCATCTACAATGGGGTAAAATTCGCAGGGAGCCCTCTACTTATAGGGTACCGAGCTGCTTCCTCTTCTCTTCTTGGAAAGCTCCTTAGACTTTTTAATGGATGCGGCACTGGAACGCCGGACAGGCCATACATTAGTTCTGACGTACAGCCTGTCTAGTGATTCGGTGGTACTATTAACACGCCGGATACTTTGAACTGTCCCTTTTGAAGTCAGTAGGATCACTTCAAAGATGCTTTTCCCTCCAACGCTTGTCTACTGCATCGGAGGGAAATGCCGCCAGATCGCCGGATGAGTGTAAATTCTGCCTTAGAGAAATCTGGCAATCAGTAAAAGCTTCAGCAAAGGGGAAAAACATTTGATCGATACAGGATACATATCATATGATTGTCAATCCTCGTATATGCAGGACAGCTTTTTTTGCCGTTTATGATGTGTATTTGCAACAAATTGCATCAAAATAGCACCACCATGTTTGCCACTATTCCATAAAAATTGCTGCAAACAAATACGTTTTACTGCAATTTTATATAGCGGCAAAATCACATCATAAACGCAAAACAAAAAGTCTAAAAAGTTACCTAAAATGATAGTAACTCGTTTGCCTATACTCACACCTCTATTTGTCTGTAGTAGTTACCGAAATTCCTCATTGGGTGACTGGTTTATATTTTTCTGTAACAAAATATATCCAAGATCACAAAGCACCGGAACCTTTAGCAAAACATGTTTCCTACATTTTGTTTTTACAGTCACAGCGCCCGTCTAATACTTTGTGCAATGATGTTTCACTTTATTGCTTTTATTACAAGACGCTGTTTACGCTATTTATTTACATGCATACAAAGTCTAGGGTCATGGGCCGTGCATAATATTGGAATGTATACTGGTGGTTTCAGAGTTGGAAACATTGAGGCCTTATTGGCTGAGGTCAAGCGCTCCCAATTCTAACCTCTCCAGGGCTTTGTGGATGTGTTGCCAGTGTGCTGGTAAAAATGACTTTAAACTCTTGTCAGCACAGTTACTGGTGCATGCATCACAGTCCCACTCAAATAAACCTGTCACAACACAGAGTCAGCAGCAAGAGAAGAGTACAAGGGCAGGCCTCTAGCTTTTCATTCGAGCATCACTAAACGTGCACAGAGTGCCCAATTATTTCAGCATTATTGAGCAAGCCTACAGGAGAACCCATGCCTTGCTACATTAGATTTTCTTTAGTAATTTGCTCAAGTACCGCTGAGGACACTTAAAGAGCTTAAAACGGTGGCTGCAACCAGTTCCCTTTCTGAGTTGTTAATTCAGGTTTTTGCTTTCAAATTAACTCTCTCTGCATGCTGTGCAACAGGGCTAAAACTGTTCAGCGCTAATTTTCTCAATTTACACATTTTCTTTTTTTTACTATTGCAGCATCTGAAATGTATATATTTAAGAAGGTTACAGATTTGTTATTTTTGCTGGTATATGACATGATATTTTTATCCAGTTAATATCTCGCCTTTTTTGCTTGATTTAGTAAAAAGTGTCTCCGGTAATAGCATCCATATGCAATCTATAGGATACAGAGTAGATGGGGTGCTGTTAAATGTGGACCTGCAAAGTTATGTAAATTGTATATACGGTTTTATGCAGCTGTATGCTACTTAAGTGGGGATGCGGACATATACATTGTATTAAAGGGGAACTATCAGCTGGTTAAATGATTCTAACCTGCTAATAGTCCCCTACTGCACAGGGGACGCTGAGAAGGAAGGTATGTCTCTTGCCTATCTCCTCAGCGACGTTCTGATGCAGATGGTCCCTGCGGCCTGGTGAGACTGTTAGGGGGGAAAGCTGGTGAGACTGCCACTGGGGAGGCCGTTAGGAGCACTGCCCCGCTCCAATAGCGCCGATTCGGCCTGCTCCATTCATTATCATTAGAAAGGGTGGGCTGTCCTGTGCTATGGGGGTGGGCAGTGCTTCTAACGCCCCACCCCCAGTGCTCCAGTTGGTCTCACTGGACCTTGGGGAATACAACTAATTGCAAGTGAATGGTGCCAAGCCTACCTTTCAAACCCCATTTTGCAATAAAGTTCTTGCCCATGTGTGTTTTTAGTGACCAGTGCAACTAGTAATGTATTCGTTATACAGACACCTCTAATGGGAATAGAACCTTACAAACTGACTTAAAGGGGTTGTCTGGGCTAAATTTGATAATTGGATATGCTGCACGGAATGTGTCAGTATTGTATACTACCTGTCCTGCCCCCCTGCAGCTGCGGGAACACAGGCCACCCACTCTCTGCTTTCGGTGTTTTGAAAACATCCCGCTGGAAATGGACGCTCCGCATAAATCCTCTACATACTGTCTATGCCGATTGGCCATTTCTGGAGAGAGTGACACGTCGCTGAATGCAATCAGATAGCTGACATCAGCGGAAAGTGGGCAGCCCAGAATCAGGTAGCTGCCGAGGAGCAGGACAGGTAAGTATACTCATTGTCACCTCACCTGCAGCCCCGTCAGGATCCCTGATTTATCAATTTATCCCGGACAACCCCTTTTTAACTTGTGTTTGGTGTTATTATAAAACTAATATAAAACTAACAGAATCCTATTACAGTCTCACCTGTTTTCTATTTCCAATTCCTTACAAGAAAAATGGAAACTATTTTAAGAGTTGTTAATGCTTGGATTACTTTTATTGGCGACATATAATATAGCACAGAGGCCTTTGCCAGCTTTAGAAATGGAGGATGGCTGACTGGCCCAGGAAATGTCACTGTCAGGGCAGCCTGCTGTTAATGGAAAGCCGCACTCTAAATCTTTTCAGTGACGTGTAGCCATGGACTTATATATTCTTGCACTGACAATATGTATGATATTTTTTTGTTTTGAACAATTTATTTCTTTTCGATTTATGTTAAACAAGTTCAAGATCTCTTTTTACTTTCTCACAGCAGCAACAACTCCAGGCTCAGCATTTGTCTCACGGACATGGTCTTCCGGTGCCTCTGACTCCTCATCCTTCTGGCCTGCAACCTCCTACCATCCCGCCTATCACTAGCAGCGCAGGATTGCTGGCCCTTTCCAGTGCCCTCTCTGGACAGTCCCACCTTCCGATCAAGGATGAAAAAAAGCATCATGACAGTGACCATCAAAGAGGTCAGCAAGAGACCAGAGATGAATGTCAGAAGTTTACATGTGTGAAGTGGCTGTTTATTATGTGTCTAACTTTTTTTTTTTTTTTTTTTGTTCTGTATTTTATTTTCCCTCTGGCATTTTCCTGGACTTACTCTTTACAGACAGAGATTCCATTAAGGTAAGATTTGTTTGCGTATTTTGTTGTGGGTGGAGTTAAGGTGCCATTCTGTTGGCAAACCTTCGTGTTTGGGTGGTTTGCAATTTATTTCTTTTCCCCGTCTCCAGGCTTACTTCATTAGGACAAAACTGTGATCAGTGACTGTATCTTAACAGCATTGTATAGTAGGAGGTGTTGTGCAGCATTTTTCTTTCCATCATAGACCTGAGCCGCTGTTCGGTCCACATGCTTTACACAGCAACTCTGCTTTTTAAAGGAACTGCCGCCACAACACCACCACAGCCATATACTGCTATCTCACCACTAGTGTTCCTGCAGTGCCATTTGTTTCATCCCAGCTCAGCTACATCCTCACATTTTGTTACTGTAGTGCAACTTGGCAATGTGACAACAGTAAATTACAATCTAAAGTATAGACAGAGTCCCTCCCCTCCTTGTTGATAGTCATACCCTTCCATGTGTAAACTGCTGCTAAAGATCTTATCTTCTGGGATGAACTGCAGAGTTACACAACTTCCTTGATCACACTACCTATCAGTCTGTGCAGATTTTCTAGAGTGTCCTATGTGATGTAGCCTGATACTACCACCGAAAAGAGCTCACTAGGAGACAGACTGCAGCTGTATCCCATATAGTACATTTATAGTGGGAGTTCGAGTACAGAAGTATTAGGTTACTGATCTGTCACTGAGGTATAATTCTGAGCACAGCAAGTTCTGTGATGAGACTCTGCCCCCTCTGTCTTTACAAAGGCAGAGGCGTTGTGGGGCATGTAGGCTGCACTAAGAGCAATACTGGAGGGGACATAGGAATTCAGATGGCAGACAAACCATTACCGCCACATAAACTAAAAAGTATAAACGAGCCCTCAGCACCTTAGGGACTTGAGAAGGCCTCTATGAACCTTCTATGATCAGCAGACACTCTGTCTGTATTGCGGCCCATACACCTTTGTTCACCTTAGTGCCCCATAGTATCCTTTCAATGAAGCAGTGCAGCATGGATCCTGAATATGCTTATTTTTTTTTTTTTTCTGTGATCCAGTCATTGATGGATTCATAGGCCAACATCTGTGCCTTTTGTATCAGCGTACACAGATAAGACTATGACAGCAGTCATCATTGCGATAGGAAGCGTGTTCTCTTTAAAGCTGGCCTCTATCAATGTCATCCTAACGTATTTTGTTTGCAGTCCTGTAGTATAAATCTTTTAATACAATTAAATATTTTCATCTTAAAACCAAAAATAGCCCAAACAGAGATGGATGTAACCTAAGAGAACGACCTCTGCTCTGAAGGCCGTCTGCTTCACTTCAGTTAGTGTCGCTGCTGCTATAAATGGCCGGGAGCTTTCCCCCTGCAGTCCGTTGGCTGACTCGATGGAGATGCATGTGGTGATTGGGAAATTGTGGTTTGACAGATTTTCTGCTGTATCGTAGTTAGGTTGTGTCAACATCTGAGGCTGGCTGCCAGCTTTACAAGGTGAACTAGTTTGCTAATTTCCTTAAATGTTTGCAGCAATGCCCGGAGTAGCAGTTAGCTGCTTGTTCTATTGATCTGCCCTCCCTTAAGTGTCTCCTTGTTAAGAGGGTTCTCTGCTGATAGAATTGTCTGTATGCGACTCCCGGAGAACCTGCATTTGCCAACCACCCGGGTCTACCAAGCGTTTCCTCCTAGGAGGAATCATTTATTCCTATAGAAGCCTTGCTCCTTCACATTTAGCAGGTAATGAACGAGACATAAATTTTACCTCTTTTAATTTCTCCCTCTCCCCTGCTTCTAATGTGCAAACAGACAGTTTTGGTAATCTAAATAATAAGTAATTTTTGGCCATCTGTCAAAAGGAAACTTCAATACAAATTTAAATTAATGGTGCCTGAAATTTTTTTCCTAGCGTCTCTAAAAGCCTCTAATGTGCAGAAAATTCCGGATCTGCTGCTTGTAATTAGTGTTGCATGTAATGAGAATATGGGCAGTGTTTTGCGGGCCCCTGTGTAACATTTTGTTATGGTAGCAAAATCTTGATTTATACATGGCGTCGGGCAGGTTTAATTGTCGGAAGCACTTGAACGAGATTTTTTTTTTTCCTCTTTTGACAGTGTAGATTATTAAATAGGGCAGCAATGGAGAAAGCTTGTAAAATGGAAATTTAAGCTCCCTGGATGCTCGGGCAATTAAGCTACATTGCTCATTGGCGAAGAGGAGGCATCGCCTCGGAGCCAAGCAAAACTACTCACCTGTTTTTATAGCTTTCATTTCTTTCCTCATAAATTGCTTTTCAGTAATGTTTTTAATAAAGATGTGTTTTTCAGCCGTGTGGTTTTCATATCAACATCTGCCTATCTTTCTGGTTTTGCTTGTGATTTCCGGAGAGCGGATCAGTAGTAAGGTTACAAGTACTTATTTGTGGCTAGGGGAGGAAGTGGTATTCTTGTGTTCATGAGGACTGGGTGAAGTTGTAGACACTGTTATAACATTCTCTCTTCTGGGTGCTCATCCTCTATACTGTTGTATTATGCATGGGTTCCGCTTTGGGCTCCGTCGGTTACTAGGGGCTTTCAACCTATTTTCTATGTAATTTTAACACGCAATCATATGATATACAGTATCCCAGCTCCACCCCGAGACTCTAAACTAATCTTGTATATTTGTGTAACTCAAACTAATCTGAATACAGTATGTACTCTGAAAAGATCTTTAACACAGATTAGATTTCAGATTATTTAGAATATGTATGTTACTTTTGTATGTAATAAAGATGTTTCGACACTAACATTGCTGCAGTGAGAGTCTGAAAGGCACAGTACATGATGACACTGGTGACCATTGGACTGGCAGGAATATTGGAGGCAGTGTAAATGGGAGCATTTTGGTGACCTTGTTAATAAAGGCACAAGGGTAACATTGGTAATAGTGGTGCTGTGATGGCAATATTTCCTAAGGGCATTGTCCCCCTGAGTTGTGGTGTAATCAGAACTGGTTTGAGGGGGATGCCCTCTGGCAGGGGTCCCAGGGCTTGTCACATGGTAAATCGTGGGCACAGGAAGAGTTAAGTAATGATTATGTTCTCCCCTGACGAATTTTGTAAATGGCCGGACTTCTCCTTTAAATATCTTTGCGTGTCTATACTCCAAGGCTGCTTACACAGCCCGACCCCCTGCCTAACATGAGCAGCCATCTTCTATATTGGAGCTTGTTTAGGGTATGTTCACAATTAAGTAATACAGTAACACAATGAAGATGCAAGTGTGAACTCAGCCTTACTGGCTTGGTATAGGACGGGCAGGGCTGTACAGTCAATCACTGAATCATTCATGCAGCCCTTTGTTCTCATTTGTCGGCCATTCATGCCCTATTACACAGGGTGATATGTGAAAGCATGCTATCAGCCGCAAAACAATTGTTGGTTCAATTGTCAGCTGATCACTGGGCCTATTACACAGGGTGATTATTGATTAAAAATAGCCACTAGAGGCATTGAGTCAGATTATCATTAAAGAGGGAGAAAAATGCTTGCTCCTACTCTACTTTTACTAAATCCCTCCAAGTTTACTGTGTCTTGGGCTTTTTGGATATGATTTCAGCTTGATGTTACATTTTTCATTTACCGGGGAGGGCAGACCTCTTACTGCATGTGGCTAAAAGCCAAAAGAACCTGTTGCCCTATGACTGTATAGATATTTAATATGGAACTGCCAAGGGCAGAGTATGGACAAGCAGCACTAATCTAGTCAATCCTAAAATGGGATCCTGACTTCTAATCTCCTTATGTACTCCCAAAGCTTTCCTACCTATTATCTGATGTATAATAATCCTCTGATAATTCAGCAGGCTGGGGTGTGGCTTTACCTCATGGGTGCTACAGTACCATACATGACCTGTGTGGGTACAAAGAAAAGGCTTTTAAGTATAGATGCATTGCAATATGCTTACAGACAGATAAGAGTCTCTTGTTTCATTCTGAAAAGTATTATATATACTGTATAAAGTCATTTTCAAATGTTCACAACCATGTTGTTGGTTTGGACCACAAATGGTCATCAAAACATGACATGACACTGTCGGTAACTAATGCTCCCCCTTTGACTCATAAAAGGGTTTGCCAAGTACTGCCACAGTGACTGGAAAAATGGCGTGGCATTCAGTCCATTCTTCGCTTCATAAAACATCTACAATGGAGGCTCTTTATGTAACTTCCAACACCGGTCTGATCATAGCCTAAATCATGGCTGATCATCTGAACTTTCAGTCACTAGGTTAAGATTACACTAGTTGGGCTATGAGGCTTTTCTGTGTTAAACCCTATTGACATTACATTTTGTCTGTGCTTTGCATATATGCCTATATGTTATTGGAAGTCTGATACCTAAATATGACATCCATTAGTTAGACTAGTATCTGCCTAACTTATACATAATGGGCTTTTCAGGAGCTTCCTAGCACATATCTGTTAAATAGATGTCATTATAGTCTATTGGTGTCGGATTCCTCTTTTAGGCACCAGTTAAAAGCATCTGGTTCCCACAGGCTATTATGGTAGTTACACAAAAGTATAACAGTCTGGAGCACCCTTCTTCACTGGCCTCATCTTAGTACAAGGCTATTGATTTAAAGGACAACTCCCACGAAAAATTTTTTTTAGCTTATTTAACACACATTACAAAGTTATATAACTTTGTAATGTGGTTAAATACCCGGTCTGGCCCCCCCTCCCCCACTTTCGGACCCCCGACCCCCCCGCCCGGAAGTTAAAGAATATATACATTACCTATTACGATCGTCACGGTCCTCTTCTCCCGGGCGGCATCTGGTGACGACGACGTCAGAGCCGGGGGGGCGGTCCGGGTCTTCTTCCTCCTCGGCGTCTTCATAGAGAGTGAATGGGACGGAAAAGGCTGCTGGTGCACATGCGCACCAGCAGCCTTTTCATTGGCTGGAGCGCATCACATGGCTTCTAGCTTCGTCAGCCCTGATTGGCTGAGGTTGCTGGAAGCCATGTGATGCGCTCCAGCCAATGAAAAGGCTGCCGGTGCGCAAGCGCACTAGCAGCCTTTTCCATCCCCAGGACCCGAAAATCAGAGACATCGCTGGACGGCGGACGGCGGTGACGGTGAGGAGGACAGCGGGCGAATGGAGTGGCGATTGTCACCGGAGGGATGGGGAGTATGGTGTCTGTGTGTGTGTGTCTGTGTTTTTTTTTTTGGGGGGGGGTCCCGCGGGAGTTGTCCTTTAAAATGTAAAGTAGCTGGGAAACTGGTACCAGGACACTGTATAAAGCCACAACATCCACAATATGTACTTGCCATCATGGGGATGCACAGCATGATCCTACTACTTTGTAACAGCATATAAAAGTATCTTCTTAACTTGTTCAAACTCGTAACGACCTATTTAAAGGACAACTCCCGCGGGACCCCCCCCCCAAAAAAAAAAAAAAAAACACAGACACACACACAGACACCATACTCACCATCCCTCCGGTGACGATCGCCACTCCATTCGCCCGCCGTCCGCCTCACCGTCACCGCCGTCCAGCGATGTCTCTGATTTCCGGGTCCTGGGGATGGAAAAGGCTGCCAGTGCGCTTGCGCACCGGCAGCCTTTTCATTGGCTGGAGCGCATCACATGGATTCCAGCAACCTCAGCCAATCAGGGCTGACGAAGCTGGAAGCCATGTGATGCGCTCCAGCCAATGAAAAGGCTGCTGGTGCGCATGTGCACCAGCAGCCTTTTCCGTCCCATTCACTCTCTCTATGAAGACGCCGAGGAGGAAGAAGACCCGGACCGCCCCCCGGCTCTGACGACGTCGTCGTCACCAGATGCCGCCCGGGAGAAGAGGACCGTGACGATCGTAATAGGTAATGTATTTAACTTCCGGGCTGGGGTCCAAAAGTGGGGGAAGGGGGCCAGACCGGGTATTTAACCACATTACAAAGTTATATAACTTTGTAATGTGTGTTAAATAAGCTAAAAAAAATTTCCGTGGGAGTTGTCCTTTTAAGATTGTTGTGTGGTTGAGAAATAGTTTGCATTCTAAACTGTTTGTATATTTTATATTCTTTGTATGTATTGCTACTTTACTTGTCACATTGCTTAACCGCATACTCTGAAGTATAGTGTCAGTGCAAGGGTTAACATTTCTGCTCTATCTTTGCCACACTCAGTTTCACATGTATGGAAGTAAGATGTTTTGGTCACACAATGTCTTGTAACCAATAAGGGCAGTCCCTAGTCCACCTCCTTGTTAACATGGAAAGGGGTGGACCTAAACTAGTCTAAACCAGTCTGCGCAGTCTGGCATTTTACCAGAGCACATCTGCTAGCTAAGCTCCTCCTAGTCAGACCAATTAGGAGATATTTAGCTGTAAGTGTTCTAAGGAGCTCCTGAAGTTGCATTTGAACTCAACCTGATTGTCAAGCAAAAGGAGAAGAAATCCCCCCCGTGCAAAGAGACGTGTTTCTTCTTCAAGGTCTTGAACTTGCCAGAAGCATGTCACTCTTCCTGTCCACACTGTGAGCATACGTTCTACATTCAACAACCTTCTTGTAGTCCAGGGTTGGATCATTCGCTCAAGTGTCTGCTGGCATTTACCATTCTCATAGTAGACCTGTGGTCGAATACTGTGCTTTCCATCTTCCATGTTGGGGATCATGCTCCTACATGCATCCCTCTGGGTATCAAGTCACAGATCTGCAGAGTTATGTGAGTATGAATGTTTCTTTAACACAGCCATCCAAACTGTGAAGATCCTTGTAAATAGTCTAATTGGACTAAGTAGATCTGTAAAGCATAACAACTAGGCTACATATTTCTAAGTGCTTTAAAGCCAATTCAGTTTATATGCTATCTGAGGTAACCTTAAAGGGACAGTGATCAAATATTTTTACTCCCAAGCATATAAGCTGTATCTACCATGTGCTATAGGATACTGTATTTGTATTGGTAAATTAATAACGTCCTAGTGTCAGAAGTCATAAAACTGCCTTTGTATCACTGAAAAAGCTCATTGAAAAGGAGTGTGTGCTGTAGTCTATGGACACTACACTAGCATTGCCACCCTGCCATGGGACATACACTACGCACTATTCTACACAGCAACCCCTCCTTGTCACCACCTTTATCCTATTGAACAAGTAGCAAAAACAGTACTACTTGTGTAGTGCAACTGCTTCCTCAAAGTGCCACTTGTGAACATTTTTGAGTGGACAGTAATTCAGACTTGCTGTCCACCATTATCCACCCAGGGACAGCACCCCTGAATGTATATTTGCCTCCCTATTATGGGGGTTCTGTGGAAGGTATTTCATGGACTCCTGAGACGAGCACGTCACGTTATCATTTTCTGTCCATATTAGCCTACATTGGAACAGGAAGTTGTCAAACTCTGTAAAATCCAGGAACTCTTGCAATTGGCTATGTACAACAATTTACTTCCAATCTATCGTTGCTCTATAGTGCCAGACTTGTTGGTTCCTTGCCAAACCAGAGAATTTCCCCTAAGTTTTTTCGAGGTCGGGGACTGTTTTTGCAGTGTATCCCATACTCCCCAATGCGGCCCTCAGATCTTGCACATTGAACTGTTTGGAGTCATTTTTGCAGGTAATACATAATCCATAATTGTGAGTTTTGTGTTGCTTATTTCTCTCGCCTCCCTGTGGACTCAGATGGTAAAAGGAAAGGTATTATTTAGCGATGTCGAGCTATATTATTGATTCCTCTTGGGAAACATCTTGTGCGCTACTGTTCTGAGATAGTCGCCTTGTATTTACATTTTAACCTGTTGTTTACTTTCCGAGGAGGTGAGAGATAATTTGGTTTGAACAGATTCCCAGGTTAGACTTTGTTGCTGGATAGAAAGAAGAAAAAATACTGCGGGAGCGGCTAGGTCCTTAACAATGAAAACTCCAAAAAGGAAAAAAAAAAGGAAAAAAGAAACACACTTACACTTGGTGAGTGGTGCAAACACCACTCACAAAGATACAACGGCCATATACATGGATCTGATGATTTCCGCCGGGATCGCTGCACCCTCCGGACGCTGATAAGAGCTCCGGCTCGTATAAGCAGAAGGAAGCGGCAACACGCACAAGAAAGAACAAAAATGGGGAGCGATCAACTTCAGAACCAGCTCTACTATGTAATCAAAGGAAAGGTAAAGATAAACCAATATTCACTCACTTCTCGGAGGGGAGATCGACCTACTCCCCTCCGTTGCCCGGATAGCTTGTATTGGGAAAGGTGATATTCTGCTGCTTGAAGTCCTCCCAGAGTCTTCGGTTGCAGCCTGTGTGTAACGGATACCTGTAGTGATCCTCCCGGGTGAGTTCTCCCTACACCCGGATTGGTACACACCGTACTTGGAAATGAACTGTGAGTATTACTATAACAAATATAAAACTTTATTCTGTCCGACGCGTATCAGAACTACAAGTTCCTTCCTCAGAGTTCGTCCCTGAGGAAGGAACTTGTAGTTCTGATACGCGTCGGACAGAATAAAGTCTTATATTTGTTATAGTAATACTCACAGTTCATTTCCAAGTACGGTGTGTACCAATCCGGGTGTAGGGAGAACTCACCCGGGAGGATCACTACAGGTATCCGTTACACACAGGCCGCAACCGAAGACTCTGGGAGGACTCAAGCAGCAGAATATCACCTTTCCCAATACAAGCTATCCGGGCAACGGAGGGGAGTAGGTCGATCTCCCCTCCGAGAAGTGAGTGAATATTGGTTTATCTTTACCTTTCCTTTGATTACATAGTAGAGCTGGTTCTGAAGTTGATCGCTCCCCATTTTTGTTCTTTTTTGTTCTTTCTTGTTCGTGTTGCCGCTTCCTTCTGCTTAGACTTTGTTGCTGGAAAGAGCTGTTTGCTTTGCTTCTACATTCTGATATTTTGGGATGTTTTGTCACGGAATAATTAGGAAGTCCCATTCCGCCGCTGAGTGATACAGTTTTCAACTGTCCAGAAAAAGCATGGGGAGACAGCTTGTCCAGATGAATGAGAGTTTAATACACCCTTGTGTCGATATTCGCCTGTGAGCATGCAAACTTTGTGGTGTGTAACAGGTGACCTTATTCCAATGAGTGACTTGTAACCGGTGCTGCTTCTCAGTCTGTCATGGAATGAGTGCACTCTTGGTGTGGACTCCTTTCCAAAGACTTAGATTTAAAGTCTGTGCTCATTTACAGGTGGTGGTGTCCTGTTTCTGGACTTTGCCTCTTTCATGGTCTACAGCAGGGGTTTCTCTGTTCCAGTCCTCAAGGCCTCAAACAAATCATGCCCTCAGGTTTTTCTTGGTATTTCACAGGGGTCTTGAGTAGAGATGATCGAACAGGGTCGAGGTTCAGGTTCGTACAAACCTGAACCTCGACCCTGTGATCATGTCTAGTCTTGAGAACTGGAGTTGAGAAATACTGATCTAAAGTATTCTTTTAGCCTTGTAGGACATCAGGAGAGAAAGCAGAACCCTGCATTTGCTCTCACTGTCCACTAGAGGCAGCATGTGGAGAATGGGCTATAAAACGGCCTGAACTGCAGGGCATTGTGGGAGATTGGTAAATGTTTTTGAGAATTGCTGTAAGTTCTATTGGTTGAACTTCCTTGAAATGTGTTGCTTTTAGTTGTGTGCTAAAGCGCTGTCCCCGATACTTCACACAGCAGCTTGGTATGCCCCGGTTGGCTGCTGGATTTAAGGCCATGTGTTTTTGGATGATTTTCTATTGTACCAAGGATACATAATAATTGATAAACGACAAGGAACTAAACTATCAATTAATCTGGTATAGGTTCTGCATATACTGAGGTATATAAACTTGTATGAAATGGAATCTCGGAATTTCACTTTTTATTGTAGTTTTTGCAGAAATTCTATTTTTAATGGTTTGTAAAGAGTTTATCCCATAGATTAGGAGATGTGTCTAATCCCTTGGACCCCCACCAATCATGAGAACAGGGGTCCCTTAAGTGAATAGAGCGACCGTGCCCGTTCTCACCTGCCCCTCCATTCAATCTCTATGAAATGTCCAAAGATAGCTGAGTACAGTACTCCATTGTGTGCATGGAGGATAAGGTTTAATCTTGTCATAACCCTTTAAATAGTAACAAATTAAAGCAGTCTGCATAGGGTGTAGGAGGCTAAACTAGAAATCCAGGGCCTAAAAGTCTCTGATGCTTTTTGACTTTGTGATAAATGCGGAAGCAATTTTGGTGGATGTTACATTGATGATTTCTTCTACCAGCAGGATAGACACATCTAAGGCTGGGTTCACACTGCGTTTTTGCAAAAAAAAAAAAAAAGATGAAAAACGGATTGCAAAAACGGATGCATTTGTGCATCCGTTTTTCCATTGACTTCCATTATAAAAAAGGATCAAAACGGATGTTTTCTTTGACTGACGCAAAAACGTTGCTGACACTATATATATATATATATATATATATATATATATATATATATATATATATATATATATATATATATATATATATATATATAATTTGTTTGTCTGTTAAAAAAAAATGGATCCGTTAAACGGATTGCAGAAACGCAGTGTGAACCCACCCTAACCTGTCAAAATGTCCCTATAGTGTGCCTATACGCTGTTTCTGGTATATTAGCAGTTTATTTCCTATGCTAATGAGGTGTTTTTGTGCACTGGGGGCAGGACTACTGCCTCATTAGCATAGGGAAAAAACTGCTAATATCACGAAACGAGTAAAGGTAAACTCTTCTTCATCCTCAGCGCCCCCTGTGCTAAAGGGACATATCAGCAGGTTAGATGCTTCCCTTTAAAAGCAGATGGCTTAAACCAACAGTCCTGTAAGTGCCTACTTGGAAAGCATGCGTAGCTTGTTGTACTTTGTCTGATGCACGTATTATAATGACTAGGTAAATTTCGCCTTGGTTATGCAAAGTCTCCCATTGTTTGCAGTAATGTGTTGTCTTTATGGAAAGAACACACAAGTAAAGTACACGGGGAGTGGCGGTCTTTTCTGTTTGAACAGCACTAACCACATTGACTCCAGAGCCCAGGCTCGCTTTCTGAAGTCTAACCAGAGACACTTTACTGATCACTTAATTGATTTAGATCCACTTTAAGGTCTGTGTTTGGTTGACGGCCCAAAACTTTTTTTTTTTTTTTTTTTTCCCCCCTAACTCATTTTCTTTTCTTTGTTTTTTTTTTTTTTTTTCCTCCAGCCACTCGGCCCGCTGAATAGCGGAATAAAATTGGAAATGTTAATGTGTGGCAGGCAACTGGGAGAGAATGAAGTCGCCATGGTAACAAAGCTACTTTCTCGATGCTTTGCTAAGATATAGCTGAACTGGAAGCAGATGTCTGATCTGAGTATTTTGCCTCCTTCAATGTAAACAAATAACTTGTAGGCAGGTGTTAGAAATAATATGGAAATCCTATTAAGAGGCACTGGGTTCCTGTCAGCCAGGAAGCCCCGACCACAAAGGGAACTGTTGTCTGAATGAGCAGCAAGTCATTTCTCATTAGTGCTTTATCTTTTCCCAGGAAATGGCTGCTGCCTCTCTGTGTGCTCATTCTCCTGCAGTCTGAATGTAAGATGTTATTCATTCTGCTGTCATTCCCCCACCACCCTCCTCCCTCTTTGTTTAAAAAAAAAAAAAGTATCTAAAATACAGTTTGATGCTCTTTTAATTTATTTTCAGTGTATTTTATTTCACAGTATTCTAAAGAAAGAATGAACAGGTGGTTGCTACCGCTAAAGCAAAAATCGGTTATTAAAAAAAATAACGAAAAAAATAAAGCTATATCTGTGTTCTCCTTTAGTTCTAGACTGGAGGCCTATTAGCTGTCCTCTGGCGGCATCAAGGGTACAAAAGTTCACCGGCTCTGTTCATTTGCATTTCCATGGATTTTTCTTTATATATAATATATATATATATTGCATCATTTTATGAGCGTGTAGCAATTTAGTTTTATTCTTTTTATTTTATTGTATGTGGTATGTTAGCCTAAAGATTTATTTATTTATTTTATTTTTTTCTAAATATACGAGACGTGGATAGGGAAGCTTCAGCATTGTAATTCAGTACTTCTATGCCGATGGGCCCCCGAGACTTACTTTATAAAGCTAATAATATGCTTGCTGGTGGTCTCTTGTTGCCCTGGCAACAAACCAAAGGGCATAAGGTATATGAAATGCATCAACAGCTGTTTTTTTTTTTTTTTGTTGTTTTTTTTTTTTTTTGTTTTTCTTTTAAAATTTTTATTTCTTGGCACCGATTGGGCCACTCTGGCTTGTGCCTATGACATTGCGTGAACAGGGATAAGCGGAAGGGCTCCCTTGGGGCATGCCCTAAGTGGTTGGCAGAATGGAAAGTGAAGTGAGATTTATCCAGGCAGTGCTTTCAGTCGTTGAGGGATTTGGCCCAACACTAGGCTCAATGGGATGTCACTAGCTTGTGTCTGCTATGTAGGGATAGGAAAAAGAGGGCAAATGATGGAATTATTGGATTTATTGGTGTGCCACAGAAAATAATTATCTGGAGGGGGAAAAGGTTACAGTTCTATGGTCATTCATGTTCCTTTTGGTTTTCGGTTGGATGTATGTAGCCTTGCTGAGCTATGGGAAGTATGCCCACATGGGAAGTTAATAGGAGTATGGTACCTGTAAAAGTAGCATCTACGTCTGCCCATCCTGATCCATGCATTACTGTTAGCTGTATTAAATCAAAGTAATTAAATGAATACTAGGAAATGATGCTTAAAAGGATATTTGAACAAACCATTAAAATCAACTGGTGCCAGAAAGTACCAGAGATTTGTAATTTACTTCTATTAAAAAATCTCAAGTCTTCCAGTACTTATTACCTGCTTTATGTCCTGCAGGAAGTGGTGTATTCTTTCCAGTCTTGGGAGAAGGAGAGGTTTTCTATGGGGATTTGCTACTGCTCTAGACAGTTCCTGGCGTGGACGTACACCACTTCCTGCAGGACATACAGCAGCTGATAAGTATTGGAAGACTGGAGATTTTTTTAATAGAAGTAAGTTACAAATCTCTGGCACTTTCTGTCACCAGTTGATTTGAAAGAAAAAGTTTTGCCAGCTTCCGTGGCATACTGGCAGTCTACGGGCCGGTTTTAGTCAGTTTGAACGCAGCCTTAGGGTGGGTTCACACGTAATGGATCCGCAAAGGATTTCACGCTGCAAGTTCGCTCTGAATCCCTTACATTCTGAATAGGATTACATACTTTTCATCCCCCTGCGAGTATGTAAATGCCGGCCCCCTTAACTGACGGCAACTCGCTGTATACATTACCAGTCCACGGACCGGATTGTTTGGGGGCTCTCAGCATCTTGACATCCCACTAAGCCAATCAGTGTGCGGATCTGTTATGAGTGAACCCACCCCTAAAGGATAAACATGGTCACGTACATCTAGAAATTGCACCACCCTTGTCTCTAGTTTGGGTGAGGTTTAACAGCTCTGTTCCTAAATGCAAAACCACACCTAAACTGGAGACAAGTCATGCTGTTTCTGGAATCCTGGATAACACCTTGAGGCTATGTTAACACAGTCTTTATGTGGCCATATGACATTCGTATTTTAGAGGCAAAATAACGGCCATTATTTTATAATGTCCGAGATTGTAAAAATAAGTCATCATTATGATATAACTCCTGTTATTGGGCCATAATAACATCTAGTGGGAACATAGGAGATTTATCAAACATGGTGTAAAGTAAAACTGGCTCAGTTGCCCCTAGCAACCAATCAGATTCCACCTTTCATTTTCCAAAAAGTCTGTATGGAATGAAAAGTGGAATCTGATTGGTCACTAGGGGCAACTGAGCCAGTTTTACTTTACATCCCTTTGATAAATCTCCCCCATAGTCTGAAGTTACACTTATCAGTTTTCGGAGCAGTGTGATACCCTGAGAAACAAGTGAACTGGAATTTTGTAAAGTTATTATACATTCAGTTGACCGCAAATTCAATTGCAAGTTTGGGCAAAAAATAGAGAATATGGCATCCACCAAATTAAATTAAAGGATTCCTTAAAGAGTCACTGTCGTATTTTTTTTTTTTTTGCAGAAATCAATAGTCCAGGCGATTTTAAGAAACTTTGTAATTGGGTTTATTAGCCAAATCTGCCATTATCTGCATGTAAAAAGCCTTTTCCCAGGCCCCCCCCTCCTTCCTCTTTTTCATCCACTCTGAAAAATCTGAAAATTGTGACTTGTTGCAGGAGACGTCCCCTGTCTGTTCTAGGGAGAGGGGAGGGGGGAGGAGGAAGGAGGGAGTTAGCCGGCAGCAGAAAGCAGATAACAGAGGATTACAGGCACGGAGCTGGGTGACAGCTGTAATCCGAGCCCAGACAGGTCACTGGTGATGGTCAGAACAGATAACGGGTGAGGGATTTGTAGATTAACTCTTTGTTGTCCTGTTTTGGTCTTTTCTTTAGCTCTCTCCATAGGAGAACAATAAAGACAGGGGGGAGAGCTTCAAACTGCTTTTTCATGATAAAAATGCATTTTTTGGATAATAAACCCAATTACAAAGTTTCTTAAAATCGCCTGGACTATTGATTTCTGCAAAAAAAAATTTCACGACAGTGACACTTTAAATGTTGTACAAAAGTGGGACTTATGTACTACAAAGCACAAAGAGACATGGCAGTCCTCTACACCCCTTTGTGTCCAATGACAGCCTCTTTTTACATTTTTTGTAAAATCTTTATAGGCTGTGCCTTTTTACGTGAAAAGCATCCCTCTTTTTTGATATTGATGGACGTTATTAATGATCATGAACATAAAGTCAGTCCTTATTTCCAGTCCATTTTTTGCGTAAAAAATTCATGGTGGGAACATAGCCTTAATGTCTTTTGGCCTCAGAATTAATTATACGGAATATAACTGAGAAAGGACCATCTTAATAAACAGACTCCCATTCACTGGTTATAGATAAATGTTACTAAGTGGATCCATTTATGATCTATTTCTGTTTTTAGGCACAAAATTAGTGATTCCTTCAGGGCTGTGTGATAAAAATGCATAAAACTCACTGATTCAGCATTCTTCTCATGTCCTGATCCTCAAAGCGTTTCTTATGTGAAGAAAAACCAAGTCACTTTTTCAACAGAATTCTCTCAGGGAATGTCATGTTTAACAAATGACTGCAATAATAAATAATAAAGAACATTTCCATTAAAAAAAACACCCTTGTAAATACTGTATGTCGGAGAATTACCATACCTGCAGTATGCTGCATTTTGAGAAAGGGACGCAACAAAATGGCATTAACAACACTGCAAGGGACTGTTAGTCTCTATAAACTTACAGTAGACAGTCTTCATGTGCTACCTCTAATAACCATAAAGTCCTGTGTGCGACCCTTTTTAGACAAAATTCCAGCGCATAAACATTAGTACATCTGGGTGAGTGTGTTTAAACCACCGTAAGGGGCCATTCACATGTCTGCAAAATACTGTACGTGCATGAACAATATTCTGCGGACTGGACTTCGCAGCTCCTGGCTTCAGCATTCATTATGATGCTGGGAGCACCAAAACTGTTTAAATGTTTGTGTTACTGCACTGACACTTAAGTGCTAGTACAGTAGCGTGAAGATTTAAACACTTCCGCATACATATGAATTGCCCCTTAGGTTGCCCATGCGTTATAGATGGATGTTGGCCAAGTGGCTTTCTCCTGATCCCTACATCCAAGCTTGTATTCTGGAGAGAGGCGAGAAAGCTACTGCCAGCTTAACTTCCCAAGAACAAAATAATAGAGTATGTTGGCCAATCATAAGCAAACCTTTTCTTACCAGATATCTGCTGTTTGGGGAAATACGGGAGGTCCATACACGCATTAGACAGTCGCGCACTCCCACTGGAATTTGTGGGTTTGACATATTCCCATATCATGCACACTCCCCATTAGTAGTCCTAGATTGCTGTCTATGTCCACGTGTTTAATACAGAAAATCATAGGGCTTTAATTTGTCGGAGGGAGGGGTTTGTACTGAGTCATCTGACTTCCTGTGAACTACAGGATGACATTGTCGCCTATTGGACTCCTCCTCCACCTTCATCTGTATCCTGCTACTACTACCACTATGGGATCAGGATATATAGTAGCTATACACCTTCCTCGAGACTGCTTTCACACGTTGCATTTTTTTTGCATTCGTTCTTTTTGGGAATATCACAGCAAAAATTGTGCTATTTTACCGCAATTGTGCAAATCATGTAACTTTTACAGTGGTGTTTGAAAACTCTAATAGAAACCTAGCCAAACACAGAAAAAAAGTGTGAAAAATGCTGTAAAAAGTCATGTCCACTCAGAAGCAAATGCTCAGCCATTCTTTACACACTGTTCTTATTCTCTGTTGAATGCAGAATGCCCATAGTATAATATTCCTTCAGCAGGAGATGTAAGAAAGGACTTTATCAGCTGCCAGAGGGGGAAGGAGGCTGATTCTGTACAGGGTCTGCTTCCAGCAGCAGAGATTAACAACAGGACCAAGGGGAACATGTGGAAGTAAAGTATGTTAAAAAAAAAAAAAAAACTTTACCTGTCATCATAAAAAAAAAAAAAAAAATAATTTTAATCAGTCCGGGTCTGAGTGTTCAAACCAGTACTGATCGTGAGAAGGAGTCGGGAGAAGACAAAAAGTCAGGCTCCTTAGACTGACTTTAGGTGACGCAGAGATAGGAGAGGACACGCTTAGGGCAGTCTTCTCCTGACTCATTCTCACGATCAGTAAGGGTCTCTAAGACATGTCAAAAGTTTTTTTTTAAATTGACCGGTACACTTTTAGGTAAAACTAGTACAATGAACTCTACTAGTAACTTTGTTTCAGAACTCTTGAAACTATTGAACTATGAAAATGATTCACGAGATAACCTCTACTGTCTATAAATCTTTAGTCTAATCCTAGATTTTTATGTAGTCCAGAATCGAGTTTTCCTGAAATCTGTGTTTGTTTCCTTTCTCCAGTTAGCTCATCTGTATTTGATGTGCTCTATATAAAATATAACCCTCCTTGCTCGTAGTAAAGTATATTTGATTATTTTTCCTTAATGTCCTGTGCAGAGGATGCTTTTACCTTTCTCCCTAATGTAATAGACTTTAATCAATACAATATTTTTGTGTTCTCTAATATCTGCCGTCGCTCTGTCCTCAGTGTAATGTCGCTGCATCAGGGTATCTTTATCTCTGTAAAACTATTAGTGACGTTTAAATGTTATCGGCCCTCTCCTTAATAAAACAAGTGGTTTACTTTGGCAGAAATGTGATGCATAGAAGAATAAGTCATGTGTATCATATTATTCCTGCCGCATACGATGTCACTTAAAAGGTTACTCAGAGGGCAAGGGATAACCGTGTTTGATCACAATTCAAATAGTCATTGGTCATTAAATCACTTGGCAGAGTTATACTTTTCAGATGATGTTGCAGTCTGGCTGTTTGTAATGAGCTCCGAGCAGCCAGATCAATGAGAGATTTGACCTCAACGTTAGTAACTAGGTCGCATCGCTTTGCATGTATGGCTGAGCCCCAACTGAAATGATTTTCTTGACATTTGACAGCCTCTTTGGTGCCCAGAGATGGAGAAGGCTTTTGGAGAGGGGTTTTTTGTATTCATACAACATATAAAGATTAAACATTCCTTAGATCATCTCACTACATTATTTGAAATATGATCATGTGAATATTATATCTGACATGTGCTTTAATTACCGAGTTGTGAGGTGGAGAAGACTTTAAAGTGTACCTGTCATGAAGTTTGCACCTGGAGTAGCATGCAATCCATTTGCTGTCGGAAGTTTGGGTGACCATGTAAGTAGGTAACGCACGTGACCCCATTTGGATCAGAATGTGGATCGCATGCAGCACTGTCCCGATGTGGTCATCTCTACAGATACCTTTACTGCCACAAGCTCTGGTATCGCACACTAGACTTTGTGATGCTTTATGCACATTAGCAAAATCCAAATTCCATTTTTTTCATCCTTTGGAAAGTCCAGTGGTTGTTTAGGCTTCCTAATGTCCTTTATGTTAGACAGAAATATGTGATCAGTAGGCTTGTCCCCAAATTCAATTGTGTGTTGACATTGTGATATGTCAGGGGTTAGAGAGTCAGTTTTTTTGGCCCTTGTACCTCCAAAGTATGTAGGCTCCACCAAGTCAGATTGTGCTCGAGTCATTGTCCACTTTCATCTGTCCTCCTATGCTGATGAGGGTCTCTGGCCAACCTAAGTTAATACTGACCATTACTTTCTAATTGTTAGTCCTCAAAAATATAAATAATAAATAAAAATATAAATAATGTGGTGTTACCAGTTGTTGGTGTGTCTCTAGGCAATCTGACAATGTCCAATAATCACTGACCATTCCAGAGTGCTGTGAAGGAGGATATGCAAAGAAGCTCTCTGGTGCCACCTTTTGGTTGTAGCTTCCCTCCAAGTCGGTATCGCATTCCTTTAAGAAAGTGAGAAACTCCCCCAGAATGGTACAAACTAGTTTTCTCACAAATATTCAGGAGAAATAGAATAATATGTAGGCATAGTGGGGGACATTTATCAAGACTGCCATAAATCTATGACTATGGATGGTAATACAAGGTACTAAAAGTAAAGGTAGGTGGCTAGCTTTAGTCGAATTCAAACTTACAATTTCTTGTGTCCTTAAAACTCTGTAAACCCAAGATTATCCACTTTAACAGCATTCAGCAGGTTGTTTGCTGAATTAAAAAAGTCATTAATTCTCACATGACTCTATAATGCTATATTTTAACACCCTAGGTCTTTATCAAGTTTGATAAAGAACTTTGAGTCAAAACGTTCAATGATCTTTCCTGACCTTCCCATACCCATGAACATTTGCCTTGGCTAAATGTTAATGTGTTCTCTATGCATGGTCAGAAATTGCAGCCAGACTGGACTGGTGGCAGCTTATTTCTCCCAGAACAAGAGTTGAGCAGTTAATGTCCCTTCTACCTCTTGGCATCATCTATTTGAGGGAGACTCAAGAAGCCACCATACACTTTAGACAGTCCTCTAGAGATGAATGAACCAGATTAGAGTCCATCCGAACCCGAACTAACGGCATTTGATTAGCTGGGGCTGCTGAACTTGGATAAATCTCTAAGGTTGTCTGGAAAACATGGATACAGCCAATGACTATATCCATGTTTTCTACATAGCCTTAGGGATTTATCAAAGTTCAGCAGCCACCGCTAATCAAATGCCAAACGATCGGGTTCGGATGGACTCAACCCGAACCCAGTTCGCTCATCTCTACAGTCCTCCTAAACTGCTAAAGTTAGTTAACTTTTTAGCACCTTTAACCAGTAGACTCTGCTGGGACATAGCCTGCAGAATTGTGAATGCAGCTCTGAACTATAATAAAGTTTATAATCTTGGATCAGCACAACATAAGTAGTGAATAGTATTTACAAATGGATTCCTTTGTATATGTAAGGTGCTGTCTGAAGGTAGGTATGGACTCGAAAACTAAACGAACCTACGATAATGAAGAGCGTTGTAGCTGTAATTTACTAATGCTAAAATATTAAAAATACTTTCTTTCCAAACAGGTGCTTGAAAATGCATAGGCGGCACCGTACGAAACTCTGCTTATCTGCGGTTACCCTGCAAATCTGTAAATGGCCTGCTGTTTACATAGACTCCAGACTAAGAGTTGTCATAAAACCACGCTGTGTTTGCTGATGGGTTGACTGGGAAACCTCCGAGAATTGGATCTCCCCCAGCTGTACTGCTGTATTATTGCAACGCTCAGCTTCTAGAGGGAGCCAACCTGATAAGACTATATAATGTAATTACTAGCTGTGCCATTCCCTAAAGGAATACGTGTACATTTGCCATCACTGAGCCCTTTGTGGCAGGGCAGAGAAAATAATCCTTAGTCATAAATGCACCTGTAGATGAATTTCTCGTGAGAACCAGCTAAACTTGTGCCGGTGAATGTAGTCATTGGGAGTTGTGTGCTGCAAACCCTCAGGCTAATGGTTTAGAATAACTATCTATCTTTACTGAGCCAACATGTTTTTAGCCCTGTGCTTATCCTCCTCACCCTCTTAACCTTGTCAGTGAGGAGTCTGAACAGACATTGAGCAGCTGGAATGTGAGTGAGCGATTCACACTCGCACCAGTCTGTTTGTAGTGGGTTGTTTGCTTTTGATTCTTGTTGAGCTGTTGACAAAGGCTTTAGGTACAAATGGGAACAAGCTGAAATGACGCTGTGCCAGCGAGGCCTGGCGATAGATAGTGGCCTACTTTCATTTCCCAACTGTTGAAAAGAAAACACATTGAAGGAGAGCATCTTGTCTTCACAAGGCTTCCTTATCTTCCTCTTCAGTGGATATGATAAATTCATGACGCCCAGTCAGGCTGTGCTTAATGTAGGAAGTATAATTAATCCTTTTACTGGCTCCCAGCTGCCAGGGTAATTGAGATATAAAAATCCCTCGCTCCGAGTACAACATAAAGAGGCCTGGTTATATGCTAATCAATATTTCCTCAATTACCTGAAATGCTGTTTCCTTTTATCACGTGGCTCATTCCAGTTTATTGACCCTGTGATGTCATGAAGCAGTAAATCATTATTTAACAGCGGAGACCTCTGCATTGGTTTGTTAGGATGCATTAAAAAAAAAGAGGGGGAAAAAAAACGAAAAAAATAAAATAAAATAAAAATCCGTACCCGATAGAAGGTTCCGTGAAGCGTGAGAGGCAGATATGCATCATTTTAAATATCGGGTTGTACATTTCATTAAGGGAAATGTTCTCTAATTAACTTAAGCAGAATAAAGGCTGGCTTTCCCAGGCAAAAAAAAAAAAATAATACTATAGGCAGTTGTCAGAGTAATGAGTGACTAAGGATTAAATGAAATTGTATACCCTGAAATAGAATAGCCATTAGAATTAGAAGTCATTTACTGGAACATAATTTAATTTGCATTAAGGGAAACTGTTTTCATACAATAAACTCGGAATGCCTCAGCCGTTAGGAAAAAGAGAAGGGAGGGGAAGGAGAAAAAAAGAAAAGCACCTAACGTTTGGTAATTGTCGCTGGCAATTAGAAGATGGCTTTTCATTGTGGAGGTTGGAACAAGGCTTACACTGTACATTAACTGGTGTGTGTGTATATTGTACTCATAACAAGGGAATTACAGGCTTGTAGTGGGTTCAAGGGTGTTCACCTTTAGGCGACTCTTAGACTTTTAAATATTATGTTTAGGGTTGTTGTGTTTTGATGATTGTATATTTTTATATTTTTTGTTACATATTTTCGGTAAAGGTGGTTGGCTTTGGCTTCCAGTAGCTTCTACCTGGCTATTCACAAACTTAGGTTAAGTTAAAGTTAAATCTTCCTATTCTCTTAGAGGATATTGGGAGTGGTGTATATATATAGCGGATATTAAAAGTACACATGCAGCTTCAATTGCTGTTTGCAACTATCATGTCCAACTACATCCCATTCTCTCACACACACACACACACACGAACCGTGTCGGAAAAAGGTTGATTGTGTTATCGATATGGAGAGTAGAGGTATGCTGTTGCTGGCAGCTGTGGGTGGCATCCGCTTTTCTCCCTGAAAACAAAATGGTCAGGCAGTTAAAATGCAACATGATCATCTGTTGGAGCACTATGGGTGTCTAGATTAAGGAGAGCTGGATGAAATCCGATGTAGTGTCTTCCAGTTTCCGAGAATCACGTATAGTTCAAAATGGTTTAAAGGGGTTATCCAGCGCTACAAAAACATGGCCTCTTTTCCCCCTCTCTCTTGTCTCCAGATTGTCTCCTTTCCGTTGTAGTAAATGGAGCTTAATTGCAAACCACACCTGACCTGCAGACAAGAGCGGAACAAAAGTGGCCATGTTTTTGCACAGGATAACACCTTTAAAGGGGTACTCCAAAATCCCCTCCCCTCCCAGAGCAGTAGCAAATACCCAGAGAGCACTGTGTCAAACTGAAATAAATGAATCACTTCCTCCAGGGCATACAGAAGCTGATAAGTACTGGAAGGCTTGATTTTATTTTATTTTTTTTTAAATAAAAGTAATTTACAAATAAACTAGTTCATTTATATTAACTAGCTTTCTTCTGGTGTGTGTGTAAATATATATATTTGGTATGAAAAAATGGATTTCAGAGTTGCATCTAAATGTTCTGCAATAATTATACTAAATGTTCCCTTGGTGCACAGTTCATAAACTCTGTTGTGTTCCTGGGCTGATACCAACCGGCTCATGTGTTATAAGGAGCCTGAGGTAGTGGCAGCATGGCCGCTTCTTTAATTTCACTAAAATACTTGAGCATATCTCATTATAGCCACCACAAAGCTCTCAGCAGAAAGGCTCCGAGGAGCAGTGTCAGCTTAGTGTGTTGCCACCAGGGAACAGAGTGTGTCCTGACATGTCTGGATAACATGGCACAGCAGCTCATTGTAATGTGATAGGCTTAGCTTTGTTCATGTTTTTGAGTGTCCTTTTGACACCGCTAATGAGCGAGAATATAAAATGATACCATATTGACAAGCTTGGTCTACTCCCAGAGTAAATTGCACACGTTATTTGAGACGCTTGGATAATTCCTCCCCTTGCATTTAATTGCTGGTATGAAAATTTGTATTCATTTTGTAGGCTGCTCTGGGTTGGAGCATAAATTGCAGATGCAATAGACTTTTTACAGTTTAGCCATCCTCCCAGCTAACACTTCTGCCGACTAAGTGGATGTTCCTGAATTACAGGCCTTCAGTCTGATGTTGCCTCCCACATCTCTTATTGAAAGGCTGAGGGATTTAGGGTGTGTTACAAGCTGCCAGTGATGCAACATCCCTGGTATATTGTATACATTGGAAACTGCAGCCTAGGAAGAATCAGACAATGGTAGTACAAGTGTACTGATACACTTAGTAACCTGGTATATGAAAACCGAGCTGACCATTTCCAGCCATATTTGGTCAATTTTGTGTGTGTTTGTGTGTGTGTCCTTTGAAAAATTTGATAAACCTTAAAGTGTCCCTGTCATTATAACTTTCAAAATCGACAGTAGATGCGAAATAAAACAAGTCTGCAATATACATTCATTAGTTTTTTTTTTTTTTTAATTATCATGTTGTAAAACAAAGCTGAACTTGCCAGAAATCCAGGTCCAGTCTCCTGAAGGCAGATTTTCTGACTTGTGCTGGTTGTAAAAAAGATGAAACGGAGGAATTCCGGCCAGTACAGAGAGTCACGGCTCAATGTGTCCATCAGTCACATGACTGCCTTCTCTCTGTGAACGCTCAGATAGCCTGGGATACACAGGACTTAAAGTGTCACTGTCGTGAATTTTTTTTTTGCAGAAATCAATAGTCCAGGCGATTTTAAGAAACTTTGTAATTGGGTTTATTATCTGAAAAATGCATTTTTATCATGAAAAAGCAGTTTGAAGCTCTCCCCCCTGTCTTCATTGTTCTCCTATGGAGAGAGCTAAAGAAAAGACCAAAACAGGACAACAAAGAGTTAATATATCTCCTGTGACAGTCACCAGTGACCTGTCTGAGCTCGGATTACAGCGGTCACCCAGCTCAGTGCCTGTAATCCTCTGTTATCTGCTTTCTGCTGTCGGCTAACTCCCTCCTTCCTCCTCCCCCCTCCCCTCTCCATGAGCAGACAGGGGACGACTCCTGCAACAAGTCACAATTTTCAGATTTTTCAGAGTGGATGAAAAAGAGGAAGGAGGGGGGGACCTGGGAAAAGGCTTTTTACATGCAGATAATGGCAGATTTGGCTAATAAACCCAATTACAAAGTTTCTTAAAATCGCCTGGACTATTGATTTCTGCAAAAAAAAAAAAAAAAAAAAATACGACAGTGACTCATTAATGTTTTCTGACTGTTTTCAGTTTTTTTGAGAAAGAGAGTCAAACAGGAAGTCCTGTGTTTTCCACGATAACTAAAAAAAATAAAATAATGCGTGTAAATTGCAAACTTGTTTCATATCACATCTACTGTTTTAGATTTTGAAAGTTCTAACGAAAGTGACACTTTAAACAGTAGCCGTCACTCCTTCCTTCACCTGAATATGTTTACTTTAATAAATGTGTTACTCCTGCTTTCTTAGTATGGCCTTTGTTTTATAAACACCTAAAAAAAGCTAGACAGTGTATCAGTGCCGTGATCTCAAATCACACAGAAATAGATTTGTTGCCAATTAATTTAGCTGCAATCAAGTGACCCCTGACAACCCTACAATGACATACCTGTACTTCAGATATATTATTGGAATTTTAAGATCATATAGGGCTTTTTAATTACTATTTTTTTTTTTTTAATGCCTTACTACTCTACAGCAACCAGGAGTCTAATCTCTGAGCTACTGTGGATGGTGATCTCATGTCATCTATCTGCTGGAGTCACCTTTCACTGTACTCGTATTTGTGATGATAAGGAAGGCACAGCTGGGAATAATCTGTACAGAAAAGGACTGCCTATTATTGGACTCTTTTCTTTTTATAATTGTACGAAACAAAGACATGACTGAAACCCCAGCCCTATTTGCATGTCACGAAACTGGCACGGATGGTGGAAACCTGGCAGTGATTTGAAAAACTGGGATGTTGACACCGGCACAAACCAGGTGGTGTTAAAGAAAATAAAAAATAAAAAAAAGCAAATTGGTACACTTGTACATTTTCCCTGATATACAAGGGTTTTGTAATGGTTACAGTGTTACAGTTTGCCTTTTAATGGTGCGTTCACACCTACAGGATCTGCAGCTGATTTTCTGCAGCAGATTTCATTTAAATAACTGAACACAGCATCAATCTGCTGCAGATCCTGTAGGTGTGAACGCACCCTAAAGTAGCAATTGCATTATGAATATGGCTGTACCCTTTTCAAGGCTTGATTTACTTATACAGTAGCCCTGTGACTATAGACCACCCCGGGGACAGGACACCTCCTGGACAGTGTCTCATGGGCACTTATATTTTACCTAGTTATGCTGTGCCAGTAAGAGGAGGAAAGTGAAGCCTACACAATGGGTTGCTAAATGTTAGATGTTTTTTGGCCTTTATTATTGATCGTCTATCTGTAGTCCAGGCCATCAATAGTTTCCTCGGAGTGTGGGTGTGCGCCTGAACCAAATGGCCATCTATATTAAAGTCCCAGATACCCTTTTAGCCCGGACAGAAGAAGACCCCGGGCTTGTCAGTGGTCTATGTGTAACACAGGAACTGGTGGTTCATGTTTCAGTGAATTTGTATGTCCCATATTATGAAGTATTAGACTGTTCATCTTCCTGATGGATGGGACCCATCGCTCTGTGTGGTGGTAATGCTGTAGGCTTTCTATTTCCTGCCTTGTTCCAGCTTCTAGTGTTATTTTTTTAAGTACAGTGGTAAAAAATGTACTTATTCAGCTTGATCTCTTTACATTAAACTTAATAACCCTCTTAATATGGAAGTGCAGCTTGCACTGAAATTTCAAGTATTGATATTGCTGTCCCGCTGTCTCAGGCAAAATGTAATAATCTGTTCTCCCAGGCATTTACATCTTGAAGACTGCATTAACCATGTAATGGCATAGCGCTTTACTATTTTGCCACTTAATTGAATTATAGATCCAACTCCAGATTTAATGTAACAAAAAAAAATTACCACAGTTGTTAAATTTCTGGAAAAAGTTACATTTAATGATTGAACAAAAGATACTTTTTGTTCCGGGTCATCAAGGTCATTCATTCTGTAAAGATAGCCAGCACAGCTACAAGTGGCCATGAGAACAAAGGATCCTGTGCAGCTGTACAGGGTTCCCACTCACTACAGTTGTAGTGGCATTAGCTAGCAAGACAAGGAAAAAAAACTGCTCCACATCCTTTTTTTTTTTTTTTTCCACCTATTCCCAGAGGCCCCCTGTATAGTCCTCCAAAGTACAAGACTTTTTAGACCATTCACTGCTTTGGCTAATAGATGACCTACGCAAACAATAAAATCTCCTTTTTAGGGGGTGTTACAAATTAGACAACCCCTTCAAGTGATATTGGTGGTATTCTTTCAGTTTATGTATTCTATGTTTATATCTATAAAACTTTACATAGACAGTATTAAGATCATGTAGGAAGATTTTAGTACTATTAGCCTAGGGTCTTCCAGAAACCTTTCAGGAGTCCTAACATCTGTAGGATAAGGATTGTCTGTGAGAGTAGTAGTACATATACTGGTTGTCTGATATGCTTCCTGCTTTGTTTTTGGAAACCAGATCACTCAGCAGATTTTTCTTGTGCTACTTCTGCATTTCATGTGTGGTATGCTTGCAAGATGACTGGTTACTTTTTTTTTTTCACCTTTCTAGTCTGAAAAGTCCTAATTTATAGACATGTGTATTATTGGATAGAATCAGTATATAGTGTAGGACAGATAGGAGGATATGCAATATTGTCACAGCAGATGAGAAAATGGGTGCCCCCCCTCCACTTCTCTTTGCTTTGCTGATGTATATGGGTGGTATTACACGGGATGATTTTTTTTGTGACAAACGACCGCTATGATAAACAATCTTAAAGGAGAAGCCCGGCCAAAAATTTTATTAAAGTATTGTATTGCCCCCCTAAAATTTATACAAATTTCCAATATACACTTATTACAGGAAATGTACATAAAGTGCTTTTTTTCCTGCACTTTCTACTGCATCAAGGCTTCAGTTCCTGGATAAAATGGTGATGTCATGACTCGCACAGCTTTGGGAGGTGGGTCGTGACATCACCATTTTATCCAGGAAGTGACGTCACCATGTTATCCAGGAAGTGACACCTTGATGTAGTAGTAAGTGCAGGGAAAAAGCACTTAATAAGCATTTCCCGTAATAAGTGTATATTGGTGATTTGTATAACTTTTGGGGGGGCAATACAATAATTTTTGCCGGACTTCTCCTTTAAATCGTTCACCCTATTACACAAGACGATGATGGTTATTCCACCAAATGATGTTCGAACGATTTGTAAAGGATCAATGATGAAAATAGGTCCAGATTCTATCAAACGATCAACGATTTCTCGTTGGTCGTTTAATCGTTGCCTGCTATTACACAAAACCATTATCGTTTAAATCTGAATAATCTTGCTCTATCTGGGAGAAGAATTGATTATAGTACCTAGTATATTGGGTAACACGACTACTATACATCTTTGTTAAATGTCTTCAGCTGGTATTGTTAACCTACCATTTACCTTCTGCATTGAATCCCCTATCTTTGTCTGCTATATTAACCAGGGCAGTATAGGAAGTCCTTTGTTTTAAGCCTGGCAGCCTGGTGCTTTTATGAGACTGTGTTTTGTGTATATTTTCTGTCCTCCTGGAAATTTGTTTTATTCCCGGTTACCTGAATCTATGGTTTTCTGCTGTTCTCGGGAGAAAAGACATTTGTTAATTCAATGTGCTGTGCATACCAATTAGCCTTGAACTATGATTATGTTGTCTGAATGGCACCATGCATCTTTTCTCTTTTCTGCAACCGAACACTATGCCATTTATTTGGAGATTGGGAAGCGAGTTTCCCCAATGCAGCCGCTTACAGCTTTCCTTCCTATATGTCCCCAGGCGCTTTACAACATGTTTTAATCTTAACTGCTCGTATCTCTCTGTTGCTTGTGATGAAATTTTATCACTTTACACCTCATTGAATAGTGGTAATAAATATTTTTCCACTTTTGCTAGCCACAGCAACGGCATTCACATATCAGCATTGGTTTTACGGTGCAAGAAAGGCACTGTTCTTGTGTCTATAAAGAGAGTGGAATGCATTACCTAAGCATATCAGACTCCCCTTAATACCAAAGCTTCCAACGTGGCCCCAAAACCTCATCTTTTCAAACAGGTTTATTGGGTTCCCTAATTTTGTCATCCCCGTGTTCCCCTCTGTTACATGGACAAACAGTGAGTGGGAAGGAGCTGAATCCTTAAATCATTCTTTGCTGCCCATTGAAGTCGACATCAGTCTACCGTCACATCTCCTATTACACGCAGCGACGCACTGAAGATTGTCGCTGACGTAATTGTGATCTCTCAGCATGTTGAACGACCATGATCAGCCGATATTGTGTATTTCGTCCGATGGTTGCCTTTCAACATGCACTACTACAATGAGGCCCAAAATAATTTAGTGTAATAGGGCCTTTAGACCTACACATACAGTCAGTGACTGGTTCCCCTACGTTTACCTGCACTATAACCTATTTATAAAAGACGGCAGACTATAGAAACAATGAAGCACTTTTGCCCCTCTGCCTTTTCCCTCCAACTTTCTCCTCATAGTCAGTAAGCACTTTCGAGCAGGGCCCTTACTTGTCATGTTTGACTTGATGGCTACATGTGTATGTCTGATCTTTGTCTATGTATGTGCCCCCACAATTGTAAAGTTCCACAGAATATGTTGGAGGTATATAACTAAAAGTTGTGGTTGTTGTGTTTGTTGTTGTTTAAATTCTAGAAACACCATGCTCCTTACCTAACAGGAAGGAGTTTGCTCTCCTTGATGGTGAGGATCATCCTGAAAAAAAATGTGCATCAAATCTTCGGCAATGATTCCTCTCTGACACATTTCTTTATTGCTGGTTTTGAAAAATAGTTTCCCCTAAATTTAAAGGGAACCAAATTGCGTGGATGATTGACAGGCAGATGGGTCTTTCTGCTGGTCAATCATCAATGTGCGCTGACAGGCAGAAAGCCGTAACTAGTTACAGGCGGCTCCCTGCCCAGATGACTAGTTGCCGCCCCTCTCTCGGCATCAAATTAAAATTCATTTTCCCATTGGTAAAGCTACTGCTGCCATAGCTCTATACTGTGCATCTGGGAACCATATCAGCACAACCTGATTGGATCCCTTTAAGGTAGTAAATGTATAAAAGACATTTGCCTACTTGTATACGGAATTGCTCTGTCGCATTGTTTGTGTGACGTAGCTTCCACCCACCTGTTAATCTTTTGGGCCACCCAAGACCTGCTAAGCAGTCTTCGGCTTCAGTTCCCTTATCTATTTCACTTCCTCTTGGTGATCCATTTGCCTGCATTCCTAAAGGGATAACATAAGCTTATTTTGCCCATAGCAAGGAAGCTTTTGTTGAGTAGGCAATGGGATTAGATGTAGCATTACAGACGGTCGACCTGTGCCTAGAGGCAGCAATGGGTAAAGCATTTGCTACTTTTTACTTTTTTTTTTTACCTTGAAATGCAGAGGAAATAAGGAGCTGCACATATAGCAGAATGTGCGGTGTATGTGCCTTATGCACTGTCCTCCTGCTTGTGGACGGGAATGTAAATGATCTGTTGGTGAATCCAGTCATAACATTGAAAGAATGTTTTAATAGACAGGCACCTGTGTAAAGGAAATTCTAGAATATATTGTATGTTCTGCATGTTTTATATGCACATTTTTATTTTTAAAGTAATTTTCTACTAATACAGCCATTTTATATATATATATATATATATATATATATATATATATATATATATATATATATATATATATATATATATATATATATAATAACTAGTTTTGATAATGGCATATTGTATATCTAGATGTCCTGCTTTTATTCATCATAGATTATATGCTCTGTTCAGTGTGTGTGTGTGTGTGTGTGTGTGTGTGTGTGTAAAGATTTGGGATAACGATGAGCCCAAAGGTCCCCATACACCTTTTAGGGCCCCATTACACGGGACGATTATTGTGTGAAAAATAGTTATATTGTTCGTATTAAAACAATACTCGTTCTGTGTGATTGCAAGCAACGATCAAAAAATTGTTCGTATGTCGTTGATCTAGATTTGAACCTAAAATTATTTTTAATCGTTCGCTTTAATTCCGCATTCGTTTGCTCAAGTTTCACATATGTTCACTAATCGTTCAGTGTAATTGCACATTGTTCATTGTCTTGTTGAGATCAGAAGGAATAAACGATCATAGTAACGATCGTATATAACGATTATCGTTCTGTGTAATATGGTGAACGATTTCAGGTTAACGATAAACATCTCTTGCGATCATTTATCTTTAGTTGTTAATCGTTAAAAAACGCTCCGTGTAATAGGACCCTTACACTTTTGTTGGCTGTGCAGGTTCAGTACAAGGTGTATGGCTGTCCTGACCGTCCACTGACAGATTATGTTCATGGTGATAGGGTTGATGTCTTGGGAGAGAGAAGCCACAGCCAGAGCTCTCTGGCTGCCACCTAGCCCTCCCTCCCTAATAGAGAACAGAGAATCGCCCAGCCATTCCTGCATGCGGGGAACACATTGGCAACACAGGAGAGATAACTGATGGCTGAATGGTCACTGAGCCATCAGTTATTGAAGGTTTATGGTCACCTTAACAAAGGTTTGGCTGTCAGCTACCCCATGTATATAGGTACCTAAAGCACACTGAATACCTTTGGGCATGAAAGTCAAGCTGTGTTGCTGGAAGCACTCTTTGCAGTTACTGATCAATAACGTCCTAGTGCTCAATGGAAGCGAAGTCTGGATGCCCTGGTAGCAAGTTTCACAGAAATGGGCATACTGCCATTTATGGCTGGAGCATCAATTTAACTTCATAGTGTTTCTATTTTTTTTTTCCAGATAATATTTTAAGATTAAAAAAATTAATTTTGATACTTTTGTATATCCAATCTCTTGGCACATAGATTTTTAGTGCAAGCGCTCTAAGCACCGGGACGATTATTACATTGGCTTTTTAGTGTCTTTTCTAGTTTCCATTTACAAGCTACTCCTGTGCTGTACTTAATGAAGTACGGCATATATTGTTAACAAACTGGAAGTGGTCATTTCACCGTGATATTTTATCATGCTAAATGGAGCATAGAGACTTCTTTCTAACATGTCAACTTCACAATCTCTTAAGTGAAGCAATTTGACATCTCCCCCCCCCCCCCCTCTCCATTATGAGTAATGTTCCCTGCTGAATTATGTCACCAATACTGCACTTCATTAGGCATCAAAATTCTGTTATCAGTTCAGCAACTTGTAGAGGTAAGTGGCAGAACTAAATTGTTCAAGGAATACAGTGCTATAAAAGTCAGCAGAACATCTATTAAACTAAGAAAAAAAAGTTACAATGACCCAGCAATCACATTGTAGACTAGAAGGGCAGGGGACAATTTCCAGCTTCAGTGTTGCATATTGTAAAAGTATAGTAGTACCTGCCAATCACTATTTAGTGGTCACTAGTAAAATACTTGTGTGTTTTCAGTTATGGAAAGTCATTTATAAACGGAAGAAATCATGGCTGCTATGGGCATGTGCTATTTGCATGCATCATTTGTTCACTGCTTTTGGCAAGGTCACAGAGAAGAACAGATCAGTGGTCTTGTTTAGAAAATCAACCATTTGCAAAATGAATAACATTTTACCCTTTCTACAACAGTCTACAAAGATACAGGTATGGCCATTTTAAAGAGAATCTGTCACCATGAAAATGCTACCTAAGCTATCTGCATCATGTAATAGAGTAGAAGGAGCTGAGCGGATTGATATATATCTTTAAGGGAAAAATTCAGTATAACTTGTAATTTACTGATTGAAATGATGTTTCCATGCTAAAGAGTCCAGTCCACTGACTGACACCGCCCACTGGACTCCTTACAACAGGATGAGCAGGAATTTTAATTAACATGTTACAAGTTAAACTGAATCTTTTCCCACAGATATATATATCAATTGTTCAGCTCTTCCTGCTCCATAATATGATGGTAATAGATTAGGTAGCATTGTCTTGGTGACCAGTCCCCTTTAAGGTCAGTTTCATACAGCCATATAGTGGGCACATTTTAATAATAATAATAATAATAATAATAATAATAATATCCCAGCCTGGTTATAGGTTTACTGACCTGAACTTAAAGTTTCATAACTAATATTCCTTGCGGTTGGGCCATTATACCAAGTGGCGAGGTTGGTCATTTCAAACTCTCAATTTTGGGAACCGCAGGACACAAGTTTCTATGTGAGTTTATTCAGTCTTAGAAAAACATGGCCGCTTTCCTCCAGAAACACCACCGCTCTTGTCCATTGAAGTGAATGGAGCCAAATACCACACACAAACTGAGGACAAGGGTGGCGCTGTTTTTGCAAAAATTAAAGTAGCCATGTTTATTTTAATCCTGGATAGCCCCTTTAGATATTACATCCTTGAGTAAAATAATTGGTTAAAACTAGAAGGTGATCATTTCTAATTTTTGCATAAAACCATTAATACTTTATTCCAGACTACCATACTTTTCAAATCAAAGCAGATGTTTAGAAATAAAGAATGGATTTTGGGAAAAATTGAAGCATTAAAACTCATCAAAATGTTTCTATTATATTAAGATGACATTTACTCTAGCGCTAATACACTTGAAAACGTTATTAGTGTTTTTCTTTAACTTTTAATAACCTTTGTACCATGAAATATCCTGGAAACTCTGTAAGGCAAGTGGGAACAGAGCCCAACAAATGGGGCCAGATTTATTAAAGTGTGTCAAATAAAAACTGATGTAAACTTCCCACAGCAACCAATCTCTGCTTCCAGGGCAGGTAAAAGGAAAGCTGAGCTGGGATTGGTTGCTGCAAGCAGTTTACACCAGTTTCTATTTACACACTTTTAATACTTTAATCAATCTGGGCCTAAATGTTGTTTTTTTTTGTATTTTTGCAGTTCTGTGTATAGTCAGGTATGTGGCCTGCACTTTGCTAAGTGATGCATTTTGCTTTCTTTCAGAGTTCATCGGTGTCTCCATCTGCAAGTTTCAGAGCAGCAGAAAAGCACAGAAATTCTGCCGACTATTCCTCAGACAGTAAAAAGCAAAAGACAGAAGAAAAGGATATCGCCGCCCGCTATGTAAGTAGCATTGGACCTTGATGTGTGGTAGCCATAAGAGAGTGAATAGGTAACACCAGCTTGCATCTGTCACAGCTGTGGTTGATATATATTCAGTGCACCTAGCTTAACGTGACTATTGGCCACACACTTTATCTTTGACAGGTAAATATGCTTAATGGTTCATAAAGAAACATAAATATTTCCAAAGGGTGTATTTGGTTAGAGTGAACATAGTCAAGAGTTTGTTTAGTGAGGAGTAAGTCCAGTTCCTATGCTTTATCTGTTTGCATTGTCATCTGCGTGTAGCTGGGGAACATTAGTTAGCGTAAAATTCTTAGAAATAGTTGTTTTATGCCATTTAACGATTTTTATAGGAAGTTCATTTTATTGGCGCCAAACTGTTTGTTTGGTCTAGTCTGCTGACTACATAGTAGTAGTGTGTTTATTGTGAAATAATAGGAGCCCACATTGAGCTGATTAGAGCGCTGGTCATCCAGATGCACTGCACTCCAGTTGGAGGCAATTTTCCTCTGTTTTCTTGATTGTTGGGGTCCCAGCAGTCTGATAGGGATCAACATTTGGATTTGGGAATTATCCTTTTAAAGTAGTAAAAACATAACAATTCTAAGTAACAGAGTAGAATTTGGAGTAAGTGGTGTAAGGGTATGTTCTCACTACGGAATCCGAGTGGATCACCCTCCAGGCATTCTGCACAGGCGGTTTCCATCGTCCACCCACAGAATGAACCTTTAGACAGACGGCAGAATCCGCCTATGCATAGAATGGAGTCTATGGCACGGGCGGATAAGCGGGTGATCCGTCCGGATTTCGTAGTGTGCATATACCCTTACAGTGACATGTCGGAAGTTTTTGATTGCAGTTCCAGATCCTGAGACCCCTATAGATTGCAAAAAACAAAGGCTGAGAAGCGCTCAGCATTGTGCCAGTTCATCTTGCTCTTCTCTCTTCAGAAAGCTAAGCATACAGATTTACAGAGAGTCCCATATAAAGATTAGGCTAAGGCTATACTGTAATATGGGCCATAGCACACAACATACGGCCAATCACAGATCAGTGTTGTATGCCACATTCACTTTCATTTAGTAGCTATGTATTGCAATGTTTGACATTGTGAATATGTATGTTGGCCACTTTATCCAAAACCTTGTTTCATACAAGATATCTTTCTTCCCTTGCAGGACAGTGACGGTGAGAAAAGTGATGACAACCTTGTGGTTGATGTTTCCAATGAGGTCAGTGTACTGTTTTTTTTTTATTACTTTGTCTTTGTTCTGCTTAATACAATACAATACAATATCGATGACAGTTACCAATGATAGAATTTTCTTTCCCAAAGGACCCATCTTCGCCAAGAGGGAGCCCAGCACATTCTCCAAGGGAGAACGGCTTGGATAAAGCCAGGCTTCTAAAGAAAGATCCTCCCATCAGTCCTGCCTCCATTGCATCCTCAAGCAGTACACCCTCTTCAAAGTCCAAAGAACTCAGCCTTGTAAGTCAAACTTAAAGGGAATCTGTCATCACTTTCATGCTGCCTGAACCATGAGTCGTTTGGGCGGTCTGTGGTGTCGTCCTCCTGTTCAGCCAGCTTTGATTTGATAGATTTCTCTCTATTTGGGTAAGGCGAGGAATCTATCACTCAAGGCTGTGGAGTAGGGACAAGCCTCCAGGGACCACCCAATGACCCATAGTTCCTATCTACACCAATATGGTACCAATAAAAACCATAAATCATGGCACAAAAAATGATCTCCCACCATAGAAAAATAAAAAGGTCACAAAAAAAAACTATGTAAACACAGGTAGCATTGTATCCGGACTGACCTCTAGAATAAAGATAATGTCATTTTTACCGTAAAGTGCATGTTGTCCCTTTTGTTAATGATTAAACAAACTGTTAAAACACTTGCAAACAGGGGCTTAAAAATGGCACTATCTCTTTCAGGGTATGTGCACACTGCTAAAAAGGGACGGAAAAATTGTCGCGTAATCCGCTGCTCGCGGACTGAGGCGGGCGCGCGCGTCTCCGCCCGTGTCATAGACTCCATTCTATACACAGGCAGATTCCTTCCTCCGTCCAAAGAATGATAAAGTTCATTCTTTGGACAGAAGAAGGAATCCGCCCTTGCATAGAATGGAGTCTATGACACGGGCGGAGACGCGCGCCCGCCACAGTCCGCGGGCCTGAGTGGCGGATTACACGACAGAGTATTTCAGCAGTGTTACCATACCCTAAGTCTGTAAAGCATGACTGTGTTAAACTTCAGCTGCTGCTGTAATGTCTGCTCTACTAATATATGCAGGGCTGTATTTACCACTAGGCACCCATGGTCCGGTGCCTAGGGCAGCACCTTTTTTATGTGGGCAGGAGCAGAGGGAAAGAAACAACTTTTTTTAAATATTTTTTTAGTCTCCCACCACCCATTCAAACTTGCCAGTAAATGGGATGGTGGTATTGTTTAGGTCTGGTATGGCGTGTTACCCAGTCACAGTATGGCGGTATTGTTCAGGTCTGGTGTGGCAGGGTTATCCAGGCACAGTATGGCGGTATTGTTCAGGTCTGGTGTGGCAGTGTTATCCAGTTACAGTATGGTGGTATTGGTCAGGTCTGGTGTGGCCGTGTTATCCAGACACAGTATAGCGGTATTGGTCAGGTCTGGTGTGGCATGTTATCCAGTCACAGTATGGCTGTATTGGTCAGGTCTGGTGTGGCAGTGTTAAATGTGACATCTGGAGCTATTACCTACCAATCCTGTGGTGAGAATTCCTTCAAACAATATGCAGACTGCTCTAATCATTCATTTGATGTGGAAATTTGTTTGTGTTTTAAGCAGTTAAGAACCATGAAAAACGCCCCCAACATGGGGCGTCTTCAGGTTTAGTGCCTAGGGCAGCAGCAGCTGTTAATACGGCCCTGAATATATGGCATATTTTCTGTTCTTGTTGGAAGTTCTTTTAGTCTATGAATATATACTTGACTCTGACAAACTAAAAGCTATTGGGCCAAGTCTTTTCTGATGACTGCTAATAAGCATTGAATACTGATAGCCGGAATGAGAGCTCTTGAGATAAGGAATCCTGAAATTGACTCTTGCCACCATTGTGCATAGAATAGACCTGCTCACACTCATGAGTGGAAGTCTTTAGCATACCAAGATGTTGCTAATAATAGCTCTATAGCAATACTTTTTTTTATTTTATTAATCTTGGCTACTATGTTCAAAGGGGTTTGTGGCAATGTTTTCATTAATCATAAAAAATATTTAAATTTATAAATTATAATATTTATGTTCCCAAAAAAATTATTTAAACTTTTCTGACGCTTCTGACCCCCATGATATATAAACCAGTTTGTACATACATGTACAAATTGTGGTTATTTTCTACAATACTGTCTATAAATATACTGAGTTCATGGGAAACTGTAAAGATTTAATCCAAAGCTTCCCACACATTGAAGATGGCTATCACATGAACTTTTGTTTGCCTGACTGCTATCCCTCCCAATTTCCTTTTACACATAGACGTCCTGCTTATATAAATGGAAAGTGGGAAGAAAGTCGTTGGCAGACAGTTTTCTGCCTCATAGACAGAAGAATTGGATATGTTTAAATCCAGTAGACCCAATCCTTCTCTTCTCCATCATCTTCATCATCATCTGCCATACCTATTAGGTTGACAGACCCTGACAGGTACATTAAAGGAAATGTGTCATCTGCAATTCACCTTCCAAACTGCTTACACTGTTAGAGAACTGTTAGGTCAAGGAGACCCATGTTACCTTTCATATATCCAGCTGTGCTCCGAAAATGTAGAAACATGTTTTTATTCTTAAGTACAAAGAATCAGACAGGCTTTTCCAAGCTCCCGATCTACTGCAGGCTGGGATGTCTCATATCTCCTCCCTTCCTGCTTGATTGACACCTGGAAGCTGAGTCCCAAGCAGGATCAGGTATGGGAGGGGGAGTAAGGAGGTGTTACAGCTTGCAGCACTTCAGAAAAATGGAAAAGCCTCTTTGACTGTTTGTACTAGAGAATAAAGCATTTTTCTCTGTTCTGGAAGCACAGAAGGAAATATGAAAGGTACCACGTGTGTTCTTGACCTAACAGCTATCTAACAGTGTCAGCAGTTTGTAATGTGAATTGTAACTGATGTAAAGGTATGCCCCATTAAATTAAAGCTTACCCAGCAATCTGTTACCCATAGTGGTGAAGCTACAGCATTACTTTAAGGGAATAGATATGAATGGCTGCTCACATTATATGGATTTGTTATTAGATATGTTCATTATGGCTCATTATCGAGGGGGGGTTAGTCGGTCGTGAGTGTGTATCCCTTCTACGAAATGTAAGTACCCCAAAAGAATGGTGTTTTATCCATGAGACAACCCCATTAAAGGAAAACTATCAACAGGTTTGTGCAAAGAACCTGCTGATATCTCCCTGCAGCCGTGTTCCTCATCTTTCCTGCGCCGTTTTTCTTTACTTTATTGGTCCTGCCATTTTATTCAACAAGAAATATGTAAATGAGGCGTTAGGAGTGTTTGCACCAACCTGCTGATAGTTTCCCTTTAAGCACAGAACAATGCTGCTGTATGAAATATTCACATAGATATCACAGGTTCCAGTTATCAAGAGAAACACCACTATGATAAAAGCTGCTGTGAGTTGTTTTTTTTAAACCCCTTTTAAGAAAAAGTGGGGTTGTATTCCCCAATGCTTTGTTTGGGAAACTTTATTCTGCTCCTGGGATTATATTACCTGTGCTGGAGACCTGAATGCCTAGTATGTGCTGAGGCCTACGCTCCTCCTAAAAGTAACTTTCTTCCCCTTCGCAAGTGATTCCCCACAGGTGTGTTTCCATTACTGCTGCTCTGGTTACACAGGTCTGCTGTACACTCCTATGTTATGAATAGATACTTGAAAGATATGATTGTGAAAGCACATATGTTATGACTCTTCCATTAGGGATGTTGACTTTAGCAGGGTGAGTATTTGAGGTTTTTAGCAGAGTAAACCATACAGTCAATAAGATGTTTACTTTTGGGAGGATTCAAGTCATTTAGCATGTTGTATCCTTTGCCTCAGCCAGAGATTCTTTTTGTTAGTGGCCGTGTAGTGCTGATGTAACTCTTACATGTTTGTTTTATCTGAAGACAAGCATATTTGCACTTTGGAATTAAGATTTTTTTTTTCTTTTTCTCCTCTTAAAACCTCCTCCTATCTTACTTTTTACAACAACCTCCTGAAAGAATGAGAAGTCTACAACTCCTGTTTCGAAATCCAACACACCCACTCCACGAACAGATGCCCCTACACCTGGCAGCAACTCGACAGGACTGCGGCCTGTGCCTGGCAAGCCACCAGGAGTGGACCCATTAAGTAAGATGTTGACATGTAATTTGTCATCTTTATCAAATCTTTAATTTTTTTTTTTTTTTTTTTGGTGTTAAAATATATCTAAAAAAAACTAAGTCAAAGCATAAAGTAAACTGCTAAAATAAATAAAAAGCTGAGAAGTGTTTAATCCTAGTTATTTATGTTCTTTACAGCAGGTCTTAGGACTCCAATGGCAGTCCCTTGTCCTTATCCAACCCCATTTGGAATAGTTCCACATGCTGGAATGAATGGAGAACTGACCAGCCCAGGAGCAGCTTACGCCAGTCTGCACAACATTTCTCCACAGATGAGCGCCGCTGCCGCTGCAGCAGCAGCTGCCGCAGCTTATGGGAGGTCCCCAGTGGTAAGAGCATTATTTGAGTCAAAAAAAATTTTTTCTTCCTATAGACATGATCCATTGAGTTTTTTTTACACAATCTATTCAATATTTTAATTTTACTATAAAATGAAAGTTATAGGGTTAATTTGGGACTAGGGATCCTTTCACACAGTAAGATAATTGGTGTCCCAAGTGCCAGTCCACTGTGTGTCAGCATTTAAATAGTTAAAATAAACCCTTTAACTAAGGGCAGTTGTTGGTGGTGGACAGCTGTGCAAATGATCGCTCCTGCAGATATTCACCTCCGTTGTTGTCAACAGGACATCCCTCATTTACTGCAGTTATTGAAATAGCAGGGTCCCAGGGCACAAAATGTTTTAGAAATTTGCTGAACTTTCCATTCTTGCTTATACGTCTTGAGACACAGCTTAAATACCTAGCCTCTATGCAAAGTATTACAGGTGCAAGTACAAACCTATGTGAAACAATGTAAACAACAAAGAGGTTGCAGTGCTCGCTCAAGCATCATGGCATCTTTAGACAGCTGATCAGCAGGGGTGACTTGAGTCAGACTCTATTGATGGCTAATCATAAGAACAGGCTTAATTTTAGAAGCCTGGATAGTTCCTTGAAATATAATGGCACATAGGCCAGTAGTAGCTGTCTGCTTTGAGACTCTTCAGCTGGCCACGCATGCTGAAACATCTCACCTGCAGAAACTGGTTCATTGACTCTTACTGCCCATGGCCTTCTGTGAGCAACATGAAAAAAAATCTCCTTGCACAGTTCAGAATGACTTGGTAGCACAGTGTGATATAGATCAAGATCAGACTGCATTCCATTGAGCAGGTTTGCAATGTTTAGTTTTATGGAAACAGAATATCCAGCATTCCTGAAAGCTTACCGAATTTCAGTTGTTTTATGTGGTAGCAGTAGATGTTTCCACTACATACAGTATGTTGTTATTGAGAATCTCTAGTTATACACTTGTTCTCATGTTTCACCAATTACCATTTAGGTTGGCTTTGACCCACATCATCATATGCGTGTTCCAGGAATCCCTCCAAATCTGACAGGCATCCCTGGTGGAAAGCCGTGAGTAGTTTATCTTTGTCATTCTCACAGATCATAGTTGTTCTTTTGCATTCTGTATATCTTTAAAGGTAACCTGTCACACGGTTTTTTTTTTGTTTGTTTTTTTTTCTTTTTTGTGAATACTTAGGTACACTTTAAATGAACAGTCACAAAGAAAAAATATATAATTGATAATAGTAGATAATTGGGGAGAGATGCATTTCCTGGCTGGCTGTGCATTCTGTGAGATTTTCCCAGCTATATCAGAGTGGGTCTAAGCATTAATATCCACTGTGACCAACAACTTTAGACTTGTTTAATGACATGTAAAAATTATTTTTATTTCCCATTTAATAACCCTTTATGGATTACCTATTTTTCTAACTCTGTTACCAGGTAGGGGCATGTTGATACTCAAAGTATAGACACGCCCCCACCTGGTAACACCCAGTTGTCTATTAAGTCCTACACTTCTAGTAAGAATAACAGAGCAACAGCGCAACATAAAGTTAGAAAAATAAGTGATCCAGAATAGTTATTTCATGGACACTTCGTGTATTTGCTAAAAGAAACAGGCCTGGAGCTGTGACAGGTCCTCTATAGTCTCAAAGCTAATTGTTATGAGGCTTTATATTTTTGGTTCATTCATTTTGATGTGTTCATTTCGTAAAATATGTGCTTTTTAGCTGCATTTGTGGTTCATGGCTCAATTCATAGATACCATCTTTTTATGTTTTTTTTTTTAAATATATTGTTTCTAGAATAATTGCCTTGTGAACACCAATAGATAACTTCTAAATCACAACAAGGCTGCTGCAAATGCTCAAGAGGATCATGAATGTTAAACTGTGAAGAGGGAGGCGTGGGGGATGAAACTGATTCCTTGGGATAAGGATTTGCTTCCTTTAGCTTCCATGAAAGCAAATGAAAATTAATTGTTTTTCTGTGTTATTATTTGAGCTGAAGGACTTATTAAACCTATTTTATTTCTTAAGTGATCAGATGAGATATGCCTATTCAATGTATAACTATATACAGATACTCAGATTAGTTGTATTATTAATGTTTTTTCTGATATCTATGGTGACAGATGCTTTGTTCCATTCTTGTTCTGGTTGAGTATGAAAAAAATCTTTTATGTACAACTCCAATATTTCTTTTCCCAACCAGTGCATATTCATTCCATGTCAGTGCTGACGGCCAGATGCAGCCGGTCCCATTCCCTCCTGATGCACTCATTGGCCCAGGAATCCCTCGGCACGCGCGACAGATAAACACTTTAAATCACGGGGAGGTGGTATGTGCCGTTACCATCAGCAACCCCACAAGACATGTGTACACTGGTGGAAAAGGATGTGTCAAAGTCTGGGACATAAGTCACCCAGGGAACAAAAGTCCTGTCTCTCAGCTGGACTGCTTGGTAAGCACCTACGAAGGGTTTTATAATATAGTTGGTTGTTTTATTTATTCATATTAGTAAGCTGTTCCTATGTGAGCAGGATTTCTAAGAACTAAACCTCGCTAAAAGTTTTGTTAAATTACTAAAGTGATGACAATGTTACATAGTTCTTGGTGAAAGGATGTACACATTATTTCATATTAAGGCGGAACTCCAGGTAGAGGTTAAAAAATAAATCTTCTGCAGAAGCATAAAACATTACTTGCCTATCTATTCAATTTTTTTTGAAACTACAAAAAATCCATTTGTTTTGGGGGTTTTTGTTCTGTTTTGTGTTTCTGCACTTTCTAGTTTA
Organism: Dendropsophus ebraccatus; assembly: GCF_027789765.1. Lineage (NCBI taxonomy): Eukaryota > Metazoa > Chordata > Amphibia > Anura > Hylidae > Dendropsophus > Dendropsophus ebraccatus. The sequence continues at coordinate 55,391,203 of NC_091456.1, read as the reverse complement.
TCAGTTGTATACAGTACTACAGGTTCCAGAATGCAATGCTTTCCCTCAGCTGTTCATCACAGTCCTCCACCCTGCCTATTCCCCGCCCAAAGCTGTTGCAGAACATCTAGGCTGTGTTCGCACATTGCAGTTTCATTGTGTTACTGAATTATTTGCAGTAATTTATCATTTCATTGTGGTCCCACCCACACAGCACACAGTTACTACATGTAACACCACACAGCATGCTTTGTTCTCTGCCTGTAACACCACACAGCGCACTGTATTCTCTACCTGTAACACCACACAGCACACTGTATTCTCTACCTGTAACGCTGATATTGGAATAAAGTAAAGATTTTTTTTTTTTTCTTTTCATTTCCATGCACATATTATGATCAAGCATCTTTCATCTTTGAAGTTGAGCCCCACAATAAGGCTCTGATTCTCTCTGCCGTTTAGCATCATTTTTGTGAATACGCTGCAGTACTGCAATGACACTCCAATGTGTGTGAACACAGCCCTAATTTCACTGCACACTTCTGCACAATTAGAGAAATGAGTGCAACACCTGCTTCTGGCTGGTCAGAGATGGTGAATCACTCAGGGGATTGGGGGATCCAGCCAAGCCTCCTGTGACATCACGCCCTGCCCCCTGTCTGCATCATCAGCCTGCGCTCAGCAAACACACACAATGTGAGACAGAGGCATGGAAGATTTGTCTCTTATAGAGGATAGCAGAAGGAGCAGGAGACAATGTGGATTTGCACAGATGCCATTTTTTTTCATTTCCTGGATTTCTATCAGCTACCAGTGTGGCAGAACCGTACAGATACAGTAACACATTGTATAGACACATCTATATGACTTTTAATATAATGTACTTTTAATAGAAAGCAATTTTTTTTTTATTTGGAGTTCCCCTTTAACTGTGACTGCAAAAAAGCAGTTTTTTGTTGTAGTAAGGTGCCAAAGAGGAAGGCTAGAGCTCTGAACTCCTAGGGCCACACCTCATTGCAGTGTATTAAGAAATGCTGTTTTATGCTGCAGTAAAGTGCCAAAGAGGTGTGGCTCAGGTAGATTAGAGCTCTAAGCTGTCTGGGCCACACCAAGGGACAATAGGGGGACAGTTATGTTTTAATCAGAGAACCCCTTTAACTTTGTAGAGTATGATTGTGGCATTTATTCTGAGAATATTGTATGATTAGTGCTCTATAGTTGTATACACTATTAAATAGTCACGGGCTAATACTACTTTAACAAAAAAAAGAAAGAAAAAGAAAAACCTTAGACGTACGGTGCAGTGATTAATAACTTATTTTAGCCTGAAGCCACAAGTAGCTATTCTCCAGAGGGTGGTAACCTTTTATGTAGAACGAAATAATGACATTAATTTAAAACCCATTGTAGATTAATAGAGGGATGTAAAATAGTGGAGACAATATTTTATCTATTAGCATATTGACTTCTGCACTGAACTATATATATCATGATGGTGCCAAGTTGTTCAGCATTGGAAAGTTTGGGTTGACTTTCCAGCCTCCGATATTGATGCTAATTAAGATGAATTATCTCCCAACACTGAATTTAAGATCAAGTTTAAGCACTTGCCTAATGTCATGTAATTTTCTGGCATTAATCCACTTTATCATTGTCATAACTGCAAATGGCTCATTAAAATCAGGAGGGAATGTTTGTGCTTTTAGAGGTTTCCCGTGTAGCCGCTTAACCCGTCACCCATGAGGTTTTTATTTTTTTAAAGAACGAGGTACAAAGAACATTTCTAAAATAACTGCTGTTTATATAGAGCAATGAAAACACTTGAATGGGAAACAGACAGGCTATGAAACTGTTGCTTCCCTAGTTCTAAGTAAGTACGATTTCATGTCCCAATGGTTTTTGTCTCTGCAGAACAGAGATAACTACATCCGCTCCTGTAGATTACTCCCTGATGGGCGCACTCTGATTGTTGGAGGGGAAGCCAGCACGTTATCCATATGGGACCTGGCAGCTCCTACCCCACGTATAAAAGCCGAGCTGACATCATCCGCTCCTGCCTGCTATGCTCTGGCCATCAGCCCCGATTCCAAAGTCTGCTTCTCCTGCTGTAGTGATGGCAACATTGCAGTGTGGGACTTGCACAATCAGACCCTTGTCAGGTATGTATATGATGATTTATCTAAGCAGGTAACCAGGGCACCCGATAGAAGTCAATGCTAGTCTTTGTAGAATAATAATAATATAATAATAATAATTGCATTTATATACTGTTGTTTTTATTTATAATTGTGCATATCATAGAATTCTGATTTGGTGTATATACTCTTTGACATCTGTGTATGCTCTACGCAGTTGTCCATGCTGTGCTGCCATTCAGTATTTGTTGCATACTGCCAATCCATTTATCTGCTGCAAGAATCGGAGGACGCTGTCATTTTGGCATATTTCTTTGAATCTCAAGGTCAATATACTAGGCATTATCTTCAAAGTACCTTTCGCTGCTATCTTATGACCTCAACGGCAGCAGTAACTTGTTATCTAACGTCTGCCACATTTCCTGGTATCCTCTAGTCTCCAGAAAAAGAGATCTCAAATATATCAATGAACTTGATAAATATTGGCAAGCCCTGGATTTTGTAAGCTGTTATCTTTTATAAAGGATACATACGCTATAACAGCAGCAGAAGCTACAGTTCAAAAAAATCTATAACTGGGAAAGATCTTGTGTCCTGTAATATAGAATTGAAAGCTGATGCTTTGTTGATATGTGTTATGATCAAATGAGATTGTCTAGCTGGCCGTACGCATACGATTATCCGACAGCTATCGCTCCCTTTCCTTCCACCCACGTAATTGATTGGCTGAGCAAGGGAGTGTAAACTGATTTCTCTGGCAGTGGCTTATCTCCCTAAGAACCAAAGGATTTGGCAGTAGAAATTTAACATGCCATAATTTTTTCCTCCACATTATGATCTGGTGGTGGAGGGTTTGGGAATCCTGCATACACATTACATGATCGGTCAAAATCATCAGATTCGACAAACACATTTTAATATATAGTTCAATAATAAATAACATATGTGTTATCTGGTTGCCCCTACCTGTTTAAGGATGGCCATATACCCTGCAAGATTGTTGTATATAGTTATGTTCACACATCGTATTTCCATTAGTCGTTTGGTCAGTCTTTTTTTTTTTTTCCAACCAAAACCAGGAGTGAGTAGATAACACAGAAACTGCAAATCTTTTCATTATAATTTTGCCCTGTCAGTTCCATTCCTGATTTTGTTTGAAAAAATACTGACGGAAATACTATGTGTAAACATAGCCTATAAGAGTCTGAAGGTGGCAATACACTTTCAACAACAGCCAGTACACACAAACATTCGCCATGTCCATGTTCTCCCGTAGGGTAGGAAAAATTGCAGCCAGATTACTGGCAGTTTATGGCTGCAAGAACAATAGGGTCAGGCATTGAAACAAGGCCAACATGTGCAACATCATCGGTGGATAGTCAGGAGGCTTCCGTGCACCTTAGACGGTCGGTGTACGGTTTATGACCACCGGAAATGCCTCTCTTGGCAAAACCTCTTTAAAATTGTGTGGCTAGCGGACATGATATAATTTCCCATTGAAAGATGGCTACAGACAGCCCAAGTAGCTAAATTTGCATGGAATATTGATAAGGAATCTGTTGTGAACTTGTATTTGTACTAACCTCCTATATCAGCAATGGCAGATTGTGCACACGGTTATCAGCAGTTTAGCAATAGAGTAGTAATAAAAGTGTTACAGAAGGTTCACAGGCTCCGATTGCTCTCCAGTACATGCTTTTGTTTCCTGGAACAGTAAACTGGCTCGGCAGGACTTTAACCCAGGATCATAGACTGTGATTTGACTAATTTTAATAACCTGTATCAGTGCTTTACAGTCCATAAATGTCTTCTCTCGACTGGCCTGTCAATAGATTGGTTGGTGTTTTCCCGTTCCCACCCACCTTGTATTTTGTGCTCTGTACTCTCCTATGTAATCTTGTGAGTTGAAAATCAATGAACATCACAATAATTTTTCAGCAGTCGGAACGTTCAAAGCCCAAAATGGTGTCACCTGATGAAATAGCTGATTTGTCTCTCCCTTTCATGTGATGATTGCCCTTAGTGAGCGGTAATACTGGCTGAAGGCGAAATTACATAGTGCCTGATTAGTCAAGACTTTTCTTTTCCTTCAGGATGATACTGATGGCTTAGACACTTAGACAAAAAGGTGCAGTCTAAAATTGTAAGGACAAGACTTAACAATATACATCATTAATGTGGAGTGAGCAGTCACCATAACGTGGTTATATTATAAGTAGACAAGATGTTTTAACTTTAAAGTGTCACTGTTTAATTTTTTTTTGCAGAAATCACTAGTCCAGGCAATGTTAAACTTTGTAATTATGTTTCTTAGCTTAAAAATGCATTTTTATCATGAAAAAGCAGTTTGAAGCTCTCACCCCTGTCTTTATTGTTCTCTATGGAGAGGGAAGGGGTGGGGGGAGATGAGGCACCAAAACAGGACAACAAAGAGTTAATTTACAGCTACATCACCGGGGTATCTCCACTGACAGTCAGTATTGACATCTCTGCCCTCTATATACCGCTTTCACACAGGTCCCGCTGTGTAATCCTTTGCTCTCTGCTGGCTAATCTCCCACCTCCCCCTCCCCTCTCCATAGAACAGACAGGGCCCGACTGATGTTAGAGTCGAGATTTCCTGATAATGAGCAGTGGATGAGAGAGAGAGGGGGGGGGACCTGGGAAAAGTTTTTTTGAATACAAATAATGGGATATTTGCCTAATAAACCCAATTACAAAGTTTCTTAAAATCGCTTGTACTATTGATTTCTGCAAAAAAATAAAATGTCAGTGACACTTTAAGCATACATATGTCTATCTATCTATATATTACAGTACACATTCTTGGCCCCATATGGAACATCATATATTCAATAGCTTTGTTCTTAGTTCTGAACGTAGACATGAGGGTACACAGCCCAACATTGTTGTCTCAGCACCACGATTTCTCTATTTCCTGTTTCCTAAATGATCATAGAACTAGCATCCAAGGAATGGTTAAGTTCCGTCAAGAATATAGAGGCATGCTGAGAGATTTATGATGTTGGGAGGCTAACATGCTTTGAAATGGCTAATCCCACTAGCTTCTGGATGTTCTAGGTCAGCTTAAACCTGTTTTTATTTTTATTTTTTTTTCTCTATCGTTTGATGTCCTTGTAGATAGCGGGGAAGAAAAACTGGTTTTCAGCTAATTCCAGAAAAAGTAAATTTCAAATACACCTATAAAGCCTATTCAGTAATTCTGACAGGCTCACCTCCAACACAATTTATACCCCCCACCCCCAGTGTTTATATGAAAACCTGTTTAGGTCCATATTTTTGCCTATATTGTGTCATGGCAGCTATTGTTTATCAAGGTCCCTTTGAGCGGCTTGTGTTGCACTGACGCCATAGACCTAATGTAACTCGTGTCACTCTAGCCATCGTATTACTCGCTTGGAGTTTTGTTTGGGTTTTGACTAAACTGCCATGAAATGAGATATCATGGTAATGGTGCTAATGTCTCTGTGTAAAATGATATGTATTTGTAATCTATGTGAAGGTCTATATATAAGTTAAAGGGTTTAACGCTCATTGTTTTCTATCTCATAACCTATATAAGGTAAAATAGGGCCGAGCACGCCTGTAATAAAGATTGTCTCTATCCCTTGTAAATTTCACAGTCACTGTTTTAATTGTTGTGGTTGCACATGTACATATTTGACAACTCAATAGATGACTTTGTCCACCCTTTACACCCTTATATTATATTCAGGAATTCCCCTCCAGTTTGACACTGGATACTGTGGTGTTATAAAGATTTAAAGCTGCTGGCAGTGTAAGAGAGTGCCGATGTGTATGATGTATGTGCAAGCCACAGGGGTTGGATTTCATGTAAATAGATGTGTCTGTGTGCCTGTCTACTAAATACTGTATATATGTGTGTGTGTGTGTGTGTGTGTGTGTGTGTGTGTGTATATACGCCTATACATATATACTAAGTAGACAACAAAAGGTCTGCTGACTTTATGGTTTTTAATGTAAAAAATATTGGTTTTTATGATACTTTTTCTAATAAAAAAAAAGATAGAGTGTGTGTATATGTATGTGTGTGTGTATATATATATATATATATATATATATATATATATATATATATATATATATATATATATATATATATATATATAAATATATATAAAATTTTTATATATTTATATTATCTTTTTTAAATTTAGAATAAGTATAATAAAACCATGTTTTTCATTAAAAACCATAAAGTCAGCAGGCCTTTTGTTGGTATCCTGAGGCATTGCTCCATCGTACTTCCTGCATGCAGTGTAAATGCAGCCTTATCCTGGTGGATCTAGAAAATGCACTTCTTAAAGTGTACCCGTCATTGGGCAGCTTTTCCTGCCACTGTAAGATCTGTTTCCTATGGTTACGGCCATGCTGAGTGAGTTCCATGCACAAGCCCTATTACATCAGAATGGGGCTTGTGCACAGAACTTAGCCAGTGTGGTCATATTCAAAGGCTACCCAGCATGAGAGACCCCACTCTGATTGCAGAAAGCCGCCTAATGACATGTATTCTTTAATTGTTTTCAGTTGAGGCAGACACTGTTAGCTAGGTTTACATCTTATTTTCCCCAAACACCTGTGAGAAAGGGATGTGGGCCTATAAGTTTTATGTGGACGGAAGAATTTTTACGTAATGTTTTACGTAACTTGAATCTATTTATTTATTTTTTTATGTTTATGATAGGTTGACTCCATGGAGTATATTCTAAATTTTAAAACAATCAAAATGTTGTATTCAAATTGAAATAACTGAAAAGCTGCTCAATGGCGAGCAGTGTCTTTGTGAATGAATGTACAATTATGCTCCGACATCTCCCCGTTTGTTTTGACAAGCCTGGAGAGACGAAATTGTTTGTTGTTTCGGAAAGTCATTTTGATAATACTAATCACTTTATGTTGTAGCATATGTGTCTTTATTTATCTTTGTACATTTGTTTGCTATTCATTGTGGTAAATATGTCTCTTCCCCCCTCCTCCCCTTCCTTCTAATCAGGCAATTCCAGGGCCACACAGATGGAGCCAGCTGTATTGACATTTCTAATGATGGTACCAAACTATGGACCGGAGGTTTGGACAACACAGTACGATCCTGGGATCTGCGGGAAGGCCGACAGCTCCAGCAACATGACTTTACTTCACAGGTATAATCAGATCAAAATATGCCGGCAGGGTTCACAGTGCAATAGAGTCTTTCATGTCATCCGCAGCTGCTGGGGATCAAAGTTTTAACAGAATTTTGCTTTATGTTTACTAAAAGGGCCTTTTTTTCCCTTTTATTTAAAATGATGAAAAGATTGGTTATATGGCACTCCCAGAGGCACAGATGTTACCTGCTTTTTTGCACATTGGTGTTATGTAACTTGCCACCATTATTTGCAGTTTATGGTTTTTTGTTTGTTTTTTCTTGTTTATTTTTTGTTTGTTTTACATTTTATAACAATAATAGAGTATAATTCTAAAGAGGCCAACCTTTGAGACTGGGCTCACACTATGTTTTTGCAATCAGTTTTTTTTTTCCCATCGGTTTTTGTGCAAAAAAAGGCTGCATTTGTGTGCATCTGTTTTTCCATTGCCTTCCATTATTAAAAAAAAATTAAACCGGATCCGTTTTTTTCTAACAGACCCAAAAATGAGGTCGACTACGTTTTTGTGTACATTAAAAAACATCTGTTTTGATCCATATATATATATATATATATATATATATATATATATATAATGGGAAAACGGATGCATACAAATGCATCAGTTTTTTTTTTCCATCCGTTTTTTGCAAAAAAAAAAAAAAAAAAAAAAAAAAAAAAATGGATTGCAAAAACTTAGTGTGAACCCAGCCTTACGGAGCTGTCCTGAAGTGAAAGTTTTTTGTGTTTTTTTTTTCTTTTTTCTTTCTTTCTTTTTGTAAAGTGCATTAAACAGGACCTCAGGAGAGATGACAGGCTCTACTTAATGCAACCAGCTATTACTACAAAGCTTTGTTTTCATCATTTGCTGGTAAAGCTCAGCATTAAAGTCTTATTTATGAACCATAAAGTGGCTATATAGAAGATAGTAGATAGAAGTAGATTTACTGACCTGTAGGGTCCTTGCTAGTCTGTGTCCTCGTGTTGTGTGAGTTAATTCATTAGTTTTATTTATATTTTTCAGATTTTCTCATTGGGTTATTGTCCAACTGGTGAATGGTTAGCAGTGGGCATGGAGAACAGCAATGTTGAAGTTTTGCATGTTACTAAGCCAGACAAGTACCAGCTACATCTTCATGAAAGCTGTGTACTTTCCCTCAAGTTTGCCCATTGTGGTAAGTTGTTACCTGTTTTACATTTGGAATTGTTTTACTTACGTGTGCTTCTCTTCAGCCGTGTAGGCTACTGATGCCAAAGGGTTGATTTCTTACTCATGAATTTTTCAAAGGATTACAGTGGATAAGGTAGCTTACCTTGGGTCACTGTAATACCCTTTAACAATTACCTTAAAAGGCCTTTTAGTGACACATTGCCCTGACTATTAAGCATACTTATTAATGTACATGTGTATTTGGGCATATTAATGTACAAAGAAGATAAATCTCTCTATAAAGCTAGCAGTTATCAAAGGGGTTGTCTGTTCATTTGTACCTCAGATCCCAGCATATCCTAAGGGCTGCAGCCTTTGTGCAAATTTCACTTTGCAGCTACAACTCCTAGCATGCACTAAAGGTCTGTAGCCTTTGTAGTTGGAGGGTCATAAGTGCGTTGTACACTTGATGCTTTATGGGAAACCGGTGCTGTTCTGCGGCCGCCTCCACAGAACTAACACCGGCCATAATGAAGACTTCTCCTGGTGATCACTCGTCTCCACAGAATGTGACAGACATTTTAGACTCCTCTCTTCAGCATCATCCTCACCTCTATGCAAACTTTTCAGTGCTCCACACAGTAGCAGTACCCATCTTGTGTGTTCCCATCTAGTATTCTTAGGTCCTTTTTAATAGTACCCCTCTGTGCCCTCATAAATTAGACAGGCCCTCTTTGTGCCGTCACATAGCAGAATATCCCTCATCTGTACCCACATATAGTAGCTAAGCTACCTCTACCTTCACATAGTAGTTAGACCCTGTCTGTGCATCCATATACTTAAGTTCCATCTTTGCTTACATATAGTACTTAGGCTTTCTGTGCCTCCGCATAGTAGTTAGGCCCCACTTTGCTTCCATATAGTATAAGTGCCTTCTGTGCCTCTATATAGTAGTTACACCTTCTCTGTGCCTCTGTATACTACTTGAGCCCCTCTGTGCTTGCATATAGTAGTTCAGCCCTTCTGTGTCTCCATATGGTAGTTAGGCTTCTCTGTGTAGATAAGTCCCCAGTAGGTCGTATCCCTCATGTAGCTAAACACCAATCCCCCAACCTCCCCCTAAGTAGTCCCCTTGTTGCTAAGCTCCCCAGTATGTAGTATTTCCCCCCCCCCCCCCCCTTCCCTGTAGACTCCATCGGAGTCTTCCCTCCTTCCCTGCTTGTCGAGTACACATGTGACATAACTTGAATGCCATGGTGGAGTGGGAGATAGTGGCCTTTTGTGACTGCAAGCTTACCGCCTCATGAGTGATTGGCATGATGGGGGAGCCTTTTCAATTAGAGCGCTGCATTTACCTGTAAGCGATAGCTTGGGGGCCCACTGGGGAATTCCCCAATGGGCCAGTCTAAGTATATAAAATATCCTGGTGACTGTAAGTGATAAATCAATTTAAAGACCTTTTAAAAAATGCATTGTTTTACGTTTTCATAATATTTATGAACCCTAAAAGATTATGTAGGTAGGCATAACTAATCTTGGCTGAAGCATTGCTGTATAGTAGTAAAAGGCCCCTTGATCTGTTTTTTCCCTACCTCATTTGCTTGATATGTCAGTCATACATACAGTCTGCGGGTTACTCTGGTGCTCACAAATAACTAATATACTATTAAATTTAATACTTTTTTTTTTTATTATTATTATTGCAGGAAAGTGGTTTGTGAGCACTGGAAAGGACAACCTACTTAATGCCTGGCGAACACCTTACGGGGCCAGTATATTCCAGGTAAGTTTCTTAATGAAAGAGAAGTTACTTTTTCTGCTTTTCTGTTTGTGCTGTACACCTTTCCTGGGTATGCCAAAGTAAAAAAATAGTTTTTAGAACCAAAGCTAACAAAGTTAAGAAAATTAACTCTATTACAAATGCATGCTGTTTTTTAAAGAGCAGTTTTGTCCATATGAAATTGCTGATATGTTCCTGTAGCTGCCTACTTCCTCCTCCTGACATTGGTGTTCCTTTTTTTTTCTAGTTGCCATCACTTTGGAGCAATTTGTTGCAAAAGAAATGCACCAGTTGCATTATTTGGCCCCTCGGTGCACCATATAGCTGACTATACATAAATAGGCGTGTAGGCGGGATAGGGGGGTAAACTGGGGGGCCAAAAGAACAGCCCTAGTGAACAAACAAAACTAATTTACATATTTCTTTGGAAACCAATTGCTCCAAAAGTACGGCACCGACACAAGGAGATAGGTGGCTGCATCGGAACAAGAAGTTTTTCTTTGAGCTGCATTGTAAAGGTGATCAACTAGAAAATCTGGGGACAACATACTTCAAAGCTTTACTAACAGTCTGAAACTCTGTGTAAGGGTACAAACACACTGGGCGGATCCGCAACGTGATCCGCTGTAGATCTGAGCCCTGTACACTCTATGGGCAGACAAACTCGCGTCCCCTGTCCATCCCGCTGCGTGTCAGTCAGCAGCCTGCTCCTTTACCCCCCCCTGCCGCCATAGCATAAAATTCACCTGGTCCCCGCTCCGGCTTGCTTCAGGGGTTCCCGGCACGTCCCGCTCGGCCAGTCAGTGCGCTGCCCCACCGCAGCGCACTGATTGACTGAGCGGGACATGAAGACACCGGGAGCCCCGAAGCAAGCCAGAGTGGGGAGCAGGTGAAGGATACACTCCGGCGGTGGGGGTTAACTGGGTGGGCTGCTGACTGACTCGCAGCGGGATGACATCTGCCTTTTGTTTGCCCATAGAGTGTACAGGACACAGATCTGCTGCAAATTCGCAGCGAGAAATCCGCGGCGAATACGCCCAGTGTGTTTGTACCCTAAGAGAAATTTGGAGGTTCCGGATTGCCAAAAATGGTTGGTTAATTATTACTTACTAGGTGCTGTGAGCACTACAGGAAATGGTGTATTTTTTTTCCAGTCTGACACAGTGCTCACTGCTGCCACCTCTGTCAGTGTCAGGAACTGTCCAGAGCTGGAGAGGTTTTCTATGGGCATTTGCTACTGCTATGAACAGTTCTTGACATGGACAGAGGTGGCAATAATTTATTAAAACTTTCTGGCACCTTTTAAGAAAAATTTCTGATCCAGTTATAATGGGGTAACTGACTTAAAGTGAGCTTACTATGGTTGGCCAGTAATCCAGCACATGGCGTGTCCTATTAATGACAGTTTAAAGAAGTTGTACTGTAATTTGATCATATATTAAGCAGCCTTCTCTTAAAGAGGGTGATTTTTCCTACTGTTGTTCTTGGAAGCATCAGATTTCTCACTGTTTATCCTTTCCCACAGTCCAAAGAATCCTCATCTGTGCTGAGCTGTGACATCTCTGTGGATGATAAATACATTGTTACTGGATCAGGGGACAAGAAGGCTACAGTCTATGAAGTTATTTATTAAAGACAAATTCCAACTGCCAATGAGACGCCTACTAGTAGCACTTTTCTGTCTTTTTTTTTTTCTCTCCTTCCTGGAACCAAGGGCCTAAAGCGTCCACCTCAGCAAGTTGTTTCTCTTTCTTTTGCCAAATGCGCTCCCCGTTTTCCATTTTGTTGTAAATGCTTACTAGGAACTTGAAACCAAATCTTCAGATGTGCAGGTGGAAGACGCACAGAAATACTAAACTTATTCTATAAATCAGACTTGTTCATGGATTGTGTATTATACCTGTAACATATTTATTTTGTGTAAAGAAGACTTTGTAAGAAAACAAAAAAATGAACTGACTTAAGTAGTCTGTACCGACCATGGAAATTTAGGTAAGTTTGCTTTTAGTACATTATCTCTGTTTCTAATGTAGGGTTATTGGGTTTTTTAAAAAAAAAATTACAATCAACATCTTTTATTAAAGGTCCTGTCAGGCAGTTCATGCTGCCTGAAACATTGGCAGTATAAAAACAGGTATACGCCCCCCTCATTGCTATAAATCATGGTGAACAAGGTGAAAAGCCAAGGAGGCCAGCTCTCGCTGCGGGGCTTGATTGACAGGTCTCTCCCTATTTGCCAGTAGGTAAAGACCTATCTTTCAGGCCCATCAGGGCGAGACAAAGCCAGCATAGAGATGGCCTCCTTAAAGGGGTTATCCAGGGCTACAAAAACATGGCCACTTTTTCCTTGCTCGTCTCCAGATTGGGTGGGGTTTAGAACTCGGTTCCATTGAAGTAAATGGAGCTTAATTGCAAACCACACCTGAACTGGAGACATGTTTTTTGAAGCGCTGGATAACCCCTTTAATTTCCTAACTTATCACTTTGTCTATTTCGTGGTGCCTGTCATTCAGTAGCATAAAGTACTTTACAGTTCCCATGTAAAATGGTATTTTGGCCTTTGGTAGAAAAAATATAAGATGCTGCTGCGGATTGAGGGAAAATAGAAGAAAAACCTATGTTTACCGATGCTTGGTCCCCTGCAGCTCCTGTTCTTCTGTTCCCCCTGATCTCCTTTCTTCCTGCTTTCAAAATAAAGTGCTCAGAGTAGGACCTGCCCGATCAGTCCTGTCACTGCCCGCAATGGTGTCCAATCTCAGCCTTTGATTAGATGAGCGGGAAGGTCCTGCTCCAAGCACTCATCCCAAAAGAAAGAAGATCAGGAGGACTGGATTGATAAGAACAAAAGCTGACAAAGCCTAGGCCAGTATAGGTTTCCATTTCTCCCCCACCCCAACAGATTTTTTTTTATTTTTTTTTTTGTACCATATGCAGAAATACCTTATTTCACCCTTTACTCAATTGAAACGAATCTCAGTTGCAGGAGTTTTTTAATTAAATGATTTTTTTGTTGTATTTTTATATAGTTTTAAAAGTTTGTCTAATAAATTCTGATAAAGGGCTCAACATTAAGCACATAGAAGTGATGATAACTTAATTGCTGTAGGGGCCGACTTTTTATTCTCCAGTGACACCATGTGGCATTAACAATTCATGATCAGACAAGTATATTACATCGAAATGAGTTACCTGATTTTTACATTTTAAATAATCATAGCGGCAACAGGCATCATTTTTATGCTGGCTGAACCCAGAGAAGCCATGTTGATCCTCAGTGGCGTCCTCCAAACTTGCCATTCTTGATAAATCTCTTCCTATACCAAACAGGGAAGGATCTATCAGTCAAGGCTGGTGAGGTGGTGAAGCCACTAAGGACCCCTCAGGTGACTCAGGCAGCATGAATGTAATGACGGTTTGATTTAATTAAAGATGCACTACTGTTATGGGTATTGTTAATAAGTTTGCATTATTCAAAGGGATTGTCTAGGATTAGAATATGGGTATTTTTTTCAGAAACTAGGGAGCCACATCTGTCTTTCGGTTGGGTTGTCTCTGGTGTTGAAGGGAATGAGGGTGAGTAGCAATAGTAAACACAACCTGTGGACAGTTGTGAAGCTGTTCATGGAAGAAAGCAGCCATGTTTCCTTTATATGGACAACCCATTTTGAATGGGTCATTCACGAAGGACAAACTCTTTTCCTAATGCAGCCTCCCCCCCCCCCATCTGGCTGCTGAATTGACAGGCATATAGACATTTTGCAGTATGCAGTGTGGCACATTGCTTCATATGATAGATGTTCTCCAGAAAGAGGGATGCCTTGGCAGCAGCTCTCTGCTCTGGCAAATGGAGTCTCGGTTACAAGAAACCGCTCTGATGTCCACGTGTTCTAATACTCATTTCTCATTTTCACTCTGGAAAGTATACACTACTATGCAAGTAAATGGGGTTTAAAAAAATATTCTAGGGCATACTGCAAATTGTCAATAACCAGTGTAACACAAAAGAGAGGTCGCACCCGCTGTCCATAATTTATGATATAACCGGTGTTTACTCACCTGCTGCGCAACATTTCGGCATGCTAGATAAAGGCTGTTATTCAGAAAAGTTTGCTCAACGGGTAATTAAACTCCCATTACATTGCAAGTTTCATTCTGTGTGCTGACTCATCTTGTGCTGGTTACAGAATGAACAGTCGTCTGGTTGGTTGCAATGTCTCTATTTGTGTCTGCATAGATGAGGAATAAATGCATTTGTGAAACATGTATGTAACCTGCTCCTCTGTGTCTGTAACCTCAGTGCTCATTGCATTGATGTATAAGCGCTGTAAATAGCATACCTCTGTCATTAGCGCTCTGTTTTTATGGTCTTGCTGGCTTATTAAATGCATGTTTTGTATGGAAGCAGATGTTCAAAGTTGTTAATTTATTTAAAAGGCACCAACCTTATTAGTAAGTAAATGAGAGAGAATGAAACATCAAAGCTGTGTTTGCGCTTGTTCAATAGCACCGCCATTTTGACAGTCTTGAAATGTTGCCTGGCTATTAAGCCTTTTGAAAATATTGCATTGCTCAGAAGTATGTGAAGAATATTCCTACCGGATAGCTATAATTTGGTTTTATGGAAAAGAAAATGGCCTTTTAGTCTTTTGTAGATATTTTACTTTCTATGTGCTATAATTATTGTTATTGAAGGAGTTATCCCAGTTTTCCAGACAAACATGGCTGCTTTCTACAAAAAATAGCGCCACACTTGTCCCTAGGTTGTACGTGGTATTACAAAACTGTTCACTTTAATGGAACTGAGCTGTAATACCATACACAAACTGCAGACAGGTTGTGCTGTTTTTATAGAAGAAAGCAGCTATAGTTTTCTGGTCCTGCATAACCCCTTTCCCCTAATGCCTATCCCATCTTTGATCAGGCAACTGGAAAAGAACTATTTTAGCATTGTGACCTCAGATGCCTAAAGGCCAAAACCACACAGAACTCAGGATCAAGGCTTGAAAATGTTGCCAGGATAGCAGCTCTAGCAGTGATCTAGTCTAAGCTAAGCAGTTTTCATCCTAATTGTCAGTAGTTGAGGACTAGTGGGTGGAGAGGAGCTGTTAGTGCCTCACATCAGCTGCGTGTGTGTGAATGGACACACACACACACACACACACACACACACACGTTCACACACACACGCAGATGTCTCTAGAGCAACACCCTCAGAAGCAGCAGCAAGGAGGACATTATAGAGTAGTACTGAGTAGTCAAATCTGTGAATTACACACTGCAATAAGATATAATACTGACTACAAATTACTAGAGTTTCTCCCTGCCTCATTCTCCTTGGAGTGTAACAATTGACGCACCAGTGTTTATGTTCTGTAATAAACCATGAAGGTTCCATTTACTGCAAGCAGATATCCTTGACGCTGCAGCAAATAAAATGTTTAATTGTTCAGTGTACAATATTCATATACTTACTGCACTTACTGACAGCACCTCCCTGTGTACCTTATAGAGCTAAAATCAGACTCTCCTTCTCCAGGCTGTGCTGTCCTGCTCTGTGGTGATTCTGTCCATGCGATGGCTGAAATGGAGGAGCATGGTCACAATAACTATCATATATCCATTAGAGTACAATTCATTTACATACAGCAGCTGCATATAATTCATAATGATTTCAATTACAAAATTGCATCTAAGAACAATGCAATTGTCTTGGAAAAAAAAAAAATTGGTGAGGAAAGAAAAGCATCAAATCCATGGCTGAACGGTTCCCACTGTCTAAAATGTTTAGTGTACATACAAAAAATAAAAGCATTATATTCGTTTCGGCCAATTTTTCCAACTTGTGACCTTCCTCCTCCCAGCTAACTCCCACAAATTCCCCTCTGGCCCATTCACCCTGCAGTTGGAGAAACCACTGCTGTGATGAAAGATTCTCATACTGGTTATTATCAAGGATTAGAGGCCAGTAGGGACGGCTATTGCACAAAGGCCACATTTCAGCCGTGCCACGCTTGTCAGATTGTTACTGTGTTTTGCTGTATTTCCAAAACAAGAGAGGAACGCTAGGCTACAATTATGTAAATATACAGTCTTCATAATGTGTAATCATTTCTAGCCTATGTCAGAATATATTCACTCGCTGTCAGCCTTACCCTAACTAGCTGGTAGAGGCTTCTACCTAGGTATTATCGGACAGCAAGCCATAGCCCTCATAGTCTTTCATTATTTACATTTGCGTTTTTTATAGGTTTAACTAAACTGTTTTGTCACATATTTTATGTCCAGATAAATACACAGTCACATCTTATAACCAAGTATTGCATTCTTTTTGATTTAAAAAAAAAAAACAGTACCTTATACAGATTAAGAATTTTTTTTCTACTTTTTGGATGGTATGTAGGGAGTCTTTACAGTGGTTAGTAGAGCATGTAATATTCATAATTCTTTTAAAGGGGTTGGCCACTTTATAGTAAAATAGGTCAGTACAAAGTATTAGTAACTGTTCTCACTATATATACTGACAGCAGCTCCCTGTGTACCTCATAGAGCTAAAATCAAATTCCCCTTCTCCAGGCTGTGCTGCCCTGCTCTGTTTTGTTTCTGTCCATAAAATGGCCGACATGGAGGAGCATGTGACCAGGCCCTGTCCACTGTGTCCTCCATAGACACATACAGGCTCAGTGGTGGACAGAGGGGGGCGGGGCATGGTCACATGCTCCTCCATGTAAGCAATTTTATGGACCAAAACACAACAGAGCAGGGCAGCACAGCCTGGAGGAGGGGAGTCTGATATTAGCTCTATGAGGTACACAGGGAGCTGCTGTCAGTATATACAGTGAGTACACTTACTAATACTGTACACGAAACTATTTTATTATAAAGTGGCCAACCCCTTTAATTAGCACCAACCTATTCCACAGCTCTGTACAGATTGACATTTGACATCGGTCACATCAGTCCCTCTCCCCAATAGGGCTCACAATCTAAATAACCTGTCAGCATGTTATGGAGTGTGGGAGGAAACTGGAATACCCGAACACAAAACCCGTGCAAACACGGGGAGAATATATAAACTCCCTGCATTAGTTGCTCTTAGTGGGATTTAAATCCTGGACATATGTTGGTCTTGTTGGTCAAAATCTTGAACCCCTGAGGGTTTTCCCCAGTTAAAGGGAATCTGTCAGCTCCATAAAAGCTTTAAAGTTGCAGACCCCAGCTGTTGGGGCATAGGAATATAAAACAGTCTTTGTTTACTGTGATCACTCTTTTTAAACCTGCACGTTTCTAACACACTTTAAGGGTCAGTTCACACTGCCGCAGACTTCGCTCGAAATCCCCCCTGCCTCAGTGTGTCAATGGGATGCCTGGCGCACCTCTGCTCTCCGACCAAAGAACTGACATGTCAATTCTTTGTGCGAAGGTGTGCAAGGCATCCCATTGACACACTGAGACATGTCTGGGAGTTGTGCGACTGCCTGTCTGGTAAGATGTATTACAATATATAAATTATTAGTTTAGGGCCCTATTACACACACAGATATCTGACAGATTTTTGAAGTCAATGGCAGGAATTGATTTGAAAATAGGAAAAATCTCAGTCTTTCTTTTATGACCTGTTTTCTGTTTATAGTCTCTTCCTGGCTTTAGGGTCAGATTAATATGTGTTTGTAATAGGACCCTTATGGATAATGATTACTATAGACAAAGGTAAAGTCTGTTTCACCTTCTTATGCCCTTACTGCTGGAGTCTGCAGCTCTGTGCCTTGTATTGCATTGACAGATTATCTTTAAAGCGACTCTGTACCCACAATCTGACCCCCCAAACCACTTGTGCCTTCGGATAGCTGCTTTTAATCCAAGATCTGTCCTGGGGTCCGTTCGGCAGGTGATGCGGTTAATGTCCTAAAAAACAACTTTTAAACTTTACTCCCGTTTGGCACCGGCTGATCTGTGCCCTAACTTTGCACCATCCCTCCTCCCCACCCTCCTTATCATTAGGAATGCTCCAGGCAGATTGTCTCCTATTCGTCAGCTGTGTGAATACTGAACATGGGCTGAATCGTTAAGGACCTATGCAATGTTCAGTATGGAGAAAATGTTTTAGTGGCATTCCTAATGATGAAGAGGGTGGGGAGGAGGGACGGAGGGGTGGTGCTTTTTTTTCCTTTTTTTCATATATATATATATATTTTTTTTATCTATTTTGCTACTTCTGTTCCCAAGGTAAAAGGACTTTACTATATAACAAAATAAAAAGTGTTGGAATCAGTGCACACAGGGCTGCAAAATGATATAAAGAACTTTTTGTTATGTTTTGTTTTTTTACATTTATTTTCAATGCTGACCACGGGGTAGATTAATGTCATCAACCTGGGGGAGGGAGTGGGAACAAGCAGATTCCTTGTATGTGGCGAAAAAAAGGTTTCCTCAGAGACAGTGAAGGGGGTTCATATAAGGACTCGTACAGCCATATTGTATATGCACGGTTTAAAAGCTTCTGCACATTCTTGGAGTGTACAAAACTGTTTTCAATTATTTTACAAGCCCGGATCAAAATCTACTTGCATCTCTGCTGAAAACACTTGCTGAGATTTTCTATACATATTACAGATCCATACTGGGATTCCACTTTTGTTCAGAAGTAATACTGGGATATACCGTTACAGCTCTGTGCATAAGACACATATTTAGTGCTGAAAATAAGATCAGGACATAAGCCTTTTGGGAAAGGTTGTCCTTATCTCATAGGACGTATCTTGATTCTGACCCCAAATATAATAGGACTAACACATATCCTATAAATATGTTTAATGGACTCTAAATAGGTACTTTCCACAACAGTACACACGGATAAAAGAAGCATAACATACCTTATCAGACAAAAATGCTGTCTCTTGTCACAAAGCATCTACCCTCTCCCTGATACACTAAAAAAAAAATCCACCTGTAACTAATTTAGGGTTTACGTTACCAACAAGTCAACTCTTAAGGAAAAGATAGCAGGATAATGGGAGGAGTGTATAGGTCCACAGGCAGAGAGACAACTCTGCAAGTAAGAGATCTCAACTTTTGGCTTTATACACAGTTTAGACTGCTCACTACAGCTTTGTCATGGCTTAAATGATGCTGCTTTTTAGTCTGTGTGTAGTTGAGGATCTCCTTCTCTGTTTATGCAGACACCATAAGCTTTAGGCTCCGCCCATCATCTCTGGGGCACTGGAAATTAGAGATGTAACTTGTTGAGCAAAATTCTGCAGAACAATGGCATATAAACCTGTTAGTTCAGAATACCCTAAGAAAGTTATAAAGCCAGGCATAACATAACTGGGTGTCCATTGTACTTATCCGTTGTGTTTTTAATGTGATTGTAGTGAGAAACCATTGTAATATATTTTAAATTTTTTTTTTTTTTGTAGATAAAGTTCAAACTTCACCCAAGCAATTCAGCCTTTTCCCTCCTGGACACATATGGAATGCACAGTTAACACAGGAATTAACTTGTACTCTGTCAATGCTGGTTCACTGAATGAGATGTGCCACAGCAAACCCAAAGGGATCATTCTCTTCATCTGTTTCACGGCAACCAACAACCGGTGACATATTAGGACATGCAAACGAATGTAACTTCTGCACAGACAGGACCTTCACTTCAGGACTTCTCTTTTCGAACGTCCCAAACCCGAGGCAAACTGAGCCGCCATGCCTCATACAATACTTTTCAACCTTTTATGTCATTGTTGCTGTTTAATTAATATGTGATTCTTTTGTATTTTTACCTTTTTTTTTTTTGTTATTTTAAATGCTTTTAATTTCTTAAAGTCTGTGGATCTGCTGATGTACAGTGCCTTTGCTGCTATGGATCAAAATCAAAAGGACATTGTAGATAAATCTTATCGTATACGTAGAAAATACTTAATTTCCTACTAGAAAAGAATCAATACTGAAAGGTGGACTGTTTTACTGAAGTTGCAAAATGTGGTAGCAAAAAAATGGTGTTTTAAGTACACAGTGTTTGATGTCATTAACAGTTTCGTAATAATCTACAGTGTAGAAAGATTTTGATACTAAATTGTGTCATTGTACAGAATTATATGACCTTGTTGACCATAAGTACATATATAATACTAGATTGTTTGTGCATTCAGACTTTTAAGCATTAAACTTAAGTAACTTCTAGTTTTGTGTTTATTATGTTGTTTCTCAAATATATATATAACCTCATTGTGTCTTTTGGACATTTATCAGCATTGGAAGAGTTACCCATAAATCCTCTACTAATTGCACTTTTCCCTTTGACGTTATCTGGAACTTCTCCCGGGGAAATTTTGGTCTTAATTTTTTAATTAGGCTTCATCATTAGAGTCCATCTGGACCCTGCAAAACCCAATCATTCTAAACTGTTGAAGGAGCTTAAAACATTGTGTGACAGAAGGCATACGTCAACAAGGAATGGAGTCCGCTCACTTTGTGTAATACAATTGTTTTCTTAGCCAACATGCTGTTACCATATTATAAAGATTTCTCATTGATACTGAAGGGTTCTTTTCACTTTATGCAGTTATACTAGCTTTGTTAGTTGAGAGCTATACCAAGGATACAAAGCTGCTATATGAAATAGTTTTTAAAGGACCTGAGCGTTAAAGCAGACCTGTCAGCAGCTTTTTGCTACATGCTGAGGGCTTCTTACACCGAATCGGGAGATATAACTCTTATTTCAATCTGTTGCTCCAGCGCTAAGATATAAGCTTTAGAAAGCTTGTATGCACTTCAGGAGAGTTATTCCCCTGGGCTGCAAAAGCCCAGCAACTTTCAGCCCACTAATCTAAACAGAGTGGATGTTTACCGGTCAGCATAGGAAGAGAAGGGACTATGGGGGAGATTTATCAAGTCTGATGTAAAATGGTATTGGCCAGATTCCATCTTTCATTTTCCAAAGTATCTGTGAGGAATAAAAAGTGGAATCTGATTGGTTGCTAGGGGCAACTGAGCCAGTTTCACTTTACACCAGTTTGAAAAATCTCTGTCTGAGGCTATTTCAGACATGCGTATCAGAGAGAGGATGCAGCTGAACTGCCCTTGTCTGCTGGGCGACCGCCCGGTTGGCCTGCCTCAGGATGACAATCACATTATCCCCTCCCCTCAGTGACGCAGGCAGACTTGCTTCTGAAAGTGGTGTGTCACCAAGGGGAGGGGATATCAGTACACTGGGGGCGCCAGGCCATCTCAGAACCAGGTGAATAAAAAAAAATTGCATAAATGGTACATTCACTTTAAGAAAAAGGTCAGTGATGAACTTAAAGGTTTCCTAAAATGAATTTTAAAAGTGCATTATAATCCCAATGCTACTTCTGGGCATACTAGGTTGATCAATACCTGTAGTGATCAGAAACCACTCCAAGATGAGGAATCTGGATAGTAGAATGACTCATCCACTGATAATGTGAGTCTCTTTTCCATGCTAAGGAATACTTGTATTCAGGTTCTTATCTCCTTACGGGCTGATTGCCCTTGCCAGAGATGGTTGGGGAGACGAAACTGCTCATCCGACTGTAGCCTCTAACTTTAATGGGAGTTGTGTAAATACAGCAACAGATTTTTTTTCTTCTTTTTTTTTTTTTTTTTTTTAATTTATCCATCTGATTTATACAGCCACTGGGAACACTCCCTATACATTATTAAAAAAAAGTATGCAAAACAATCAGTTATAGGAAAGGAAATAAATTAAGAAATGCATACATAAAAGTGGTCTTACCTGATATGTCTCTCTCAATGTAAGGAAACCCCTTTCCGAAAACCAATAAACATTTTCTAATGAAGAATAAAAACATGAAACCAGATGATCACAGAAAGGCGGCATGCTGCCTATAAGGCATATAACGAGAAGAAGGGAGAGAGTATGAAGGTAGGGAAGAGTGTTCAGTCAAAATTAAGGAAGAAACTAGAAACAACAGAGAGGGGCCCTATATTAAATAGATTAAAAGAAGCTGTTTCTCAATACTCCATCCATGGGAGCCAGGTTGATAGGGTGTGGGGCATCCTGCAGACTTGTGTTACTGCTGTATACTCTAGCCAGAAATTCAGCCAACTTTATCTACCTCTCACAGTATTAAGTATACTGTGGGTATAGTGGGAGAGAGACAGTACTGACTCAAATCCCAGCTAGAGTTTACAGCAGGAACAGGAAATCTATTACAGGATGTACATCAGAGAGGAAGTAGGGCAATCGGAATAGAAGGAAAGCTTTGACTTTTAAAGTTTGACTTTACCTGTTTATGCTCCTCTATTTGACAGTTTAATATAGGTTTTATTATAAGAAACCCCCTTAAAATAAAGAAGTTGTCCAGGACTAGAAAAATATTAAACTGACTATCTTTTCTAATTTAGTTTCCTAAAGAGCTCTGCACTAGAATGTCCAATGTAATTTGATGCATATAATGAACATAGTACACATCTATAGGCTGGGTTCACACTACGTATATTTCAGTCAGTATTGTGGTCCTCATATTGCAACCAAAACCAGGAGTGGATAAAAAACACAGAAAGGCTCTGTTCACACAATGTTGAAATTGAGTGGATGGCCACCATATAACAGTAAATAACTGCAATTATTTCAATATAACAGCCGTTGTTTTAAAATAACAGCAAATATTTGCCATTAAATGGCGGCCATCCACTCAATTTCAACATTGTGTGAACAGATCCTTTCTGTGTTTTTAATCCACTCCTGGTTTTGGTTGCAATATGAGGACCACAATACTGACTGAAATATACGTAATGTGAACCCAGCCTTATTATGCATGTTTACTAAAATACGGTATGTGCACACTACGAAACCCATCGTGCATTCCGCAGCTCGCAGCTGCTCGCGGACTGTGGCGCGCACGTGTGCATTTCAGTCCGTGTCATAGACTCCATTTAATGCACGGGCATATTCTGTTGTCTGTCCAAAGAATGAAATGTGTGCGCCCGCCACAGCACGCGAGCTGGTAAAAGCTGCAGAATGCGCAACGGGTTTTCCATCGCCATTCCGTAGTGTGCACGTACCCATACTCAGAACTTTGACTTAAAAGTTACTTAGCATTTTGCTTATATGGCAGGATATCCTTTCCAGAAGAGAACGCGAGCTATGTAGGGAACTGCTGTATTGCACTTTGTATTACAATATGAATCTATAGCGCTTTCAGCAGTTCTGTACAGCACTCACCTTAGGAGCAGACTATAAACCTGCCAGGGTCTTTCCACAGAGCAGAATACCCTTCGTGATAACGTTGCTAAGCTGATGATGTATGACTAGTATTGATATATTAGAGAGCCCACCCAAGAAAACTGCCGTCTTTACTTAAAAAAAAAAAAAAAAAGTTAAAAATTATTTCAGAGCAACAATTTTTACATTCAGTTAAGAGACAAGTTTTTTGAAAACTAGTAGTACGCCTGGTGGTTAGCTATAATGTGAAATGGACCTTGTACTGTATGATTTGACTTAATAGAATAAGTGTGCTAGGAAATCGGATCCATGTAGTTCTTTCCTTCCCCATCTGTGATATATTATTAAATAGCCACAGACTGCTGCCAAACAACAAAATTGAAGCTTAAGGTTTAATTTTTATTTTCTACAATGTTATTTGCTACATTATTCTGTTAATGTGGTTTTCTTACTTGTGGTAGTGGTGGTGAAAGCGTTGGCCAAGTGGCTTCATAGCCGTAATGCTGATATGTAGAAGAATAGGTCTGTGGTTAACAATAAAATGCTGGGCATAAAAAGCTGGAAGTTGCAGTAGTGAACGAGGATTATCAGTTTTATTACTCACTACTGGTATTAGGATTCTTGCCACATGGCTTCCATTAAGACTGTGCACTTTCTTAACGGTCTTCAATAGAAGTATACGGTGGACTGTTGAACTAAGGTAGCAATACATTTTAAAAAAAACCCTGCATTGTTTTATCAAACAATTGTTTTATTTAATTTTTTGAAGTGATGACTAGGTAATATTAGTGCTCTCACTGCTGTTATTGAACTACTGAGAGTCCCTCCATGGTGCACAGCTATCTCTTCTTCTCTCCATTTCAGTGGATCAGGCCAGAGCTGGGCTGTTTACCAGGTATACACACAAAATTTCCTCCTTTACCTCTTCCAATCACACTACAGTATAAGTAATCACATACTCAAAAAATAGTAGATGCATGGAAAAAACTTCAAGCAGATGTGGTTGATAAATCTACAATAAGAATTTAAAGTGGAACTCCAGGTAGAAGCAGAAGCATAATGCATTACTTACCTGTCTATCCCAGTTTTGAAACTACCAAAAATCCATTTGTTTGAGGGTTTTTTTTGCTCTGTATTGTGTTTCTGTCTTTCCTGATTTAGCATTTCCCAGAATGCAATGCTTTCCCTCAGCTGACCATCACAGCCCCCACCCATCCCAATCAGTAAAATTAGTGCTGCACCTGCTTCTGACCGGTCAGAGATGGTGAATCACTCAGGGGATTGGGGGATCCAGCCAAGCCTCCTGTGACATCACACCCTGCCCCCTGTCTGCATCATCAGCCTGTGCTCAGCAAACACACACAATGTGAGACAGAGGTATGGAATATTTGTCTCCTAAGGTGGGATAGCAGAAGGAGCATGAGAAAATGTGAATTGGCAGAGGGGCCATTTTTCTTCCCTTCCTGGATTTCTATCAGCTACCAGTTTGGCAGAACCCCACAGATACGGTAATACATTGTATAGACACATCTATATAACTTTTAATGTACTTTTAATAGAAAACAAGTTTTTTATCCAGAGTTCCCCTTTAAGCCTGCCTGGGATAAACATATATCTGTCCTAAGGAAATACTAAAAGGGCAGACTAGATGGACCAAGTGGTCTTTTTGTGCCGACAATCTTCTATGTTCCTTTACTCCTTTGCAACAT
This sequence comes from Dendropsophus ebraccatus, assembly GCF_027789765.1. Lineage (NCBI taxonomy): Eukaryota > Metazoa > Chordata > Amphibia > Anura > Hylidae > Dendropsophus > Dendropsophus ebraccatus. The sequence continues at coordinate 55,366,081 of NC_091456.1, read as the reverse complement.
GTTATGTGGACATAAATGAAATAAACAGCAGCATCACAGCAAACACTGCACCCTAAGTACTGACTAGGCAGCACTGTGCTGGGGGGTTATTTATATAGTACGCTCGGGGCCATTCTTGTTATTAGGCCAAAGGAGTTTATTGCCTCGGGCAGCACATTTGCAGAATTGGCATGTTCCATGGAGTGACCATAAATAACCCTGTCTGCTACACTCAACTGACTTCATTGACCCAATGACCTGAAAATGATACTGGACACATAGAATGCAGGGCAGTCAGGACTGCAAACATTTTGCAGATACTGTTATATATGCTCCAAACAGAAACCTTGATCACTTCCCCTTTAAATGGAGCACTCATCATGAGTAGTCAAACCACATTGACTCTTGTATATGTCAGGTGCTTTTATTCTTTTTAATTTGGAGGAGCAATAAAGATTGTATATATACACATCTTTTGTGCTAAGATTCAGTTTTATAATGATATGCTTGTATAATAATATGGGAGTGATATAAAAACTGTACTATGTACTATTCTGCAGTCAGTCTCTCTCTCGATGATAACAGGTACAGGTTTTCACAAACAGTGTATTCACTGGTGCAGATTGCACTCTAACAATCAACAGGTAACAGGGGTAAGGCTAGGTTCACACTGGCGTTTTTCTCTACGCCACAGTTCCGTTTAGCTGTTCCGTTTTTAAACAACATAAATAGAATCTGACATATCCGTCCAACACCCCATTCATCTCTATGTATTTTTATTGTGCTCTGTTTGTCGTATTTGTGCTCCGTTTGCATGTATTCCGTCAGTGTTCAGTTTTTGTGAACGGAAAAAAAAAATCCTGCATGCAGCTTTTTTCCCTCCGTTTGAAAAAAGGGAACACAAACGAAAAGTGCACTTCCGTTTTTTTTTTTTTTACATTATAGTCAATAAGGACGTATCTTAACAGAAGGTATTTCCGTTTACATCTGTTTGCAAGTAAGGCCCAGTTTGCACATATCCGGCGGTGTTTCCCTCTGGAGAGAAGCACCGTAGAGAAGCGCATCTCTGAACTGATCCCATTGTTTTCAATGGGACAGTTCAGATGATCCGTTGTACAAATTATGCCGACGGACAGACCACACGTCAGAACACTACATGCATTTTAGTCAATGTGGCCGTCGGCTGCACGTCGGGCTACACATCCGCATCCTTTTTTCACTGATTCCTGACGTGCAGCCCAACGTGGGACCGAAAACGAGGTGTGAACATACCCTAAACTAGGCCTTAACAGTTTTCATCAGTTTTGTCACTGAGCATGCGCAGAAGAAGTGAGAAACCAAAGAGAAATAAGATAAACTGATATGAAAACTGATGCTGACTGATGCAAACTAATGGACAAAAGTCAGTTTTTTAAAGCCAAAGTGCAAACAGACAATGCAATCAGTTTGTATCAGTCTGATCATCAGTTTTTTGCTTATCCATTCAATTAAAATGGACGTATCCGTTAGCAAATAAGAAAAACGTTAGTGTGAACCCAGCCTAAGCCACATCTTATCCTCTACAGAGATTCTTAGATACTTAGGGCAACAAAGAAAAACTTAAACTATAGGCTTTAATATGCAAAAGTACATCCAGAAACATTTATAAAAAGAAAATGAGAACAAAAACTCCAAGTCCAATACTGAGCAGTTGCATTTGGCAAAGTCATTTGTCTACTTACAGAAACTTGGGCACAAGATGTACACAAACTTAAATGATGTGGGTCCTCTGCTGGTCATATGATTATTATTTTCATATGCTCCAGCACTAAAGTGAATTGGAAGATCCTCTCCCTTCATGATTCAGCCTATAGAGAGGGCTCTCAAGCCCAATGACATATAGTACTTTCAGATGCCAATTATTAAACATTATAAAACATTACTTGATTTGAAAGACGATACACTGACTAGCATTATTTCATAATTCACATTACATCCAAATGATCATTTAGGTTTTAAACATGATTGGTTTGTATGTGATAGAATGGTAGTAGACTATACGGCTAGAGCAATAGGTGTAACTGTTGTACTGTTGTACAGATATCTTAAAGCGAATTTGTCACCGCCTGACTATTAATAATATAAAAAAGACAGGGCGTAGGGTTCCCTACACCCCAGAGCCGCAATAGCTTGGGCTGGCATACAGCACAGTGAGGCTCAGAGGTACTAGACCCCAGGGAACCCTACCTCCTCCATAATAATGTAATCACATATTTTGCATCTAACAGAAAGTTCTTGGCAGCAGTGCAAGGAGTCGAGGGTGCCCTTACACCGCTGGCTGTGGTTTTTCAATTTGTATAATATGACCACCCCTTAGTGCCCCGTACTGTAATAGGGCTCCTTTTTCTGCCCCCAGTTAGTAATTTGCCCCCTTTGAGCCTTCACACCATAATATAGCTCCTTTCGTGTCCCAATTAATATAATAATATAGTCTCCTCATCATGCCCCAAGAAACTTGTTAGCTCTCTTCCCTCAATAATAGGGAATTATTAGGCTCATTTCTCCCCATTTCCACATGATTGCTGGATCCGAAACCTGTTGCTGGTGTGTTACGCTGACACTGTATGACACTTTCTGTACCAGGAAGATAAAGTCCTCAGTTGTTCCTGACAAGTTGTAGGCTTCAGGCTTATAGCATTCTGTGGCCTACGACAAAATATATGACGTAGCAGGAAGCCAACACTTTTATTTCTGCCACAATATTTGTTCCAAGTGGACATGTGTCCTGAGGACAAAAATCCAGATGAAAGCTGTGGTGTCTTGATATGTGCAATAGCTACAGTACTATGTGGTCTGCTTGAATGGAAGGTACACCAATGCTACCTTCTATGATGTCCACCATAAACATTCAGAAGAGGGAGGCTGCTCCCCTATTTATCCATAGTACATTCTCCAAAGCAGCAGCAGTATGAAGGACATTATAGAGGAGGACTAAGCAGTGTAAGCTGTAAATCAAGCATTGGGAGGTGATAGAAGGCTTACTAGTTCTTTCAGCAGCTTCTGTGTGGGGTATTCTATCTACGTCTGTCGAAATGTAACTCCTCCTTTTCCCTCCCCTTTCCAGAATATTATGGACAACATGTAACTTGATCTCTCAAGTGCTGGCAGTTCTTCTCTTCTTTTAAAACAAGCAATTAACATTTTTTTGTGTGAATGAGAAGCTTAGGAGAATCGAAAAGGAAAGGCATTTTTTTTCAACATACTTTATAAAGATTCTTATATTCACGTGTACTATTTTTGAGTCTGTGCTGCAATGACAGTCAGTGCCCATGTCAAACAGTATAGTATAAGGGCTGAGGACTCCTTTTGAACCAGATCATGTGATGCATGGGTCACGGAAGAAGACGGAGAACAAAGAGGGAAGGAGTCAGCCTAGATTGGTGAAATAGTTATTTGAGTAGTTGTTGGACTCAAGAAGACTTATAGAAATCACAGGATTGATAGGCATGTTAATGATATGCAAAGGATGAAAAAAAATGTCAATTATATTTCAAAAATCTTGATTTATCTTGTATAGAGTCTGAGCACCACACATAGAAATTCATGCACCTTGGCATGCTATGTATAAAGTATGTGTGAGGTAGGTACTTACTTATCAGCGGATTATAAAAAAAGCCTTTTAGAAGAAAGTTACAGTACTAAACTATTACAATGCTTTATTATTTATCAACAGGCAAATATATGTGTGTGTGTGTATATATATATTATGTGTGTGTGTGTGTGTGTGTGTGTGTGTGTGTGTGTATATATATATTATATGTATACATATACAGTGGTGCTTTGGATGATGAGCATAATTTAAAATCACTCTTAAAGGGGTAATCCAGTGCTACAAAAAAAAATGGCCACTTTCTTTCAGATACAACACGACTAGAGATGAGCCAACACAGAGACACAGGACAAGTGGGCCCTATGGCTAAGACCCCCCACACTGTCCCTACCTACTTGCAGAGCAGGCCCTAAATGACCGTCCGCAACTGGGCGGCGTTCCCTACGCTGCAGTAAGTGCGAATACAGACAAGACACAGTACAGACGAACAAGTTAAACGGTGGAGCCAAAGCCAGAGATACAACAAGGTAACGGTGAAGCCAAAGCTAGAGAACATAGCAAGAAGAACTGGGGATGCACAAGGAACACTGAGGACAAGCAAGGCACACTGAGGACTAGAGGAGAACACTGAACCAAAAGACAAGTAGGTAATAAACAAGCAAAGGGACCAGGAATACAGACAATCTGAGGAAAGGCAGGATCTAGCTGACAGACAAGCTAAACAACGCTATCAAGAGCCCAGAATGAAGGGAGGGAGAAGCTTTAAAGGGAGCAGAAGCCCTGGACTCCAAGCAGATAGGCTGAGCAGGAGAAACACACAAGAGAAACACCGAAAGCCAGAGGTGAAGAGACCTGTCAATCACAACACAGCAGACACAATCAGTTAACAGACCACAGCAAGGAAGGTGCAGGGAGAACTAAGAAAACGTGGACCGGAACACAGATGACAAAAGCAAAGAACATAAGAAAACCAGGCACGGACCTAATGCCAAAAGCGCAGTCTTTGGCGCACAGGTCGAATCTTTGCAACAGAGTGTGGCACTGATGCCTTTTCAGGCGTGATCATGACATATATATATATATATATATATATATAGACAATTTCTGTACTTGGACCCTTCTGATGTATATAAGTGTGTATATCACATCCGTCTTATCCTGAGAGACAAAATATCTGGTGCAGGTGTATAGCACAAAAGTCTTAAAAAAAGACTACATATATAGACAATTTCTATACTTGTCCTATATATATATATAAGTCCTATATTTTACAGAAAATACTGTTCTCATCTACCAAGTGTAGAAATCAGAATTTGAATATAAAGTCATGGCACAGCGGCAGCAGGAAACCTCACAAAGCGTTTCAGGCAGAGGGCAGGGCAGAGAGTCTGGCTCAAGGGACAGAAGAGGAAGTAGCGCAGGAAGAGGGTCCAGTGACAGGCCTGAGCTTCCTTTGTCACACCAGGGTCGTGAGTAGCAAGACAGCCAGCCTGGTATCTGTGGGTACCTCGGACACGACCCTGACTTGGCACGGGCATGCAGCAATTCCCCCACGTCCTCCATCTGACATCCTCAGCAACATCCCGATAACTTTTGACCCACTGCCTGCAAGGGAACTGTTGGCGTCCATGAGCAGCCAACTGCTCTTTAATGATGATGAGCACGTGGGGGAAGAGACAGGGGACAATCAAGTGAAGGGCATAGCTGTGTCGGAGGCGATATCAGAGCAGGCCAATGTTAGGCCTGGCAAGAGAGCAGTAGGCAGTAGACGAGAGAGGGCTGGGCAGGAGCCTGATGAGGATGATAGCATCATTCTGAAACAGGATGATGCTACATCGGATATTACATGGGATCCACGGCAGGATATGGCTTATTCAATGGATTCGTCAACTGGGAATCCGTCCGCCAGCAGGCCCACCACAACTAAAAAGCAGACAGGCAGCAGTAGTCAACTAACAAGTCAGAAGCGTAGCCGGGACAAGCAGATGACCGCTGGGGAAACCTCCTCCACTTCAGGTCCTAGTATCGGCAGCGCCCGCCCATCCACGCAGCCTGCCGGTACTAGACTCTACACCTCGCCTGTGCCCGGAGGATATCTGTGGTCATCTGTCGCCTGTGCGACAGGCGCATTATAAGAGGCAAGAGTTGCCATCCTGGCACCAGCGCCATGGCTGCCCATATGAAGCCCCACCACTTTTCCGCCTGGGAGAAATGGGGTGGTAGTGGGTCACAGCAGGCCCAGGCAGACCCGTGGTCAACAGCAGCAGGAAGCAGCAGGAGTCAGGGGGGCCTTTCACAGAGTCAGACCTCCTCTCTGGAAGGGAGTGTGGCTTCACTCCCTTCTTCGGCTGGTGGCCCCTGTGTTGCTAGCAGTAGGCAGCCTGGCATCATGGAGTCCCTATACCGGAGGCAGACATATGCACCCAGCATTCCCGCAGCAGTTAAGCTGAACTCCGCCCTGGCCAAGTTGCTGGTGCTCCAGGCTCTGCCGTTTAAAGTTGTCGACTCTACTTTTCCGACACCGCTATCCCGGACCCCCAGCAACTTTGCCAGGGAAGGGCAATGACACCACCACATTGTCACTGCAGGCTTCCTGTGTCACGGTCCTCCTCCACCTTCTCCAGTAGGTCCAAAACCTCCTCAACCGCCAGTGTTCCTCCCTTGTACCACTTGGGTGTAGCACGGTGGTGTCAAGCTGTGCTGCATCTAGCCTGCCTGGGTAAAGGAGACACACAGGGGAAGAGCTGCACCGCCTGCTCGAGACGGAAATCCTCTCGTGGCTGACTCCACGCCATCTTAAAGTTGGGACGGTGGTGAGTGACAATGGGAGCAACATTCTCTCCGCGCTGCGTCGAGGAGGTATGAGGCACGCCCCGTGTATGGCACATGTTTAAAACCTAATAGTTACACACTTTCTAAAGTCTTCATCCCATTTACAGACTGTGCTGTCAATGGCTCGAAAGCTGTGTAACCATTTCAGCCGTTCAACTCGCTCTCACCACATCCTCCTCGACCTCTCATTTACGATGTAGCCATGGGGTGGAACTCCACCCTCCACATGCTGGACTGGCTCTATGAGCAGAGGAAGGCCTTGACTGATTTCCTGTTGATGCAGGCACGGCGACTCCCCTGTGTAACCTGGAGCTCGGGCAGTGGCAGCTCCTGCGTGACACCTGCCGCTTGCTACGACCCTTTGAGGAGGCCACTTTTCTGGTCAGTGGGCAAGACACAGGACTGAGCACCATCATACCCATGCTTCATGTACTGGAGCTGATGCTGATGCGACTCAGTGGTGAGGGGGAAGAGGTCTTGCCACTGTCGCAGCCTGGGTCGCTAGAGGAAAGCTTGGCGGAAGAGGAGGGAGAGGAAGTTGAGGAGGCGGAGGACCTGAACGCATAGGAACTCTTAGGGGAGACGGGTGGAGGAGAAGGAGATGAGCCTTCCTGCCAGACCAGAGCAGGGCCAGAGGAGGATATGCAGGGCTATGAGGAGGATGGAGGCAGTACCCATTGGCAGTAGGCTGAGGAGACGGAGGCGGGGACTCCTTCTCACTCCCTGGTGGAAATGGCTAAGCGCATGTTGATATGCTTTTGGGCTGACCCACGCTTGCAAAGGATTCGTCAACGGGACAAGTTCTGGCTGGCCACAGTACTGGACCCACGGTATCGCAACAAGCTGTGTTAATTCATTCACCCTTCCTAACGGGAGGAAAAAAAATAATATTATAGAGAGGAGCTGGGTGCACAGTTAGTGGCAGCCTTTGGAACACGGCGCTCTCATTCACGCCATTCCACCAGGGCCTTACCAGCAGCGCTGCCTCCTCCACATCCTCCTCTAGCAGCTTGGGTGGCATGAGCAGCGGCATCAGTCTGAGCCTGATGTCCATGATGCATGCTTTCGTGCAGCCACAGGCTGGGGTATCAGGAGCAACCGCACAGCAGCAGGACATGGTGGCACATCTCAAACAGCAAGTCCAGTTGTTTTTGGACTCTACGTTGCCACCTAACGTGCCGGAACCCCTGGACTACTGGGTGGGGAAATTAGATGTCTGGCCACAACTCGCTGAATTTGCTTTGGACATACTCTCCTGTCTGGCCAGCAGTGTGTCGTCCGAGCGAGTTTTTAGCGCAGCAGGTCATATTGTCAGTCCCAGGAGAACCAGATTGTCCTGTGATAGTGTGGAACGTCTGACTTTCATCAAAATGAACGCCACATGGATAGATAAGGACTTTGTGACACCTGCTCCTGATACCACAGAGTAGGATTTGGTCCTGTTGTCACCAAGATCCTGTTGTCACCATTCCTGCTGCCCTGCTACCTCTCGCCTGTCCATGGACCTTATTATTCTGCTTCTGCTGCTCATGTCAACGCATTACAACTGCTACTCCTGCCCTGGCCTCCATCTTGGCTACTGCTGGGCCTTCACTGGCCTCCATATTGGTTACTGCTGGGCCTTCACTGGCCTCCATATTGGCTACTGCTGTGCCTTAACTGGCATCCATGTTGACTACTGCTGTGCCTGCCCTTGCCTCCATGTTGACTACTGCTGCTCCTATACTGGCCTCCATGTTGGCTACTGCTGTGCCTTAACTGGCATCCATGTTGACTACTGCTGTGCCTTTACTGGCCTCTATATTGGCTACTGCTGGGCCTTAACTGGCATCCATGTTGACAACTGCTGTGCCTTCACTGGCCTCCATATTGGCTACTGCTCGACCTTAACTGGCATCTATGTTGACTACTGCTGTGCCTGCCCTTCCCTCCATGTTGGCTACTGTTGCTCCTGCCTGGCCTCCATGTTAACTACTATTGCTCCTGCCCTTGGCTCCATGTTGGCTACTGCTGGGCCTTAACTTGCATCCATGTTGACTACTGGTGTGCCTGCCCTTGCCTCCATATTGGCTACTGCTGGGCCTTAACTGGCATCCATGTTGAATACTGCTGGGCCTGCCCTTGCCTCCATGTTGGCTACTGCTGGGCCTTAACTGGCATCCATGTTGACTACTGCTGGGCCTTAACTAGCATCCATGTTGACTACTGCTGGGCCTTAACTGGCATTTATGTTGACTACTGCTGGGCCTGCCTTTGCCTCCATGTTGTCTACTGCTGTGCCTGCCCTTGCCTCCATGTTGGCTACTGCTGGGCCTTAACTGGCATCCATGTTAACTACTGTTGCTCCTGCCTGTCCTCCATGTTGGCTACTGCTGCTCCTGCCTGGCCTCCATGTTGGCTACTGCTGCTCCTGCCTGGCCTCCATGTTGGCTACTGCTGTGCCTTCACTGGCCTCCATATTGGCTACTGCTGGGCCTTAACTGGCATCCATGTTGACTACTGCTGTGCCTGCCCTTGCCTCCATGTTGACTACTGCTGCTCCTGTACTGGCCTCCATGTTGGCTACTGCTGCTCCTGCCTGGCCTCCATGTTGGCTACTATTGCTCCTGCCTGGCCTCAATGTCGACTACTGTTGCTCCTGCCCTTGGCTCCATGTTGGCTACTGCTGGGCCTTAACTAGCATCCATGTTGGCTACTGGTGTGCCTGCCCTTGCCTCCATGTTGACTACTGCTGCTCATGTACTGGCTTCCATGTTAGGTACTGCTGTGCCTTAACTGGCATCCATGTTGACTATGGCTGTGCCTTCACTGGCCTCCATATTAGCTACTGCTGGGCCTTAACTGGCATCCATATTGACTACTGCTGTGCCTGCCCTTGTCCCCATATTGGCTACTGCTGGGCCTTAACTGGCCTCCATGTTGACTACTGTTGCTCCTGTCTGGCCTCCATGTTGGCTACTGATGATCCTGCCTGCCCTCCATGTTGGCTACTGCTGCTCCTGCCTGGCCTCCATGTTGGATACTGCTGCTCCTGCCTGGCCTCCATGTTGGCTACTGCTGCTCCTGCCTGCCCCCCATGTTGGCTACTGCTGATCCTGCCTGGCCTCCATGTTGACTATTGCTGCTCCTGTACTGGCCTCAGATGACTGTTGCTGGACCTCCACTGGCCTCCAATGACTACTGCTGCTCTTTCACTGCATTTGTGACCTTTTTCCTGCATAGACCCTGTAATGGTGAATTTCCTGCATAGACCCTGTAATGGTGAATTTCCTGCATAGAAATGACTTTGAGATATTGAAAAGATAACTATGTTACTGACATGTAGAGCCCTAAATTCAACCAAATACACTACCCCCGTATCATATAGATGCTTTAAACTATGAAATCCGAAGAAATCCGAAATTCGGTCAAACCAAACTTTCGGAATAAATCCGGAAGTGCGGTCGGAACGAACTTTTGAAAAGTTTGCTCATCTCTAAACACGACTCTTGTCTCCATTTCAGGTGCGGTTTGCAATTAAGCTCCATTCACTTCAATGGAACTGAGCTGCAAAACCCTGCCCAAGCTGGAGACAAGAGTGGGTCTGTCTCTGTGTCCATGTTTTTGTAGCGTTGGATAACCCCTTTAAACCAAAGCAAATTAAAAGAAATCATATAAATGCGGACAATTGGTTCCACCCCCCCCCCCCCCCCCAAAATAATGATTTTATATTCTGAATAACATGTAAAACAAATGAAACAAACAATGAAAAACAGCAGAATATGTGATATTATAAGTTACTGTACAGTATAGCAATCAGCTTGTGGAGTATAATGTATAGTAACTGCATAAGAATGAAAAAACAGCAGCAGTTTGTAGATACAGGATGGAGCAGTACATCCCCAAAATGCAGGCTACAATAGAGAAGCAGGGCTGCTGCCAGAGGCCTGTGTGGTCACATGACAGCAATGGGGAAAGGGGTTTGTGTTCAGCATGGAGCAATCAAAAAGTGAGAATCACAGAGCTGTACAGGAGGACAGAGACAGAAACTTTTCTATACAGCAGTGTGAATGGCTGGTGAGTGTAAGTGCAGGCAAATTATAGCAGCAGTGTGTATAGCTAAGTGTGAGTGCAGGCACATTATGGCAGGAATGAAGAGGGTGGGAAACACAAGGGATGACAGAGACTGCAGGGAGGAATGAGTAGGGTATAGGGTGAGCACAGTATAGCAGCACTCTCTGTCCGGAGTGAGAGGGATTAAAGCTATGGAGAGATTACCTCCAAAGTCCTGTCCCCTGATGTAAGCCCCAGCCTGAAGGCAATCTGCTATGATTTTAAAGGTGAGGGAAACTTCCTGGGTGAGAGTACAATGCTGTAGACCATGTTATGCAGACCATACCCCTCCCCCACTCCCCCTACCACCCAGTACATGGAGCTCTTAAACCAAAGCAATGCTCTTAAACCAAGTCACATTTTGTAAAACTGTGAGCTCTTCTTGCAAAACGCTCTCAATCCAAGTTACTTTAAACTAAGGTACCACTGTGTGTATATATATATATATATATATATATATATATATATATATATATACATACACACACTTTAAATATAGAACTTACTTTACTTATTGACCTCTTGACTTTATTGATTATATTCTTTCCATCCGGCTCTCCTTTGTGTGGGTACTTTATGATCTTTTTAAATTTCAGTCAGCGGAACTAAATAAATGATGAACACATACATTCTGTTCTGTATTTATGAAATGATAGATGTCACAGAAACCATTCTATTCCTATTAATAATGTACATCAATAAAAATGTATATGTAATGTGTTAAACTGTGCAGTGGGAAAGCCTTTAATAAATGATTACACTTACAGCAAGCACACATACAACTCTGGAACAGTGTGCTGCAGGAGATCAGCTTTGACAAGCTCTTAAATAATGCACCTGCACTGTCTGTTTCCTGACCCAAGAGTTAGCGAACACTACCCCTGAGATTTCCTGTTTCTTCCGGTACTTGGCGTATAACACTTCCACCTTGTAGCAAGTATTTACTCAGAGTACTATGTCAGGATCATTAAGTGTCCTTACTGGTAAAGACATATTGCTGGTTTGGGTTCTATAAACTAAAGCAGATAGAGTGAATAATATCATTTGTTCAGCACCAGTGAGAATAAGGAAGTGATCTGGTCACATCTTCCTGTGTAATTCATCAGCTTCCTCATTCTCCAAATACAGAACAAACACATGGAAATCATGCTTTGTATATCTGGCTGCATTGCAGATAATGTCCTTAAAGAGGCAGTCATACATAAGGCAAAGAAATATTTAGTGATTTTTAGCGGTCTAGTAAAATCATCAACTACACACATTGATATCTTCTGAAGCACATTTAGCATAATTTACCATAACTAAATAAATAAAAAAAAAACTGAAGTCAAATAAGTAAAATATGGCCATTAGTTTCTGTTTTGCTTTAGATGCTCGGACCAATGATTGAGATGGTTGAATTATTTCCCGCAAGCAAGATTTGCAATATAAAGAATCAATGTAGACAGAAGTTTTATAGATTTACCTTTCTCCAATAATTTAGGCCTTATTCACACTTGTGTTTTTTGGTCTGTATTTTAGCCAGAGTTCAGATCACATTTTTACCTGCGTTGTGCTATTTGCAAAAAGGGAAGGCAATATATAAAATGGCTAAGTTGCCAAGTTGGGTTATCATACAGGTATGTCAGCCTCAGAAATGGTAGTCCCAGGGGATACTGCTCTGGCTATCAGCCAGGAGAACAACCAAGCCAGTGTTTGGGGAGGACGATATGCAGCTGGGGCAAGACATTTAGCTTGGGGAGTCTATAATCAGGAAAAGACAGGTAAAGTTTGTTTTAAGACTGTTACAACTGGTTTGCTGTCTCCCTGGTGCCAGAGATTGATATGGGGCGTAAGAGGTAACAAGTAAGTGTAGGGTTGATGGTGACCCCGCTGTTGTAATCCATGTGGGAACCAACATTGGAAGACTTTTGTAGAACTAGGCTCTATACTGTTAAATCTCCCTTTGTAAAAAAAAAAAAAAAATGTAAAGTACAAAAGAGAAGGTAGATAGCAGGTATAACCATTTACCTAGTTAAAAAAATAATTAAATAAAAAAGCTAAATCAGGACATATAAATCCCCAAATAATGATACTGAGGCATTGGTCTGGGGATCCAGAGAAATCAAGAAGAACAGCTGATGCAGTTGGTGACAATGCTGTGAATACATCAATTAATATACCTACAGGGGTCCTCTCCGCTTGCATATGTAATGCAAAACAGGAAAGATCATCCAGAATAAGAGATACTTGTACACTCTGGCCAAAAAAAGGAGAATCCATAACATTGGACATAGATATGTGACAGAAAATAGTATTATAAGTCATAGGCAGCATAGTGTTACTGAGAACAGAAGTTGTCAAGTTGGCAAACTGGCGTGATTTGTTTTTACACATGAATACACAGATGAATAGAAGCTTGTACAGGGAGGTGGCTGTGAATATAGTGTTTTTGGACTATGCAAAGGCGCACAGATTGTAGAGTTGCCATCTATTCCTCATATCACTGCCCGATTCCTGAGATCTCTGGTTTGTATATGAGCAAATGTATTAGTTTGGTGCACTGTTGGCGGGCCCAGCACCCCCAGTGCACTAATATCTCTTCTCCTCAGTAACCAGCCAACTTTAGAGTGAAGTCTGTCCCTGGCCTGGCGTGGACATCCATGGAGATGTCAGGAATCAGGCAGCGATATGAGCAATAGTTGGCACAGCTAGAATATGCGCTGTGGCCCTGAACAGATGATATGGACATCTTTATTTAGTTATTTATTTATCTTGTGGTACATTCGCTTTAAAGTCCACTTGGGGGGTCCAACAATCATTACAGCCGGGGGGTGGGGGGAAAGGAAAAAAGACACTAAGCTTACCTGTCCCCGTGCCATTGTTGTGCCCATACCCCGCTGGGTGTCATCTAATCAGTGATTGCAGCCCTAGTCACTGACTGGCTGAGCGGGGCATCTGTCAGCCAAATCGTGACATAGCCGAAGGGGAGCTAAGAAAACAGCTTGCTAGGGTCCAGGAGCGGGCATGGGCACCGGGACAGGTGAATATGACCTATTTTTAATGTTCCCATTAAAGCCTGGTATAATATATTTGCATTAGGGGTCACTAATGACAAGGACTTCCTGGGAAAATACTGGGCGGTTGTTTTCAAGATTCACCAAAACAGAGTGATACCTGATTGAGACCAATAGCATACGTTCCCACTACGGAACCCACATGAAAATTTCAAGCAGATTTTTGTGCGTGTTCCTGTAGTGGGAACATACCCTTTCGCTAGATTCACACATAATGGATCTCTGGATTTTGCTGTGAATTTGCAAAGTGAAATCCACTATGGGGGAGATTTATCAAAGGATGTAAAATTTAGACTGGTGCAAACTGCCCACAGCAACCAATCACAGCTCAGCTTTCCTTTCAGCACTGCCTAAAGCTGAGCTGTGATTGGTTGATGTGGGTAGTTTGCACCAGTCTAAATTTTTCACCCTTTGATAAATCTCCCCCTATGTGTAAATCTAGCCTTAAAAGGGCATGGGCCCTGTGGCAGAGACAGCAACAAAATCCTTCACTCCACAACTGGGTCCAATGGGCACAGGTCCAGGTAAAAAAGCAAGGCAAAATAAAGTACTAAAAATTAAAAACGCTACAACGCGTTTCAAGACCTTAGGAAAAGGGATTGGTGCCGTTTGTGTCCTTTTCTTAATACATTTTTTTGTACTTTATTTTGCCTTGCTTTTTTACCTGGACCTGCGCCTGTTGGACCCAGTTGTGGAGTGGAGGATTCTGTTGCTGTTACTATCCCGTTGTGGTTGCCTGGGAGTGGCTGCGGTTCACATACCTGCTTTGGTCGAGTGTTGTGCCTTGTATTTGCACAACACCATCAAGTGGGAATCTCCATTTTCTCTTTTTCCTGATGCCTTTCTGCCTGATTTTTACACTATGGCACTGTGGCAGAGAGACATATGAAGCTTGGAATGGTCTGACTATATTTAAAACACATTTATGTAGCTCAAATCACAGATATACCTCACTGAGCCAACTCAAGAAGTATCTCAAGCCCCATTCACATTTCTAAATCATTGTAACTACATTTTTTGCAACTCAAACATGGATTGATTTTAGCTTTTGCGCAGACTTTGTATAGATGGCAAAGATATTGTTAATGTAGAGATGGAAGTCGGTAAAGATATTGCTAATGTAAGGATGGTAGGCCAGAGGCCTGGTGGGAAATAAGGACAGGATGTAAATTTAAAGTTTGATTATAATAACATTTGCATATGGTATTGCTTTTTTATTTCCTGCACTGTACCAGTCTGTTGTAAATACATGCGTTACTAACTCTTTCGGCCTACTCGTCTCTTTCTGGTGACTCCATTGGAATGAATGAGTGGTGGGTCTACTGCTGTACCCAAGGCTCTATTCATAACTGAGAAGCCAGGAGCCCGATATGGAGATTGGCGGGAGGTACAGAGATTGTGTATGCTGTGGATAGAGGAAAAGTTAATTTTTCTTGGAATACCTCTTTAATATTCAAATGTATTACACATGGAAATATCCGTTCATGATAGATATTCTTTTGATTGAACACAAACATGATTTTCCTGGTCTATAGACAATTTATTGTAGTTCCGTACCATTTATCTCTGTAATACAGTCATTTGCATTAAGTAAAATGTCTCTGCAGAACAGTTTGGCATAAAGGGGTTCTATGTATGTCTTTACAATTTGAATCGAACTGTTATATAGATTAAGAACATTTTAAAACATGTGGACTTGATGTGGCGACGCGGCCAATTATATTAATATTCTGTCAAAGTCAAGGCTCCAGAGAGAAATAAAAGACTAACAATAAAACAGATCTGTTATTGAGAATGAAATAATGAGATAAAACAGACGCACCAACCTCTCTGTGCGCCTCTCCCACTGTTAAACAATCTTTCCGTTACCATAGGAAAATTCACAACTGTTTACATTGTTTCAGCGTTTCAGATCCCTCAGCAGATATAAATTGCACATGTGAGTAGGTATATTAGCTGATTATTATGCTAAAACACTTGTCTTATATAAGCAGAAGCGGAGCAGACACAGTTGCTCGGAAATAATGAACATGTTTGCAGATTTCCTTCCAATCATAAGCAGTTAAAAGTCTTTGGTGACAACTGCCCACAGAGAAGCTGTTCATTTAAAACGGATCTGACAAAATGTTTTCTGTGGAAATTTTTGATGGATCAGGTTTAAAGCAAACATTCTATTATACCGCTTTACACATAGGAGAGTTTTGGAGAAAATCGGGAATCTCTACGAGTTCCTAGTGGGTCTCATCGTAAATATACTTTATTTAATACACATGCATGCTATGATCAAAGAACTCGCTAATATTCTAAGGCCACACCTGACAGCTTGTTATTTTTTCACAGTGAGATCATTGCAAACAAGAACATGTGAAGTGAATGCAGTGTCAGAAAGTTTCTGCTTTGGCATTCCTTTTTACAAAATGTATTACAGCCAACTAGCAGGCCTGGTTCTCATAGGCATGCCAACATGCAGTGAATAATGGCAGCCTGATGTTGCTGGCAATACCACAGTTTTACAATTAAAATGTGCAGCCATTGACCACCGCATGTGCTCATGGTTTTGGGCATGTGCGAAAATTGGTTGTACGCTTGTACTTTTGAGCCAAGACAAATA
Organism: Dendropsophus ebraccatus; assembly: GCF_027789765.1. Taxonomy (NCBI): domain Eukaryota; kingdom Metazoa; phylum Chordata; class Amphibia; order Anura; family Hylidae; genus Dendropsophus; species Dendropsophus ebraccatus. The sequence goes on along the minus strand of NC_091456.1, from coordinate 55,349,922 downwards.
CAAACTTTTAAGTCATGCCTAGTTCTATTTATGTATAGAAAAAAAAGCTTTTATAACGAACCAATCACGCTAAAAACGGCCATAAAGCTAAGGAAACGTGCTGGTACATCACCCAGCACGCTTCCCAAACATCCCCCTGTACCCTGCAAACTATGTACATATAAACCGCAAAGTTAGTTTAAATCTCCCGCGCTGTATGTAAATTACCAGCCAAGTAGTCACGGTGGGCGGGTGGCTTGTTCAAGTAGTCACAATCCTGGGCCGGCTCCCGCGCTCCCATCACGCCCCTCTCGATGTGTTGAAAAGAACTGCTTACTGACGTCACCCGGGGGGGCCAGCATTGCACGTCGGCCACTCCGACAGCTTTACTATGCTGTGCTTGAGCAGTACAGCAGGAGAAGACACTGCTGTACTGTGCATGCGCGGTGTAGTACAGCAGCGTCTTCTCTTGCTGTACTGCACATACGCAGCCTAGTAAAGCCGTCGCACGGCCGACGTGCAATGCCGCCCCCTCCGGGTGACGTCAGTATGCAGTTCTTTTCAACACGCCCAGAGGGGCGCAATTACAGAGCCGGAGCCGGCCCAGGACCGCGACTACTTGAACAATCCACCCGCCCACCGTGACTACTTGGCTGGTAATTTACATACAGCACGGGAGATAATTAAACTAACTTTGCGGTTTATATGTACATGGTTTGCAGGGTACAGGCAGATGTTTGGGAAGCGTGCTGGGTGATGTACCAGCACGTTTCCTTAGTTTCCTAAAGCTTATAGTGAAAAGCCTACAGAAAACTAACAAAATAGATCAAAATAGATGAAAATAGCTGTGTGCCTGGAAGGTCCCGCTACCTGCCACTCACTCCATTAGCCATCTGCCTGACCACCACAATTATTAGACCCTGAACTCAACTCACTGCATCACTACCTCTGCACCACCTGGTCCCAGTCTCTTACTTTAATCACTATCCCGGAGAGCCCTGCTCACAGTTTTTGGGTCGTCATCTTGCCTCCCTAAGCAGTGCTGCTATATGACACCACCCATCATCTAGAGGACCTAGACAACAGTAGCAGACAGCACAACATCCAAATTCAAGAACTGCCCAAAAGCTTGGCCACAGAAAACGTGAAGGAAAACTCTGCCCCCCCCCCATCTTTTACCAAATTGCCTAGGGGCAAGAGTTGTTGTATCACCTACTATGAGCAGGACAAATCCACTATGGCTAAAGCCCACCAACTCTTCTAAACATCTTTCATGGAGTAGCCTCCAAAAAAGAAGACATAAAAAAAGAACCTTCTGGCTCTACTACAAGAAGACATCATAGCATATACAGTATATATATATATATGGGGATTTTTCCATTTGTTCTCATGCCACAATGAGCAGGCATTCCTCCATCTCCAGGCATTTGCAGACTTTCTTTTCTCTGCTAAGCCTTCAAGTTTGCTCCACCTGACATTCCGAACTCGAAACTACCGCTCCTCCCCTCCTGCTCCGCAATGATAGTCCCCTGGAAATTCCAAGGCCTTCCAACTTCTGCAATTTCAAACTCAAAAGACTGCAGCCATCGACACTCATTCTCGAAAGTGACTTTAACATTAACTTCTCTGATGTCGGCTCACAGGAATCTGTCAAGGGTCAGACGTAGGCATTCTCTACAGGATCCCTGTGAATGACCCTTTACATTTTAGTAGTTTTAGTATTGTAGTATCCTACTCTGTGTTGATTACTTTACCCAGTTTAGTGTCATAAGTAAATATTAAAATTGTACTCTGTAACCTCTTAACAAGGTCATTAGCAAATTTATTGAAAAGGAGTTGACCCACAACTGACCCCTGTGGTATCCCACTTTTAACTGTGACATAGACACATTCCGTGCACAGTCCATATATACAGATAGTGTGCAACGGAACGGATTATTGTAACTCCTGGCATCATGTTTCATTTCTGTACTGACACAGCCATGCAAAGTTCTAATAATTCTCTCCATAGAACACCGTCCGTATATTCGGACCATGCACACAACGTGTGCATGAGGCCTTAATCTGAGCATTTTTCATCAATAACCAACCCCCTGTTTCCTATGAGTAAGCCAGTTATTTACCCATTTATATAAATATTTTCCCCTAGTCCCAGCACCCTCATTTTATGGTCCAACCTTTTATGTGGCACTTTAAAAAGTCTTAACCTCTTAAGGACCCATGATGTATAGGTATGTCATGGAAATCTGTCACTAAATGAACCATGACGTACCTGTACGCAAGTGTGTCCGGCGGCGCTTTGAGGACCGGTATAGCATGTGAGGTTGCTATATGCAGCCAGGTCCTCACTGTTAATGATGGGCTGCCATGTGGCCGCCCGCCATTAACCTCTGCAGTGCCACGGTCGGGGCACTTACATCAGTGACAGGAGCTATGCTCCTGTCACTGACCGATCGGGATCACTGCAGTGTAATGTGGGGGTTCCAATAATTCTGACTGCTGGAGGTCTCTAACCTATCTCCCTTCTGTCAGATCAGCGATCGATGCATAGAGTCTGCCACAGGTAAACTCTATGCAATGATTGCAGATAACACTGATTAATACTATGCTATGGCATATCAATAATCAGTGTATTAAACTCAATGTAAAAATGTTAACGTGTAAAATAAAAAAATAAAAAAAAATGTTTTTAAAAACGCACCAAAGCCCCTCCCCGAATTAAAATGAAATCACCCCCTTTTCCCATTTTTTAAATAAAACACAAAAATAAACATATAAATAAATATATTATATACCGTTGCATGTGTATTCGTCCGATCTATTAAAATAAACCAACATGGTTCCTGCACGCTTAACGGCGTAAACAAAAAGCTGCAAAAAAAGCCAAGATTGACAATTTGTATTACATTTTATTTGAAAATAAATAAAAATTGATCAATACGTCTCATCTACACAAATATGATACTAATAAAAAACTAGAGTTTATGGCGAAAAAAAATGACACCCCATACAGCCCTGTACGTGAAAAAATAAAAACGCTATAAGAGTCACAATAGGGCCATTGTAATCACACTTATTTGCAAAAAAAGTTTTGCCGTTAATAAAAATAGTAAAACATTAGAAAAGCTATATAAACTGCATATAGCTGTATTCAGACTGACCTATACAATAAATATGTCATGTCAGTTTTACTATAAAATGCATTCCTTAACACGGAACCCCCCCTGATCCACAATTTGCAGATTGAAAGATGCCATTACAAAGTACACCTGTTCCTAAAAAAAACAAGCCCTCACATGGCCCTGTAGTTGGAAAAAAAAAATTATAGATTTTAGAAGGTGAGGAGGAAAAAACAAAAATGCTAAACTGAAAATTGTCCTTAAGGCCATTTGGGAAAAATGGCCTTTGTGCCATCCTCATTGTCTCCTGCTCCCACTGCTCTCCCACCTTAGGAGTCAAATCTTCCATGCTTCTGTCTGACATTGTGTGTGTTTGCTGAGTGCAGGCTGATGATGCAGACAGGGGGCAGGGGGAGATGTCACAGGAGGCCTGGCTGGATCCCCCAATCCCCTGAGTGATCCACCATCTCTGAATGGCCAGAAGCAGCTGCTGCACTGATTTCACTGATTGTGTAAAAGTCTGCAGTGAAATTAGGGCTGTGTTCACACATGTTGGAGTTTCATTGCAGTACCACAGCGTATTCACAAAATGATAATGCAGTAAAACTCAAGTAAATGATGCTAAATGGCTGAGAGGATCAGAGCCAATCCCACCTGGAGAATAAACAAGGCGTAAACAGTATATCCCATGTAAGATAGTATTGGATAAACTCCTTATTGTGGGGCTCAACTTCAAAGATAAAAGATTCTTGATCATAATATGTGCATGGAAATGAAAAGAAGAAAAATAATTTAAATTCAAAAAGTTCTTTACTTTATTCCAATATCAGTGTTACATGTAGAGAATACAGTGTGCTTTGTGGTGTTACAGGTAGAGAATACAGTGTGCTTTGTGGTGTTACAGGTAGAGAATACAGCGCGCTGTGTGGTGTCACAGGTAGAGAATAAAGTGTGCTGAGTGGTGTTACAGGTAGAGAATACAGCGTGCTGTGTGGTGTTACAGGTAGAGAATACAGCATGCTGTGTGGTGTTACAGGTAGTAACTGTGTGCTGTGTGGTGTTACAGGTAGAGAATACAGTGCTGTGTGGTGTTACAGGTAGAGAATGTAGTGTGCTTTGTGGTGTTACAGGTATTAATTGTGTGTTGTGTGGTGTTACAGGTAGAGAATACCGTGTGCTGTGTGGTGTTACAGGTAGAGAATACAGCGTGCTGTGTGGTGTTACAGGTAGAGAATACAGGGTGCTTTGTGGTGTTACAGGTAGAGAATACAGCACGCTGTGTGGTGTCACAGGTAGAGAATAAAGTGTGCTGAGTGGTGTTACAGGTAGTAACTGTGTGCTGTGTGGTGTTACAGGTAGAGAATATAGTGCTGTGTGGTGTTACAGGTAGAGAATGCAGTGTGCTGTGTGGGGTTACAGGTAGTAATTGTGTGTTGTGTGGTGTTACAGGTAGAGAATACCGTGTGCTGTGTGGTGTTACAGGTAGAGAATACAGCGTGCTGTGTGGTGTTACAGGTAGAGAATACAGGGTGCTGTGTGGTGTTACAGGTAGAGAATACACCGTGCTGTGTGGTGTTACAGGTAGAGAATACAGCGTGCTGTGTGGTGTTACAGGTAGAGAATACAGTGTGCTGTGTGGTGTTACAGGTAGAGAATACAGCGTGCTGTGTGGTGTTACAGGTAGAGAATACAGTGTGCTGTGTGGTGTTACAGGTAGAGAATACAGCGTGCTGTGTGGTGTTACAGGTAGAGAATACAGGGTGCTTTGTGGTGTTACAGGTAGAGAATACAGCACGCTGTGTGGTGTCACAGGTAGAGAATAAAGTGTGCTGAGTGGTGTTACAGGTAGTAACTGTGTGCTGTGTGGTGTTACAGGTAGAGAATATAGTGCTGTGTGGTGTTACAGGTAGAGAATGCAGTGTGCTGTGTGGGGTTACAGGTAGTAATTGTGTGTTGTGTGGTGTTACAGGTAGAGAATACCGTGTGCTGTGTGGTGTTACAGGTAGAGAATACAGTGTGCTGTGTGGTGTTACAGGTAGAGAATACAGGGTGCTGTGTGGTGTTACAGGTAGAGAATACACCGTGCTGTGTGGTGTTACAGGTAGAGAATACAGCGTGCTGTGTGGTGTTACAGGTAGAGAATACAGTGTGCTGTGTGGTGTTACAGGTAGTAACTGTGTGCTGTGTGGTGTTACAGGTAGAGAATACAGTGCTGTGTGGTGTTACAGGTAGAGAATACAGTGTGCTGTGTGGTGTTACAGGTAGAGAATACAGTGTGCTGTGTGATGTTACAGGTAGAGAATACAGCGTGCTGTGTGGTGTTACAGGTAGAGAATACAGTGTTCTGTGTGGTGTTACAGGTAGAGAATACAGCGTGCTGTGTGGTGTTACAGCTAGATAATACAGTGTGCTGTGTGGTGTTACAGGTAGAGAATACAGTGTGCTGTGGGGGGACCACAATGAAATAATAAAGTACTGCAAATAATTCAGTAACACAATGAAACTGCAATGTGTGAACACAGTTTAGATGTTCTGCAACAGATTTAGGCGAGGAATGGGCAGGGTGGAGGACTGTGATGAACAGCTGAGGGAAAGTATTGCATTCTGGAACCAGCACTGCATTCTGGGAACTGCTCAACCAGGAAGTACAGAAACACAATACAGAACAAAAAACCCCAAAACAAATGGATTTTTAGTAGTTGGCAAGTAATGCTATTTGCTTCTTCAGAAGCTTCATTTTTTTAACCTCTACCTGGAGTTCCCCTTTAAAGGGGTATTTCGGGAAAAATCAACTTTTCCCCTATCCCCAGGGACAGCTTTGGCTGTCAAGGCCTGATGGGAATTGTAGTTTTGCAACGGCTGGACGGCCGAAGGTTCTCCATGCCTGCTCTATTCAATTGAACATTTGTGGGTAGAGTTGAAGAAAAAACATTGGTGTATGTACCAAGATTAGAAACATGAAAACGAGACCTGGGATAAGATCGAGAGCATGCCAAGAAGGATTGAGGCAGTGAATTTATAACAAGACAATAAAAATTTACATTTAGATTTTTGGGAGCAAAACAGTAACAAAGCAGTTACATGACAGTAATCAGTATAGCTCAGCATATGCTACATAGTTGCAGGTCAAATTTATATGTATGAGATGGCCAAGATGATAGTAGTGAATTGTGAGATAATTGTGAGTCTGAAAGTGAAAGGTTTAAATTTACATGGACAAGCAAAAGGGTCACAATGTTTTGACAGTTACCATGGTTAGTCAAACTCCAAGGGGGGCATTTATCAAGATTGGCGTACGAGGACACCAGTCCTAAAGCCCTTCCCCAGTTTCCGAACTGACTTACGAAGAGACTCACGCCTCTAAGTAAATCCGTCTGGCCCTGTGCCTGTCACAGGCATCGCGCAACAAGCCTACACCCGCCTAGGGGCAGGTGTAGATTTGTGCATGAATCATGATAAATTAAGTGCAGGAAGAGGCCATGCCTCGCCCCCGTTTTCCACCCACCCATCAGGCGAGATACGGGTATGGCTAGAGTAATCCATAAAAAAGGGGTGATTCTGCTCCCTTTTCATGGCATTTGACTGGGGTGCATTTTGATAAATATCCTCCTTATTATATAGTATGTTTTTTTATATCTTATATTTAACTGAGCTAATCTAAATGAATTCTTCCTTGTACATACAGTAGCTAGCTTATAATGATGCTCTAAATAGTTGCTAATCATAATAATAACCAGCAGGTGGGATGAAAAAGGACAAGCTAAATTACTGCAATAAGTATTCTCAAAGGGCCACATGTATCATCCGGCGAACGGATGATTTTCGGCGGAAAGTGACGATTTGCGTAATTTTTTATACGCAAATGGCCGATTTGCGAATAAAATATTCGCAAATCGGCACTTTCCGCCGAGTACGCCAGTGGGTGGAAAGGGGGCGGAAAAGGGGCGGAAAGCGGGCGGAACGGAGGGCGCGGACTCAGAGTCCGCGCGATTTACCATCCGTTCCGCCAAAATGTACGCCGAAAACCTACTACAGTCCTCAGCTGGCGTAGGTTTTCGGCGGTGCGCAACGGCGCGCACGGGATTTATGTAGAGGCAGTCCGCCTCTACATAAATCTCCGTAGCGCCGGAGCTGCGGGGGCATTTTTACGTCCGGCGTAAAAAACGCCGGACTTAATAAATGCCTCCCATAGTGTCTATTATCTATTATCTCTTGACTTTTAATATATTGCAGACTCTAAGACACACACCAAGATTATTACAACCATGTTCCATAGTAGAACATGAAGACTCTATTCTACATAAACATTATGTTAGTTTTCCTTCCTTATAGCTTTAGTTATATCCCATTTAATCTTCCAGCATTATACAAGTGTAAAAGAAAAGCACAGACATATTGTCTAGTAAATGGTTCCAACACCTTGTTTGTTAAAACTGTCTAACTACTGCAGTCCATCCTGTCCCTGGCCTTTTCTTAATAATGGCTATTTAATCAGCTTATTTGTAGCATGAAATTTACTATGATATACAGTATTTTATTATATTTTATTTTGTTTATACATACAATAAAAAGAAACAAGAAATAGATTACAATTGTAGTGAGTATAAAGAAATCAGAACAATGAACAACTATTGCTATGGAGAGCAAACTGGTCAAGGTGACACATTATCAGGCAAAGTATAAGAACCAATAATACAAAATGAGAGTCAATAAAGTAAAAACATTAACTTTTCATGTTGTTGAAGTGACGTTTTTCATCACTGGACGTAAGGGGGATTTTTGAGCGGACACCTACTGCCAATGACTGACACCAGCGATCATACTGATGTTGGTCATTTATCAATTTAAATGCCTCTCTCAAAACCAACAGTAGCATTTAGACAGAATTGCTAATCATGATTGGTGGTATAGCAGTTGGATCTCTAGTTACGGAAATCCGGGGCCTCCTGAAGGCTTTTGTGGCTTCTGAGAAGATCTGCTTCTACAGTCTGCCATAGTCATAGAAACATAGAGGTTTGTCTGCAGAAGAAGACCACTGGGTCCACCTAGTCTACCCTATTAGTATTTCCTTTCTTATTATCTTTGGATAAATATATTTTTATCCCAGGCAGGTTTACATTCTGTTATTGTAGATTTACCAACCACCTCTGCTGGAAGTTTGTTCCAGGTATCTACTACTCTTTCAGTAAAGTAATATTTTCTCACGTTGCTTCTGATCTTTCCCCCAATTAACCTCTTACTGTGTTCTCTTGTTCTTGAGTTCAGTTTTTTACTAAAAACACTTCCCTCCTGAACCTTATTTAGTCCGAAGTATTTAACATACTTAAAGGTTCCAATCATGTCTCCCCTTTCCCTTCTTTCCTCCAGACTATACAGATACATATCCTTAAGTCTTTCCTGATATGGTTTATGCCTCTCACCCTTCACCATTTTTGTAGCCCGTCTTTGGTCCTGTTCTATTTTATTAATGTCCTTTTTAAGGTGAGGTCTCCAGAACTGGACACAGTATTGCAGATGTGGTCTTATCAGAGCTCTATACAGCGGGATAACAATCTCCTTATTCCTACCGGTTATACCTCTAGCTATACAGCCCGGCATACCATTATATATACAGCCCAGCATACCATTATATATACAGCCCAGCATACCATTATATATATATATAGAACCCAGCATATAATTTGTTTTCCCCACCTCCTGGTTGCACTGGTGACTCCATAGTAATGCACCCTCATTTTATGGTCCAACCTTTTATGTGGCACTTTAAAAAGTCTTAACCTCTTAAGGACCCATGATGTATAGGTATGTCATGGAAATCTGTCACTAAATGAACCATGACGTACCTGTACGCAAGTGTGTCCGGCGGCGCTTTGAGGACCGGTATAGCATGTGAGGTTGCTATATGCAGCCAGGTCCTCACTGTTAATGATGGGCCGCCATGTGGCCGCCCGCCATTAACCTCTGCAGTGCCACGGTCGGGGCACTTACATCAGTGACAGGAGCTATGCTCCTGTCACTGACCGATCGGGATCACTGCAGTGTAATGTGGGGGTTCCAATAATTCTGACTGCTGGAGGTCTCTAACCTATCTCCCTTCTGTCAGATCAGCGATCGATGCATAGAGTCTGCCACAGGTAAACTCTATGCAATGATTGCAGATAACACTGATTAATACTATGCTATGGCATATCAATAATCAGTGTATTAAACTCAATGTAAAAATGTTAACGTGTAAAATAAAAAAATAAAAAAAAATGTTTTTAAAAACGCACCAAAGCCCCTCCCCGAATTAAAATGAAATCACCCCCTTTTCCCATTTTTTAAATAAAACACAAAAATAAACATATAAATAAATATATTATATACCGTTGCATGTGTATTCGTCCGATCTATTAAAATAAACCAACATGGTTCCTGCACGCTTAACGGCGTAAACAAAAAGCTGCAAAAAAAGCCAAGATTGACAATTTGTATTACATTTTATTTGAAAATAAATAAAAATTGATCAATACGTCTCATCTACACAAATATGATACTAATAAAAAACTAGAGTTTATGGCGAAAAAAAATGACACCCCATACAGCCCTGTACGTGAAAAAATAAAAACGCTATAAGAGTCACAATAGGGCCATTGTAATCACACTTATTTGCAAAAAAAGTTTTGCCGTTAATAAAAATAGTAAAACATTAGAAAAGCTATATAAACTGCATATAGCTGTATTCAGACTGACCTATACAATAAATATGTCATGTCAGTTTTACTATAAAATGCATTCCTTAACACGGAACCCCCCCTGATCCACAATTTGCAGATTGAAAGATGCCATTACAAAGTACACCTGTTCCTAAAAAAAACAAGCCCTCACATGGCCCTGTAGTTGGAAAAAAAAAATTATAGATTTTAGAAGGTGAGGAGGAAAAAACAAAAATGCTAAACTGAAAATTGTCCTTAAGGCCATTTGGGAAAAATGGCCTTTGTGCCATCCTCATTGTCTCCTGCTCCCACTGCTCTCCCACCTTAGGAGTCAAATCTTCCATGCTTCTGTCTGACATTGTGTGTGTTTGCTGAGTGCAGGCTGATGATGCAGACAGGGGGCAGGGGGAGATGTCACAGGAGGCCTGGCTGGATCCCCCAATCCCCTGAGTGATCCACCATCTCTGAATGGCCAGAAGCAGCTGCTGCACTGATTTCACTGATTGTGTAAAAGTCTGCAGTGAAATTAGGGCTGTGTTCACACATGTTGGAGTTTCATTGCAGTACCACAGCGTATTCACAAAATGATAATGCAGTAAAACTCAAGTAAATGATGCTAAATGGCTGAGAGGATCAGAGCCAATCCCACCTGGAGAATAAACAAGGCGTAAACAGTATATCCCATGTAAGATAGTATTGGATAAACTCCTTATTGTGGGGCTCAACTTCAAAGATAAAAGATTCTTGATCATAATATGTGCATGGAAATGAAAAGAAGAAAAATAATTTAAATTCAAAAAGTTCTTTACTTTATTCCAATATCAGTGTTACATGTAGAGAATACAGTGTGCTTTGTGGTGTTACAGGTAGAGAATACAGTGTGCTTTGTGGTGTTACAGGTAGAGAATACAGCGCGCTGTGTGGTGTCACAGGTAGAGAATAAAGTGTGCTGAGTGGTGTTACAGGTAGAGAATACAGCGTGCTGTGTGGTGTTACAGGTAGAGAATACAGCATGCTGTGTGGTGTTACAGGTAGTAACTGTGTGCTGTGTGGTGTTACAGGTAGAGAATACAGTGCTGTGTGGTGTTACAGGTAGAGAATGTAGTGTGCTTTGTGGTGTTACAGGTATTAATTGTGTGTTGTGTGGTGTTACAGGTAGAGAATACCGTGTGCTGTGTGGTGTTACAGGTAGAGAATACAGCGTGCTGTGTGGTGTTACAGGTAGAGAATACAGGGTGCTTTGTGGTGTTACAGGTAGAGAATACAGCACGCTGTGTGGTGTCACAGGTAGAGAATAAAGTGTGCTGAGTGGTGTTACAGGTAGTAACTGTGTGCTGTGTGGTGTTACAGGTAGAGAATATAGTGCTGTGTGGTGTTACAGGTAGAGAATGCAGTGTGCTGTGTGGGGTTACAGGTAGTAATTGTGTGTTGTGTGGTGTTACAGGTAGAGAATACCGTGTGCTGTGTGGTGTTACAGGTAGAGAATACAGCGTGCTGTGTGGTGTTACAGGTAGAGAATACAGGGTGCTGTGTGGTGTTACAGGTAGAGAATACACCGTGCTGTGTGGTGTTACAGGTAGAGAATACAGCGTGCTGTGTGGTGTTACAGGTAGAGAATACAGTGTGCTGTGTGGTGTTACAGGTAGAGAATACAGCGTGCTGTGTGGTGTTACAGGTAGAGAATACAGTGTGCTGTGTGGTGTTACAGGTAGAGAATACAGCGTGCTGTGTGGTGTTACAGGTAGAGAATACAGGGTGCTTTGTGGTGTTACAGGTAGAGAATACAGCACGCTGTGTGGTGTCACAGGTAGAGAATAAAGTGTGCTGAGTGGTGTTACAGGTAGTAACTGTGTGCTGTGTGGTGTTACAGGTAGAGAATATAGTGCTGTGTGGTGTTACAGGTAGAGAATGCAGTGTGCTGTGTGGGGTTACAGGTAGTAATTGTGTGTTGTGTGGTGTTACAGGTAGAGAATACCGTGTGCTGTGTGGTGTTACAGGTAGAGAATACAGTGTGCTGTGTGGTGTTACAGGTAGAGAATACAGGGTGCTGTGTGGTGTTACAGGTAGAGAATACACCGTGCTGTGTGGTGTTACAGGTAGAGAATACAGCGTGCTGTGTGGTGTTACAGGTAGAGAATACAGTGTGCTGTGTGGTGTTACAGGTAGTAACTGTGTGCTGTGTGGTGTTACAGGTAGAGAATACAGTGTGCTGTGTGGTGTTACAGGTAGAGAATACAGTGTGCTGTGTGATGTTACAGGTAGAGAATACAGCGTGCTGTGTGGTGTTACAGGTAGAGAATACAGTGTTCTGTGTGGTGTTACAGGTAGAGAATACAGCGTGCTGTGTGGTGTTACAGCTAGATAATACAGTGTGCTGTGTGGTGTTACAGGTAGAGAATACAGTGTGCTGTGGGGGGACCACAATGAAATAATAAAGTACTGCAAATAATTCAGTAACACAATGAAACTGCAATGTGTGAACACAGTTTAGATGTTCTGCAACAGATTTAGGCGAGGAATGGGCAGGGTGGAGGACTGTGATGAACAGCTGAGGGAAAGTATTGCATTCTGGAACCAGCACTGCATTCTGGGAACTGCTCAACCAGGAAGTACAGAAACACAATACAGAACAAAAAACCCCAAAACAAATGGATTTTTAGTAGTTGGCAAGTAATGCTATTTGCTTCTTCAGAAGCTTCATTTTTTTAACCTCTACCTGGAGTTCCCCTTTAAAGGGGTATTTCGGGAAAAATCAACTTTTCCCCTATCCCCAGGGACAGCTTTGGCTGTCAAGGCCTGATGGGAATTGTAGTTTTGCAACGGCTGGACGGCCGAAGGTTCTCCATGCCTGCTCTATTCAATTGAACATTTGTGGGTAGAGTTGAAGAAAAAACATTGGTGTATGTACCAAGATTAGAAACATGAAAACGAGACCTGGGATAAGATCGAGAGCATGCCAAGAAGGATTGAGGCAGTGAATTTATAACAAGACAATAAAAATTTACATTTAGATTTTTGGGAGCAAAACAGTAACAAAGCAGTTACATGACAGTAATCAGTATAGCTCAGCATATGCTACATAGTTGCAGGTCAAATTTATATGTATGAGATGGCCAAGATGATAGTAGTGAATTGTGAGATAATTGTGAGTCTGAAAGTGAAAGGTTTAAATTTACATGGACAAGCAAAAGGGTCACAATGTTTTGACAGTTACCATGGTTAGTCAAACTCCAAGGGGGGCATTTATCAAGATTGGCGTACGAGGACACCAGTCCTAAAGCCCTTCCCCAGTTTCCGAACTGACTTACGAAGAGACTCACGCCTCTAAGTAAATCCGTCTGGCCCTGTGCCTGTCACAGGCATCGCGCAACAAGCCTACACCCGCCTAGGGGCAGGTGTAGATTTGTGCATGAATCATGATAAATTAAGTGCAGGAAGAGGCCATGCCTCGCCCCCGCTTTCCACCCACCCATCAGGCAAGATACGGGTATGGCTAGAGTAATCCATAAAAAAGGGGTGATTCTGCTCCCTTTTCATGGCATTTGACTGGGGTGCATTTTGATAAATATCCTCCTTATTATATAGTATGTTTTTTTATATCTTATATTTAACTGAGCTAATGTAAATGAATTCTTCCTTGTACATACAGTAGATAGCTTATAATGATGCTCTAAATAGTTGCTAATCATAATAATAACCAGCAGGTGGGATGAAAAAGGACAAGCTAAATTACTGCAATAAGTATTCTCAAAGTGTCTATTATCTATTATCTCTTGACTTTTTAATATATTGCAGACTCTAAGACACACACCAAGATTATTACAACCATGTTCCATAGTAGAACATGAAGACTCTATTCTACATAAACATTATGTTAGTTTTCCTTCCTTATAGCTTTAGTTATATCCCATTTAATCTTCCAGCATTATACAAGTGTAAAAGAAAAGCACAGACATATTGTCTAGTAAATGGTTCCAACACCTTGTTTGTTAAAACTGTCTAACTACTGCAGTCCATCCTGTCCCTGGCCTTTTCTTAATAATGGCTATTTAATCAGCTTATTTGTAGCATTAAATTTACTATGATATACAGTATTTTATTATATTTTATTTTGTTTATACATACAATAAAAAGAAACAAGAAATAGATTACAATTGTAGTGAGTATAAAGAAATCAGAACAATGAACAACTATTGCTATGGAGAGCAAACTGGTCAAGGTGACACATTATCAGGCAAAGTATAAGAACCAATAATACAAAATGAGAGTCAATAAAGTAAAAACATTAACTTTTCATGTTGTTGAAGTGACATTTTTCATCACTGGACGTAAGGGGGATTTTTAAATGGACACCTACTGCCAATGACTGACACCAGCGATCATACTGATGTTGGTCATTTATCAATTTAAATGCCTCTCTCAAAACCAACAGTAGCATTTAGACAGAATTGCTAATCATGATTGGTGGTATAGCAGTTGGATCTCTAGTTACGGAAATCCGGGGCCTCCTGAAGGCTTTTGTGGCTTCTGAGAAGATCTGCTTCTACAGTCTGCCATAGTCATATAAACATAGAGGTTTGTCTGCAGAAGAAGACTACTGGGTCCACCTAGTCTACCCTATTAGTATTTCCTTTCTTATTATCTTTGGATAAATATATGTTTATCCCAGGCAGGTTTACATTCTGTTATTGTAGATTTACCAACCACCTCTGCTGGAAGTTTGTTCCAGGTATCTACTACTCTTTCAGTAAAGTAATATTTTCTCACGTTGCTTCTGATCTTTCCCCCAATTAACCTCTTACTGTGTTCTCTTGTTCTTGAGTTCAGTTTTTTACTAAAAACACTTCCCTCCTGAACCTTATTTAGTCCGAAGTATTTAACATACTTAAAGGTTCCAATCATGTCCCCCCTTTCCCTTCTTTCCTCCAGACTATACAGATACATATCCTTAAGTCTTTCCTGATATGGTTTATGCCTCTCACCCTCCACCATTTTTGTAGCCCGTCTTTGGTCCTGTTCTATTTTATCAATGTCCTTTTTAAGGTGAGGTCTCCAGAACTGGACACAGTATTGCAGATGTGGTCTTATCAGAGCTCTATACAGCGGGATAACAATCTCCTTATTCCTACCGGTTATACCTCTAGCTATACAGCCCGGCATACCATTATATATACAGCCCAGCATACCATTATATCTATACAGCCCGGCATACCATTATATATACAGCCCAGCATACCATTATATCTATACAGCCCAGCATACGATTATATATATATATATATAGAACCCAGCATATCATTTGTTTTCCCCACCTCCTGGTTGCACTGGTGACTCCATAGTAATGCATTGAATTCAATTAGCAATAAAGTGTGTGTAGAAGTCCATCAAGGGGAGGGCAATGCGTCTTAGGCTAGAGCCGTGAAGACAAAACTTAAACATGGGACCAGATTGTCCATCCAAATTCAGCTATGAGGTGCTCACAGAAAAGAAAAGACAGTACAAATTGTGTAGTGAAGAAACATCTTGAAAGGCCTCAGTTTTTTCATCTGGATAACATACAAAGGGAGGGAGTTGTGCTATTGCAGCTGCGTACCTGGCAACAACAGTTTTTTGCTGGATGTACTTCTTTTGGCCAGGACAATTAATCAAATAGACAAGTTTTTGAAGTGCAGTGGGGCACTGGTACTGTGTTTAAAAAGTGGTAAAAATGGAAGATTTAGAGGGGTGCTGCTAGATACTTGCTGCAGAAGCAGAGGGACTGGATATCCCACTGCAGTATACTGAAGTTAAATCCTTTAGGCTGGGCCTAGTATGGAAATTGTGTTATGATTTATTTTTAAAGTAATACTGTCATCACCCCCCCCCCCTTTGATCACACATCATTTCATTGGTGGACAGTGTCACCTGGGTCCCATCGTAGTAAAACCCTGCCTAGGTAACACTGACCACCAATGAAATGAAGCGAGAGTAAGACAAGTTTTATACAGGTATATATTGAAGGTGCAGCATCTAAACTTGTGGATGATGCAGATAACCGCACATAGAGTAAAAGGGTGACAATATTAAATTATTAAAATATTAAAGATGTTAAAGTTGAAGATGTAAAAGATGTTGAAGTATGTGAAATTCTTTATGTACCAGAGAGTTAGGCCAATTTAGAAATGGGTCACCAGTCACTACCAAACGCCTACATTCAGGCAACTGCCCTAGCTGCCTCCTGGGAGAATTACAACAACTACATCTGGAATGGGGTTGGAAAGATCTAGAATATGACTAGAGCTATGTAAATCAGCTCCATATAAAAAATACAGAATGTGTGACAGGAATCTGTTGAGTTTAAGTGTAGCTGTGGTAAACAAAACATCTGAGGGGACCCCAGATAGCGAAGTGCTTGAGGCACATGCATTCTTGGTGATTTGCACATTATATTTATGTACTTGTTATACTCGCTCCACGATCTAAATGACATACTTTCCTTGGTATATATGTATATCATATTTTTTAAATATACATTGTATACACTGGCTTATGATACATTTTAATGATGTTCAGAGGTAAATCCCCTGACAAAAATCATGGCTCTTAGTCATACTGAGTCTTAGCTCCCATTATATGATATAAACACATTGGCAGGTGTTGTGTCCTTTAAATACTGTATTGGTTTGGCTTTTTATATATGTACATACATAAGGAAGAGCCTGCATGAGGCCAGAAATGTATACATGTTTTATTAATAAAGAAGTGTTCTGCTGAGGATACATCTGCCTGTGCTAATTGTGCTAACACATGTCTGCAGCTGTGCCAAAGAAGGGGTCAATGGTTCTATACAAGTATGTTTCCTAAGTGGTAACTATAAAATTGCCCATGTTGCCCATGGCAATCAGTGTGATTTCTGTTTCCATCTACCAGTTTAAGAAGTAAAAGCTGGGTTTTGATCGGCAACCGTGAGCAACAAAGCTACTTTTACTGGTAAACAGATTTGATAAATGAATCGGATTATGTGTTACAAATATGTATTATTTGCTCAGTCTGTTACACCGCTTCACTTTCATGTTTACGCTGGTTCCATCTATGGATGACACATGACACATGATCAAACACAAAAATGTAAATGAAGAAAATAAATCAACTTGCTATGAGTTTATATTTGGATGGAGATCTCCTTCCACAGAGCCACCATAGAAAAAAATAAAAAGACAAACAATGTACAGACACAGTAAAACAAACATAGTCAAAAAAATAAAAAAATAAATAAGCAGATGACTTTGACAAGTAAACAATTGCTGTGCCTGGAGATAATAAAGGGACCTTGCAAAGATAAATATATAAATAAAGGTCTACAAATAAATAAGCTACAATTTACACACCTTACAATGCTTAAAAAGTAATCCACCCACATATCAAATTTCTAAGCGTGTTACTATATAATGAAAAATACACTACTCACAAAAGTTAGGGATCTTTGGCTTGGGGGTGCAGTTTATGGAAATTTTAAAAAGTTCACGCTACAATAATATTATATCTTGAAATTAGGGAATTTAAATAGAAGCATGCTATGGTCATTTCCGCATTGCTGTTCTTTGATAAAAAATGATTTAGGCTGAGCAGAAATAAAGGCCCCCAATGATGTTGAAGATTCCAATGCAGGCACTACGCATCAGCCACTGTAGTCACCAGATGAGCCTTTGGTGGTGGAGGTGTTACAGTGTGGGCCGTTGTGTCTGGTCAGTACAGAACTGCCCTACACTTTGTGACAAGCTCATACTACTTGAGTACCATCATCGATTCAGCCACTGGTTTTCTGCATAAATAACCCAAGCCTAGAGATGAGCTAACCCCGAGAACGCTTGGATTTGTCCGAACCCGAGCATGCAACATTTGATTACCGGTGGCTGCAAAAATATATCCGAGCGTTCTTTGGGTTCGCTCATCTCAGACTTATTCCATCTTCATGGATATTAATGCTCTAGCATCCTTCATGTATTTTTGGCTTCAGGTCACAAGTCGCATTCAACTTCGCTAACATTGACCTTAATGCAAGTCATGCGTGACTGTGACTTGCTTGCAATGTCTTCTCAGTTTGGCTTTTTTGTTCACAGCCAAATCACAACTGTAATAAAGTCGTTCAACACCAAGTCACACAAAATAATTTATTGATTGATTAAGACTTGCTGTCACATGACCAAAGTTACTGTTTAGCCCCAGCCTTAGGCTATGTTCACACTACGTAAGAGTACGGACGTTGTTGCCGATGGCAACAACGGCCGTACTTTTGGCGCAGTGGAACAATGCCTGTTTCTTTATGGGATCCCGGCCGGAGCGTATACACATCGTATACGATCCGGCTGGGATCCCATACGGGGCCGCAAATAACTGACATGTCAGTTTTCTGCAGCCGGAATTCAGTGAATTCCGGCCACAGATAGCGCTGTCAGTTCACTTAGTGAAGCGAGCGGCTCCGGCTCACTGTGAGCTATGGGAAGCTCTGATACGGGCGTGCAGCGGTCTCTTACGTAGTGTGAACACAGCCTTAAAGTGCTCATTGTCTGCAACCTCATGGTTTCTAACATGTACCAAGGAGTGAAATGACAAACAAAAGTGTGCCATAATATTTAATAGGAAGTTCACGTTAACAGCCTCACCCTTTTGTATCTACTGCTTATTGCTAGATGTAATCCGTCTAGATTTTAAATGCAAATATTCGCTAAGGTGGAAAACACAAGTGCCGGAATTTGTTATGCACTACAGACTTATATGTTTAATATCCATGCATGAGATGATGGAATTTTAAAACTATTACAGCTAAAAAGCAGCATCTCATTCTTGTGCTGACTTCCATTTGCTATACAATAAACCTCCCAACCAAATGAAGCAAATCCCCCATGCGCTGCTTCTCTTCAGCTCACATATTTTTGCATTGGTTGACAGTTTATTGTAGCACATAGTCAGCCTTTTAGGGAGATTAGCAGATTTAAATAATTTAGTTTAGTTGCTGGTTTTGACTAAGGGCTGACAATTTGCAGACAAACAACTCTGCAGACAGGAACCAAAATGCTAGTCTCATTTGTCACAAAGTATTTTAGTAGCACAAATGTCATAAATTATAAATCTGACAATGCTAACACTATAACATATGTTTTATACAGTTAAAGGGAACTTGTTCATGTTATTACCCTCTATATTTTATTAATTCTCTGCTCATTGCACGTAGAAAACCACAAAATCAGCCAGCCCACTGTCCTCTGGCTTAATGCATTGCACTGATTGATTCAATAGCGGCAGCAGAAAACCCTGTCAGTGTACACTATGGAGGGAGCGGCTCCGGTTGCTCGCTCCATAGTGTGCAGTAGAGAGTGCCTTTTTATTATAGTGCTTGAAAAGAACTATATTGTAATCCGTATTCTTCTTCTTCTTCTTCTTCCGTTTCTTCTTCTTCCAGCTATTTTTCTGTGCGTAATACAGCCCGAACCGCTTTACACACAGACTCCGTTCAAACTGCGTTTCGAAGCCCTCGGCGGTGTGTGGTGTGCTATCTATTTTTCGTTTCGATCAGATTTGTCGTTTTTAAGAAATTTACGTTTAAGGACCCCAAATTTCCCATAGAAAATAATGGCCCATTGCAAATAATGGCCACACTCTAACCGCTGACAGCCAATCACAGCACATATGCAAATAGCTGAAATATAGCAGCCAATAGGAACTCTAAGGTCTCGTCATGCATTGTATCACACCATCCACAGTCACATGTCCATTATTGGCCAATAGAAGATGTAACACATGGAAGGTCCTTAACGATTTTGTCTCACTGACATGAATAAGGTTGTCATGGTAACCGAGCAATGATCTTTACCATTATAAGTACCCAGATCGCTCTTAAAGGGACCCAGGTCGCCCTTAAAGGAACGCAAGTCGCTCTTAAAGGGACCCAAGTCGCTCTTAAAGGGACAGGAGCAATGTCGCTCTTAAAGGGACCCAAGTCGTTTTTAAAAGGGACCCAAGTCGTTTTTAAAGGGACCCAAGTCGCTCTTAAAGGGACAGGACCCAATTCGCTCTTAAAGGGATGGGACCTAAGTCGCTCTTAAAGGGTCCCATGTAGCCCTTAAAGGGATCCAAGTCGCTCTTAAAGGGACGGGACCCAAGTTGCTCTTAAAGGGACCCAAGTCACTCCAAAAGGTATGGGACTTATGTCGCTCTTAAAGAGACCAATGTCGCTAGAGCGACCTGAGTCCCTTTATGAGCGACCTAGGTCCCTTTAAGAGCGACCTGGGTCCTTTTAAGAGTGACCTGGGTCCTTTTAAGAGCGAAATATGTCCCTTCAAGAGCGAAATATGTCCCTTTAAGAGCGACCTGGGTCCCTTTAAGAGCGAAATATGTCAGTTAAAGAGCAAAATGGGTCCTTTTAAGAGCGACCTAGGTCCTTTTAAGAGCGACCTGGGTCCCTTTAAGAGCGATCTGGGTCCCTTTAAGAGCGATCTGAGTCCCTTTAAGAGCGAAATGGGTCCCTTTAAGCATGAAATTGGTCCCTTTAAGAGTGAAATTGGTCCCTTTAAGAGCGACCTGGGTCCCTTTAAGAGCGACCTGGGTCCCTTTAAGAGCAAAATGGGTCCCTTTAGGAGCAACCTGGGTCCCTTAAAGAACAAAACATGTCCCTTCAAGAGCGAAATTGGACCCTTTAAGAGCAACCTGGGTCCCTTTAAGAGTGAAATTGGTCCCTTTAAGAGCAAAATATGTCCCTTTAAGAGCGAAATATGTCCCTTTAAGAGCAAAATGGGTCCTTTTAAGAGCGACCTGGGTCCCTTTAAGAGCGACCTGGGTCCCTTTAAGAGCGACCTGGGTCCTTTTAAGAGCGAAATGGGTCCCTTTAAGAGCGAAATGGGTCCCTTTAAGAGCAAAATTGGTCCCTTTAAGAGCGACCTGGGTCCATTTAAGAGCGATATGGGTCCCTTTAAGAGAGATCTGAGTCCCTTTAAGAGCAAAATGGGTCCCTTTAAGCGTGAAATTGGTCCCTTTAAGAGTGAAATTGGTCCTTTTAAGAGCGACCTGGGTCCCTTTAAGAGCAACCTGGGTCCCTTTAAGAGTGAAATTGGTCCCTTTAAAAGCGACCTGGTCCCTTTAAGAGCGACCTGGGTCCCTTTAAGAGCGAAATGGGTCCCTTTAAGGGCGAAATTGGTCCCTTTAAGAGTGAAATTGGTCCCTTTAAGAGCAAAATATGTCCCTTTAAGAGCGAAATTGGACCCTTTAAGAGCAACCTGGGTCCCTTTAAGAGTGAAATTGGTCCCTTTAAGAGCAAAATATGTCCCTTTAAGAGCGAAATATGTCCCTTTAAGAGCAAAATGGGTCCTTTTAAGAGCGACCTGGGTCCCTTTAAGAGCGACCTGGGTCCCTTTAAGAGCGAAATGGGTCCCTTTAAGAGCGAAATGGGTCCCTTTAAGAGTGAAATGGGTCCCTTTAAGAGCAAAATTGGTCCCTTTAAGAGCGACCTAGGTCCCTTTAAGAGCGACCTGGGTCCCTTTAAGAGCGATCTGGGTCCCTTTAAGAGCGATCTGAGTCCCTTTAAGAGCAAAATGGGTCCCTTTAAGCGTGAAATTGGTCCCTTTAAGAGTAAAAATTGGTCCTTTTAAGAGCGACCTGGGTCCCTTTAAGAGCAACCTGGGTCCCTTTAAGAGTGAAATTGGTCCCTTTAAAAGCGACCTGGTCCCTTTAAGAGCGACCTGGGTCCCTTTAAGAGCGAAATGGGTCCCTTTAAGGGTGAAATTGGTCCCTTTAAGAGTGAAATTGGTCTCTTTAAGAGCAAAATATGTCCCTTTAAGAGCAAAATATGTTCCTTTAAGAGCAAAATGGGTCCCTTTAAGAGCGACCTGGGTCCCTTTAAGAGCAAAATATGTCCCTTTAAGAGCAAAATGGGTCCCTTTAAGAGCGAAATGGGTCCCTTTAAGAGCGAAATGGGTCCCTTTAAGAGCGACCTGGGTCCCTTTAATAGCGATCTGGGTCCCTTTAAGAGCGACCTGGATCCATTTGAGAGCGAAATGGGTCCCTTTAAGCGTGAAATTGATCCCTTTAAGAGCGACCTGGGTCCCTTTAAGAGCGAAATGGGTCCCTTTAGAAGCGAAATGGGTCCCTTTAAGAGCGACCTGGGTCCCTTTAAGAACGATCTGGGTCCTTTTAAGAGCGACCTAGGTCCTTTTAAGAGCGACTTGGGTCCCTTTAAGAGCGATCTGGGTCCCTTTAAGAGCGATCTGAGTCCCTTTAAGAGCGAAATGGGTCCCTTTAAGCATGAGATTGGTCCCTTTAAGAGTGAAATTGGTCCCTTTAAGAGCGACCTGGGTCCCTTTAAGAGCGACCTGGGTCCCTTTAAGAGCAAAATGGGTCCCTTTAGGAGCAACCTGGGTCCCTTAAAGAACAAAACATGTCCCTTTAAGAGCGAAATTGGACCCTTTAAGAGCAACCTGGGTCCCTTTAAGAGTGAAATTGGTCCCTTTAAGAGCAAAATATGTCCCTTTAAGAGCGAAATATGTCCCTTTAAGAGCAAAATGGGTCCTTTTAAGAGCGACCTGGGTCCCTTTAAGAGCGACCTGGGTCCCTTTAAGAGCGAAATGGGTCCTTTTAAGAGCGAAATGGGTCCCTTTAAGAGCGAAATGGGTCCCTTTAAGAGCAAAATTGGTCCCTTTAAGAGCGACCTGGGACCATTTAAGAGCGATATGGGTCCCTTTAAGAGAGATCTGAGTCCCTTTAAGAGCAAAATGGGTCCCTTTAAGCGTGAAATTGGTCCCTTTAAGAGTGAAATTGGTCCTTTTAAGAGCGACCTGGGTCCCTTTAAGAGCAACCTGGGTCCCTTTAAGAGTGAAATTGGTCCCTTTAAAAGCGACCTGGTCCCTTTAAGAGCGACCTGGGTCCCTTTAAGAGCGAAATGGGTCCCTTTAAGGGCGAAATTGGTCCCTTTAAGAGTGAAATTGGTCCCTTTAAGAGCAAAATATGTCCCTTTAAGAGTGAAATTGGTCCCTTTAAGAGCAAAATATGTCCCTTTAAGAGCGAAATATGTCCCTTTAAGAGCAAAATGGGTCCTTTTAAGAGCGACCTGGGTCCCTTTAAGAGCGACCTGGGTCCCTTTAAGAGCGAAATGGGTCCCTTTAAGAGCGAAATGGGTCCCTTTAAGAGCAAAATTGGTCCCTTTAAGAGCGACCTAGGTCCCTTTAAGAGCGACCTGGGTCCCTTTAAGAGCGATCTGGGTCCGTTTAAGAGCGATCTGAGTCCCTTTAAGAGCAAAATGGGTCCCTTTAAGCGTGAAATTGGTCCCTTTAAGAGTAAAAATTGGTCCTTTTAAGAGCGACCTGGGTCCCTTTAAGAGCAACCTGGGTCCCTTTAAGAGTGAAATTGGTCCCTTTAAAAGCGACCTGGTCCCTTTAAGAGCGACCTGGGTCCCTTTAAGAGCGAAATGGGTCCCTTTAAGGGCGAAATTGGTCCCTTTAAGAGTGAAATTGGTCTCTTTAAGAGCAAAATATGTCCCTTTAAGAGCAAAATATGTTCCTTTAAGAGCAAAATGGGTCCCTTTAAGAGCGACCTGGGTCCCTTTAAGAGCAAAATATGTCCCTTTAAGAGCAAAATGGGTCCCTTTAAGAGCGAAATGGGTCCCTTTAAGAGCGACCTGGGTCCCTTTAATAGCGATCTGGGTCCCTTTAAGAGCAAAATATGTCCCTTTAAGAGCAAAATGGGTCCCTTTAAGCGTGAAATTGGTCCCTTTAAGAGCGACCTGGGTCCCTTTAAGAGCGAAATGGGTCCCTTTAGAAGCGAAATGGGTCCCTTTAAGAGCGACCTGGGTCCCTTTAAGAACGATCTTGGTCCCTTTAAGAGCGATCTGGGTCCCTTTAAGAGCGATCTGGGTCCCTTTGAGAGCAAAATGGGTCCCATTAAGCGTGAAAATGGTCCCTTTAAAAGTGAAATTGGTCCCTTTAGGAGCGAAATGTGTCCCTTTAAGAGCGAAATATGTCCCTTTAAGAGCAAAATGGGTCCCTTTAAGAGCAAAATGGGTCCCTTTGAGCGTGAAATTGGTCCCTTTAAGAGTGAAATTGGTCCCTTTAAGAGCGAAATATGTCCCTTTAAGAGCAAAATGGGTCCCATTAAGAGCGAAATTGGTCCCTTTAAGAGCGACCTGGGTCCCTTTAAGAGCAAAATATGTCCCTTTAAGAGCGAAATATGTCCCTTTAAGAGCAACCTGGGTCTCTTTAAGAGCGAAATGGGTCCCTTTAAGAGCGAAATGGGTCCCTTTAAGAGCGAAATGGGTCACTTTAAGAGCAACCTGGGTCCCTTTAAGAGCGAACTATGTCCCTTTAAGAGCAAAATGAGTCCCTTTAAGAGCGAAATTGGTCCCTTTAAAAACGACCTGGGTCCCTTTAAAAACGACCTGGGTCCCTTTAAGAGCGATCTGGGTCCCTTTAAGAGCGAAATGAGTCCCTTTTAGCGTGAAATTGGTCCCTTTAAGAGTGAAATTGGTCCCTTTACGAGCGAAATATGTCCCTTTAAGAGCAAAATGGGTCCTTTTAAGAGCAAAATGGGTCCCTTTAAGCGTGAAATTGGTCCCTTTAAGAGTTAAATTGGTCCCTTTAAGAGCGACCTGGGTCCCTTTAAGAGCGACCTGGGTCCCTTTAAGAGCGAAATTGGTCCATTTAAGAGCGAAATGGGTCCCTTTGAGAGCAACCTGGGTCCCTTTAAGAGCAAAATATATCCCTTTAAGAGCAAAATGGGTCCCTTTAAGAGCGAAATCGGTCCCTTTAAAAGCGATCTGGGTCCCTTTAAGAGCGACCTGGGTGCCTTTAAGAGCGATCTGGGTCCCTTTTAGAGCAAACTGGGTCC
Source organism: Dendropsophus ebraccatus (assembly GCF_027789765.1). Classification (NCBI taxonomy): domain Eukaryota; kingdom Metazoa; phylum Chordata; class Amphibia; order Anura; family Hylidae; genus Dendropsophus; species Dendropsophus ebraccatus. The sequence continues at coordinate 55,325,282 of NC_091456.1, read as the reverse complement.
ATTTAAGAGTGAACTGGGTCCCTTTAAGTGCGATCTGGGTCCCTTTAAGATCGACCTTGGGCCCTTTAAGAGTGAAATGGGTCCTTTTAAGAGCGACCTGGGTCCCTTTAAGAGCAACCTGGGTCCCTTTAAGAGCGACCTGGGTCCCTTTAAGAGTGACCTGGGTCCCTTTAAGAGCAAAACATGTCCCTTTAAGAGCAAAATGGGTCCTTTTAAGAGCGAAATGGGTCCCTTTAAGCGTGAAATTGGTCCCTTTAAGAGTTGAATTGGTCCCTTTTAAGAACGAAATGGGTCCCTTTAAGAGCAACCTGGGTCCCTTTAAGAGCGAAATATGTCCCTTTAAGAGCAAAATGGGTCCCTTTAAGAGCAAAATCGGTCCCTTTAAAAGCGACCTGGGTTCCTTTAAGAGCGAACTGGGTGCCTTTAAGAGCGATCTGGGTCCCTTTAAGAGCGAACTGGGTCCATTTAAGAGCGAACTGGGTCCCTTTAAGTGCGATCTGGGTCCCTTTAAGATCGACCTGGGTCCCTTTAAGAGTGAAATGGGTCCTTTTAAGAGCGACCTTGGTCCCTTTAAGAGCTACCTGGGTACCCTTAAGAGCGACCTGGGTCCCCTTAAGAGCGACCTGGGTCCCTTTAAGAGCGACCTGGGTCCCTTTAAGAGCGACCTGGTTCCCTTTAAGAGCAAAATATGTCCCTTTAAGAGCAAAATGGGTCTCTTTAAGAGCGACCTGGGTCCCTTTAAGAGCGACCTGGGTCCCTTTAAGAGCGAAATGGGTCCCTTTAAGAGCGAAATTGGTCGCTTTTAGTGTGAAATTGGTCCCTTTAAGAGTGAAATTGGTCCCTTTAAGAGCGACCTGGGTCTCTTTTAGTGTGAAATTGGTCCCTTTAAGAGCAAAATTGGTCCTTTTAAGAGCGACCTGGGTCCCTTTAAGAGCAACCTGGGTCCCTTTAAGAGCGAAATTGGTCTCTTTAATAGCGACCTAGGTCCCTTTAAGAGCAAAATGGGTCCCTATAGGAGCAACCTGGGTCCCTTTAAGAGCGACCTGGGTCCCTTTAAGAGCGATCTGGGTCCCTGTAAGAGTGAAATGGGTCCCTTTAAGAGCGAAATGGGTCCCTTTATGTGCGACCTGGGTCCCTTTAAAAGCGACCTGGGTCCCTTTAAGAGCGACCTGGGTCCCTTTAAGAGCGAAATGGGTCCCTTTAAGAGCGACCTGGGGCTCTTTAAGAGCGAAATATCCCTGGGTCCCTTTAAGAGTGACCTGGGTCCCTTTAAGAGTGAAGGGACCCACGTCGCTCTTAATGCGACCCAGGTCGCTACTAAAGGGACCCATGTCGCTCTTAAAGGTACGGGAGTCAAGTTGCTCTTAAAGGGATGGGACCCAAGTCGCTCTTAAAGGGACGGCACCCAGGATTAAAGTTAAAAGGAAGTCACTGGTAAAGGGGCGCTCTGGAAGTCACTGGTAAAGGGGCGCTCTTTTCAAGCACTATGTATTTCCCTGGAAATGCAAATCTAGTTGTAATCTGTACTCTGGATTACCCATACGCGAGTGTTACATAAAGCCCGTCCCCCACCCCAGACCGGATTTACTAAGAGGCAGTAGCAGATTATAACAGGTCCTTTTCAGGCAGTAGCCCGTGGCCCTGAGCTCCTGGGGGGCCCATGGCTACCCAAAAACCCCCCAGCTTTTTTACCACAATTTTGCACAAATCAGGGCATCATGACATTGTCTATCCTCCGGGGCCTAAGGTAAAGTTAATCCGCCCCTGCTAAGAGGTGTACTCCTCTTAGTAAAGCCGGTCCTGCGCCTGGGCCTTTTTAACACGAGCAGGACAAAACAAACGTACAAAAATAAAAAGTGGCCCGGGAGGGAAGGGGTTAAGTTAAAAACTGCATGTTTGTCTTTTCTTGCATTCTCAGAAATTCTAAATGATGACTGTAACACAATGTAAAATATTGAAAGAATTCTAAGTACACATGAATCTGCAAACAATCCACTTGAGTCTTGCAAAGCTAGATAAGTTATACACCAAACAGTGCTCATCTTGTTAATAAGTGATGATAAAGACCCATTTATTTGACGGCTTAATCTCACTGTAAATAATAATTAAACATTCTTCCCTCTTTTTGTAATAGAACATAATCTGGGCAATAATAATGAATAATCTGATAATTGCTACTAGAATTGCACATTGCATTCTATCAGCAAAATACCTTTGCATTTATTTTATTTCTTTTCTTATCTATGTGTATTTACCAGGCAGAGAAACAACACTGGGCACTGCAATTGGCCTGGTACTCACTAAGTTGCAATCCTCAAAGTAGTCACCGATTAGCAGCTGGACATCATAGGGATGCCACTACAGTATAACCTAACTATACTATTTGTTAGGTATACTTTGACAAGTGGAAATTTGGGAATAAAGTTAGTCTGGAGCTGACTTAACCAAAATGAAGAGTCCATAGAATCCCATCATTCTTCACCAGGGACCCACACAAGGAAATTTGGGTTTAATTGGTTAGATGCCCAGGTCACAGTTCTCTGAGTAGTCCCCATTTAACAAATGGATGCTGCAAGGATGACCTTTTATTGCTAGTACCCATGGGGAGAGATTTATGAAACATGGTGTAAAGTGAAACTGGCTCAGTTGCCCCTAGCCACCAATCAGATTCCACCTTTGATTTTTCAAAGAGTCTGTGAGGAATGAAAAGGTGGAATCTGATTGGTTGCTAGTGGCAACTGAGACAGTTTCACTTTACAGCATGTTTTATAAATCTCCCCCAGGGTGTCGACTAGAGATAAGTGAACCAAATTCACAGTGATTCATTCAACAAACTCGCTAAACATGGCAGCCGCACATGTTAGCTCACAGAGCTGTCTTTTGGCGGGAGCAAGGGATTATCCATAATCACTTGCGCCCGTCCAATCAGCTGCAAACCCCACTGTTATGTCAGCAACCCCCCCCCCCCCCCCCTTCACCCTCTATAAGGTGATTGGCTTCCTGGAGGCGGCCAGTCGACTGTGGAGAGTATATTGCAACAAGCAGTAAGAGCAGGGAGAGAAATACAGAGAGATGGGGACAGAGAGGAGAGAAGGATGGATTGTGGGTGACTTTATGTGGGAGCAGTGAAGCCATTGTCCAGTATACCAAGTAACTGGGTGATTGTTGTTCATTATACCAAGTCACTGGGTGCTGGGTGTGCATTATAGGAAGTCACAGTGAACACAGTGTCCATTTTAATAACACAATGGGTGCTCATTTACCAATGTCCACTGCTAAGGCTAGGTTCACACTGCGTTTTCAGCATCCGTTTAACGGATCCGTTTTTTGCAAAAAACGGATTGCAAAAAACGGATGCATTTGTGTGCATCCGTTTTTAAACCGTTTTTCCATTGACTTCCATTATAAAAAAAAAACGCATAAAAACGGATCCGTTTTTTTTGACGCACAATAAAGTACTGTTGACACTACTTTTTTGACCGTTAAAAAAAACGGATCCGTTAAACGGATGCTGAAAATGCAGTGTGAACCTAGCCTAACCTGGGAGAAAATTGATAATATGCCACTGATCCACTACTGTCCATGGCGGAAATTGAATGATTGACAGGCTGATTGACATTCTTTAAAAATTGACATTTTCCAATTTTTAACAGTGTCACAGCAACAGCTGTGTAATAGTAATAGCTCTGCAATAGTCCCACTATTGTAGCTACTATAGTTTGCCTGTTTTAATGAGATTCATTTGTATGCCATTCACGAACATTCGTGAGCTTCGCGAAACAAATTTCTGAGTGATTTGCTCATCTCTAGTGTCTACCCTTGACCACAACCTCTTAACCCCCATTAAATGGTAAAGTTCATTTCAAACAAGCTTAGAGTCAATGACTGAATTAACTTCAAATTCAAAAGAAGAGATCATGTGCAATGGTCTGGAAATCTAGGGAGGTTTAGAAAACCTGTTTAGACCCAAAGGTCATATCTGTTTTGTGAAGGTTGGAAAGGAAATGGAGATGATAAGTCACTGCACTAATGTGGCTCAAAAGGCACAAAAGGTACTAAAGGAACAAGGAGAGTACCCGGACCCTGACATTCTTTCTTGATAAAGTAAACTCAACTTCCTTTAATAAATGATAGGAACAGAGTGATGATGCTTATTTGCAGATGTTTTTGCGTGAATAGCATCATGTTGCTATCTCTGATGCAGTTATTTTTTCGGATTGAGTTTACTATCGTACAAAAGGCATTTAGTGTGGATACTGCAGGTTGACAGGTAAAAGTAAAAGAAGGACCAGGTTGAAGTTCAAGAAATACTTGAAAGAGACTGAAGCTGAGAAGACATGGTTTTTATTGGTATATTTTGTTACTGGATTAATATAGGAGTGTAGAAATCATTCCAGGCAATGGAAAAACGGACATGTTGTAATGCGGACCGTTTTCTTGCGGCACGGATCGCTGGGGTAACGATGTGTGAAGCACGGAGCACTACGGATGCACATTCGTAGTGCTGTCCGCGGCCTGCACTACGGGTGTGTGAATGTGGCCTAATAGTTCTTTCAATACTTGTTATTATATATTCGGTCTCCTCCCCCCAGTTCTGAGCTGCTGCTTTCTACTGAGAACATTCAAATCTGCAAGCAAGCTTTTCTCTCCATCTCTCCCCTCCCTTCGGAGATGACTCATGTAAACAAGTCTGTGGCAGGTTGTATCTGCAACTTTCTAGCTTCTTTGTAATGCTGGGAGGGTTAATCTGAAGTTAAGTTGCTGATTAACTTACTGTGATTAATCCACTCAGCATTACAAAGTTGCTACAAATTTGCAGATAGGGACTTGTTTAAATCAGCTGTATCAGAAGTCAGAGAGGAGGAGGGGAAGAAGGAGAGAAAAGCTAACACAGTATTTTTTGTCATCAGCAGAAAGCAGAAGGTCAGAACTGTGGAAATCAGACAATAGATAACAACAAGTATGGAATGAATTGTTAGTCTCAACATGGGCAGCAACATACAAAAGTTATGTTTGAGCAGAATACCCCTTTAAAGATGTCCATAACCTTGAAATAAACTGATTATAAATTAATAAAATTGATAGAGATATCAGTTAAACGCTGTGTGGAAATGGCTGTTGTTAGAGACCAGAAGGCTAGGGTACTTGTACACAAGTGGAACAGACCAATGCAACATCTCATCACCAGTGGGGCCACCAGAAGTAGTATTGCAAGAACATAAATGTTACCTAACCTGCCAGGATAGAAAAAACAACATTAAAGAAGTATTCTGGGGAAAATTCACTTTTCCCCTATCCACAGTATAGGGTAAAAGTAGGAAATCGTGGGGGGTCTGACCCCTGAACCCCCAGGCAATCTTCACTTGGCACTCTGGCCAGCTCTGTTATGAATAGAGCCGTGGATTCGGCATGTGACTCACGGCTCTATTCATTCCTATGGAGTGTCGGAAAGAGCCAAGTACAGCGCTCTTCCGGTGCACTCGGCTCTTTTTGACACTCCATAGGAATTAATAGAGCCGGCCAGGGTCTCCTACTTTTCCCGTATGCTTTGGGTAGGGGAAAAGTAAATTTTCCCCGGAATACCCCTTTAAGGAATGTGCCTAGATAAAACATGGTAGTACTAAGCAGGTAGCAAAAAGACCCAACTGTTAGGATGACGGCAAGGAGAGATTTCCAAGGAGAGAATTCAATTGACATCTATCTATATGTGCGAGTCATATGTAGTAAAAGAGCAAGCTAAAGCATTAACCTTAGAATTCCTCTCATGTCTTTACACGAGAAAAGAGTTATAATGTGATAAACAGATCAGCAAGTACATGGGGGAAATAATTTTGAGGCAACTTGAAGATATTGCAAGTTTTATGATTTGTATAAATGAAGTGACAGCCCGTTCAAACAGATGTTGCCATTCTTCTAAAGTAGACTTTACCACCAGCAGTTTCTAATCTCCAGTGGAATAATTCTGCTTGAAATCATTTCTTTTTTAGGAAGAAGACACATGAGAAAACATTTTAGAGATAAGATTCACTGCAGAGGCATCCACTTTGACAAAGAAAGGCATTAAATTGTATGGGTGAAATAGGAACAGAACAGACACAAAGTATGCTTTAAGACGTTTGAAGGCATGAACCGACATTTAAGGCCAAGAGCAACAATTGGCCTATTTATTTGGGAGATCAGTAAGGGGAGCAACCAAGGAACATAAGTTGTGAATGAATTGACAGTAACGATATAAACCTGATGACGTACTCAAGGAAAGGAAGTTTAAACTCAAAGTAAATTATCATTGAGGGGCCTTAGGATAGTGTGCATGTGTTCCCAATGGGAGGGAAAATGGGGGGGGGGGGGGAAGAGGATGTAGTCCGAATACACTAATGCTGCAATAGAGACGGTCACAGAGTACCTCTGAGAAAAAAATGTTGCAGGACAACATTGAAAATCTTGAAGGGTATCACCAAGTATTCATAATATCCATTCTGTTCTGAATGCCATCTTCCACGTCACCTTCCATGATATGGAATCAGTTAAAAGCTCCGCAAACATCCAATTTTGTACAGATAGTAGCACCCCTTAAGGGCATACTCTCACATAAGGTGAAAAAAAAGCAAAAAAATATGCATAAGCATATAGATTTTCTTACCTTTCTGTACTAGTTCTGAAACCACCAAAAATCCATTTCTTTTGGGGGTTCTTAAGGCCCTATTACACCAAACAATCATCGGACGTATTTGGCTGTTGATCGCTTGGTGTAATTGGTAGTGTTAAAAGGAAACAATCAGTGTAAAAGGGCCTTTAGTTCTTTATTTTCTGGTTGTACTTCCTGGTTGAGCAGTTGCTCAGTACTACGAGTTCCAGATTGCACTGCTCCCACAGCACTATTGCCAGTTCCTCGCCCAAAGCTGTGGCAGAACGTCAAACTTCATTGCACACTATTGCACAGTCAAGTTGCAATACCTGCTTCTTTAAAGGGGTTATCCAGCGCTACAAAAACATGGCCACTTTTCCCCCTACTGTTGTCTCCAGTTCAGGTGCAGTTTGCAATTAAGCTCCATTTACTTAAATGGAACTGAGTTTCAAAACCCCACCCAAACTGGAGACAACAGTAGGGGCAAAGTGGCCATGTTTTTGTAGCACTGGATAACCCCTTTAACTCCTTGTCTGCTTAGATGTAGGCTTGAGAGGGTGGTACTAGAGTTCAGAGACAAAATCCAGTAAAGCTTCCTGTGACATCAGAGGATGATGCGTTGTCAGAGGGTGTCAGAAGAAGAGGGGGAGAAGCTAGGGACAATACAAATTTAGTAGTCCTTATATGTTCCATTTCCTGTCAGTGGTAAAGCATGGAAAATCTGCTAAAGCCAGTACTAATAATGATAACACTGTATTAGAAAGTTAGATATCTTGTATTTAAATACAATTTCTGATCCTGAAGTACCCTTTTAACCTGTCAAAGAAGACGTGAGAGAGAAAGGATAATGATTCTTAGCTGTGATCTTGTTTAGATCCCTACAGTCTATGCAGAGCCTCAAAGATGCATCATTTCTAGTATTGAGCAGAACCATCAAACTGTTCAGGTTGATTCCCTGCGACATTTGATTCCCCTGCACAAGTTAAAGTGTCACTGTCGTTTAATTCTTTTTTTTTTTTTTGCAGAAATCAATAGAACAGGCGGTTTTAAGAAACTTTGTAATTGGTTTATTAGCCAAAAAATGCATTTTTATCATGAAAAAGCAGTTTGAAGCTGTCCCCCCTGTCTTCATGGTTGTCTATAGAGAGGGGAGGGGTGGAGAGAAATAAGGCACCAAAACAGGACAACAAAGAGTTAACTTACAGCTACATCACAGGGCTATGTCCTCTGAAGGCAGCACTTACCTCTCTGAATACCGGTTTTTACAAAGGTCTCACTGTGTAATCCTTTGTTCTCTGCTCTCTGCTGGCGACTAATCTCCCTCCTCCCCCCTCCCCTTTCCATAGAACAGACAGGACTCGACTGATGTAAAAGAGTCGAGATTTCCTGATATTGAGCAGTGAATGAGAGAGAGGAGGTGGGGGGGGGAGTCTTTTTGAATGTAGATAATATCATTTTTGCCTAATAAACCAAATGACAAAGTTTCTTAAAATCGCCTGTACTTTGAGAAAAAAAAAAACAAAAAAAAAAAACAACAACCCATGACAGTGGCTGTATCAATGCTTTCTAAGACTCCATAGGGTGGCACCCAACTTTTGCAGCTGCGGGGAATCAAATGCTAAATGTTCTGGTTCAGAGAAGGTTGCCAAACCCTGAAGGGGAAAATCGCAACCCCAAAGAGTGCCCAATCAAAACTAAATTGTGCATAGCCAAGACACTAATAACAGTTAATAAGTGTCAGTTCTTAATATACCAGGTCTACTGTACCTAAATTAAACAGGTATGGTGTTAAATGGGTCAGCCATTTATAGACACTAGGTGGAGTGGTCACTCTAAAGCAGGGGTGGGGAACCTCCGGCCCGCGGACCGCATCCGGCCCCTGAGACCTCCCGATGCGGCCCGTGGCCCGCAGCTCCCCTGTGATGCGCGCCGCTCTGGAGGAGGAAGGAGCCGGCATACACAGCATCTTCCGGTGTCTGTGACAGCTGCCGGACACAGGAGGATGCTGTCTATGCCGGCTTCTTCCCCAGCAGAGCGGCGCGTGTCTTCAGTCTCCTGCGGGCCGCGCGCGATGACGTAATTTCATCGCGCGCCGCCTGCAGGAGAAGACCGGCACAGAGGACCTGGGACAGAAGAGGACATGGGCAGCGTAGGAACGGAGGTAAGGTGAGTGGGATGTTTATTTTTTTTATTTGGGGGTTAACTAGGCCACGAGGGACATGCCTGATGGGGGTTAACTAGGCCACCAGGGACATGCCTGATGGGGGTTAACTAGGCCACCGGGGACATGCCTGATGGGGGTTAACTAGGCCACCGGGGACATGCCTGATGGGGGTTAACTAGGCCACCGGGGACATGCCTGATGGGGGTTAACTAGGCCACCGGGGACATGCCTGATGGGGGTTAACTAGGCCACCGGGGACATGCCTGATGGGGGTTAACTAGGCCACCGGGGACATGCCTGATGGGGGTTAACTAGGCCACCGGGGACATGCCTGATGGGGGTTAACTAGGCCACCTTGGACATGCCTGATGGGGGTTAACTAGGCCACCTTGGACATGACTGATGGGGGTTAACTAGGCTACCAGGGACATGCCTGATGGGGGTTAACTAGGCCACCAGGGACATGCCTGATGGGGGTTAACTAGGCCACCAGGGACATGCCTGATGGGGGTTAACTAGGCCACCAGGGACATGCCTGATGGTGGTTAACTAGGCCACCTGGGACATGACTGATGGGGTGTTAACTAGGCTACCAGGGACATGACTGATGGGGGTTAACTAGGCCTACCAGAGGCATCACTGGAGGGGTTAACTACAATAGCAGGGGAACTAGGGGAACAATACTTTGCCTTGCCCTGGGTGCTGCAAACCCACGCTACTAACTGCCGCACACGTTATGCGGCCCTCGAATGATTTTATTAATGCCCGACCAGCCCTCGACATGGAAAAGGTTCCCCACCCCTGCTCTAAAGGTTACAAAGAGACCAAAGATTACAAATCATAGGCCAAAGAGTATCCTGTAGTTCTGAAGGTCAATTAAACCTTTAGTAGTACAGGATATTCCAGAAATATTGAAGAAGAAGCATCCTTAGAAATGAGTATGTCGGGCCTAAACCTGGCAGTGCCTCCCAGAAAGCAGACACTCTGCATACAGAATTTGATAGCATATTGCTCAGGGGAGGTGTATATATTTGCTTGATGTAGAATATTGCCGGTGCAACTGGGGATGTACACCCGAGTTCCTTAGACACCCTACAGAAAAGTTGAGAGGAGATGATATGATCCCCATTAATTTCTAATTAAATTGCTTTGGGAGTTGAAAAGTAAAATTTCAATGGCATCTATATGGGGAAAATCCTCATGAGGAGCTGGGTGTCTTGCTGACACTACCTTTGTTGATCAGCTAGGTTGTAAAAGTGTACATTTGATTGATAATGTGTTTTCCCTTAGTCCATCAGCGGCACAATTGGGGGTTAATTGCCCCTGTGAGCTTAGGCAGGACAAAAAGAATTTTTAATAGTAAAACAGAAATAGTTTAATAACATAATGGATCTGGCCCCTCCCCTTGGAGTATAAGAGGAAGCCAGTCCCCCACTACTGTGAGTTAAATACAAAAGCAAATATAACACTTAATTTAGGGTGGGAGTGTTGTGCCGCTGATGGACTAAGGGAAAACACATTATCAATCAAATGTACACTTCCCTTACGTCCACAGCGGCACAATTGGGGATCTAGCAAGTACATCAATCCCCAGGGTTGGGACCTCTAAAGGCCTGACTAATAACCGTAGACGAAAAATCACTGGTGGAAGAAGTAGATCCCTTTATTCTATAATGTCGAAAAAAGGTATTCGGTGTAGACCAGGATGCTGACTGGCATATCTGTTCTAGTGGTATGAGGGCTCTCTCGGCCCATGAAGTAGCCATTGCTCGCGTAGAGTGAGCCTTAGTAAATCCTGGTGGATCCCTGTCATTCAACTGATAACAATAGTTAATGCATTCCGTGATCCACCTGGAGATTGATGGTTTTGATGCCTTCAACCTTTGCTCCGACCCGAAAATGATATAAATAAATTTTCTGACCTTCTGAAGTCCTTGGTTCTGGCAAGGTAAGTCCTTAGACATTCCACTACGTCTAGGTGTTCAAGTTCCGGGTCTTCAGTTGTAAGTTCTGGAGAAAGGACCGGGATGACTACCAGCTGATTGAGGTTAGAGAAGGTGGGACATTTAGGAGAAAATGTCGGAAGAAATCTTAAGAGGACTTTGTCACTTAGAAAAATAGTGTATGGCTCAACTGAAGAAAGAGCTTGTAGTTCACCCACCCGTTTTGCCGATGTAATGGCTAGAAGGAAAATTGTCTTTAAAGTTAAAAGCTTCAGAGGAATCTCAGAGAGTGGTTCAAATGGCTGTTTAGCTAGAGTTTTTAGGACTAGAGATAGATCCCAAGGATCTGCAGGTCTGCATATCCTTGGACGAAGTCTTGCGACTGCCTTTATAAAGTCCTTAATTTCAGGGATCTGACAAAGTCTCCTATGGAGAAATGCCGACAATGCGGCGAGTTGGACTTTGAGGGTGCTAGGAGAAAGGCCTTTATCAAATCCTTCCTGTATGAATTCCAGGATCTGTGGTACTGATGGAGTATTCGGGTCTACCCTGTGAGATGAGCACCATGTCTGGAAGATCTTTCTGATCCGGATATAGGCTCTATTAGTGGCCTCACTTCTTGAGTGGGAGAGCGTATTCATGACCCTGGTAGAGAAACCTTTGGCTCTCAATAGGGACTGGTTAAGTTCCAAGCCGTCAGGTGAAGGGACCCCAGGTTCTGACAGAGCTGCGTGCCCTGAGACACCAGGTTCTGCAGAGGTGGCAACTTCCAGTATCTCCCCTGGCTCATAGACATGAGCAGGGAGAACCATGATCTCTTCGGCCAGAACGGAATTATTGCTATTACCGAAGCATTGTCCTGCTTGATCTTGAGTAGGACCTTCGGGATCATGGGTACTGGCGGAAAAATGTATGCTAGGTTGAAGTCCCATACGATGGACATCGAATCTAGTGTTTCCGGGTCGTCTTCCTGATAAAGAGAGCAAAATCTCGGAAGCTTCGCGTTCTGGCGTGTTGCCATGAGGTCTATTTCCGGTATTCCCCACCTGGTGACAATCTGATTGAATACCGTCGGGTTCAGAGACCACTCCCCTGGAATTATCAGATTCCGGCTCAGTTGATCCGCCAAGATGTTCCGAGAGCCTTTGATATGGATGGCTGTGATGTTGGAAAGGTTCATTTCTGCCCATCGCAGAATCTTCCCCACTTCGTCGAGGAGGGGTCTGGACCGGGTGCCACCCTGTTTCCTCAGGTAATATACAGAAGCAATGTTGTCTGTTCTTACCTTGACCGCTTGACCCTGGAGCAGAGGTGAAAAGTGTTTTAGTGCCTTGAATATGGCCCTTAACTCCAGTTCGTTGGAAGAGAGGGTTCTTTCTGACGATGACCATTTCCCCTGGACCGTCTGCTGAGCTAGATGAGCTCCCCACCCGGTCCCGGAGGCGTCTGTGGTGAGGACTATCCAGTCTGGCTCTTCTATCTCTGCTCCGTCTTTTATCTTTGCCCACCAGCGAAGAGACTGTCTTACAGATAGGGGAAGTCTTACCCTCCTGTCCAGGTCCGAAGAAGACCTGTTCCAACGCCGGAGTACCTCTGTCTGAAGGGCTCTCATATGAAATAATGCCCAAGGCACGGCCTCTGCTGTGGATGTTAGGAGTCCTAGATATTTCATCAGGGTTCTGAGAGAGACCTGGCGAGGAACTCTCAGAAAGCGGTATCCTTCTAAAATCCTGGTCTTTCTCTCTGGAGAAAGGAATAATCTCATGTCCTGGGTGTTTATTACAAACCCCAGGTAAGTCTTCTGGGTAGAGGGAGTCAAGTCTGTTTTCTCCCAATTCACCAGCCAGCCTAGGTCGGAAAGAAGATCCAAAGTCTGAGAGACATTCTGACTGAGTAGATCCCTGGACTTGGCTATTAATAGCCAGTCGTCTAGGTATGGGACGACCGTTATGCCCTGTAATCTCAGAGACACTACCACCGAAGCCACCACCTTCGTAAACACGAACGGTGCTGATGATATCCCGAAGGGGAGAACTTTGAATTGGAGATGCAGTATGTGTCCTCCTACATGAACTGCTATGCGTAGGAATCTCCTGTGATGCTGGAAGATTGGTATGTGAAAATATGCGTCCTTTAAATCCAGGGAGGCTAAGAAGTCTCCTCTGCATAATACTGTCTTCACTGATCTTATGGTTTCCATCCGGAACCTGACTTTTGGAATATGATGGTTGAGAAATCGGAGGTCTATGATGAGTCGGTTCTTGCCTGACGGCTTCGGGACCAGGAATACTGGGGAGTATACCCCCTGGCCTCTTTCCTCCATAGGCACTGGTTCCAGTGCAGAGATTCTTATGAGATCTAAGATGGAGGTCTCTAGTATCTTTTGCCTTTCTGGAGAAAGCCGCGATGAAATCACGAACCTTTCTGGTGGCAGAGGCTCTAAGGATAGGGCATATCCTCTCTTTATTATATTTAGAACCCAGGAATCCCTGGTGCATCTCTCCCATGCTGGAAGGAAATGGGAGAGGCGACCTCCGACAGGAAGGCTGGCGTCAGAAGTCTCCCTTCTTCTTAGGGGAGGATCTGGAGGGACCTCCTCTTTTGGAACCTCCATATCCTCTACCTCTTCCTCTGTATCGGTACCGTCTGTCTCTGGGAGGAGACCTGTCCCGATACCTACGAAAGGAGCTTTTCTTATTGCTAGGCAAAGACTTGCCCTTGCGGTCCGAAAGCTCCTCCATGAGGGAATCTAGCTCTGAGCCAAAGAGTTTGCCCGGAGTGTACTGAAGATTACACAAGTTAAATTTGGAGGGATTATCAGCTGACCATGGACGCAACCACAAGGCTCTTCTAGCCGCAGTGGACAAAGCAATAGACCTAGCTGCTAGCCTAGCCTGGTGAGTGGCTGAGTCTGCGATATATTGCGTAGCGAGATCACCTCTTTAAAGGAATCAAGAATTTCATCTCGGGCGACCCCAGCATCTATATCCTCCTGGATCTTTTGTAGCCACTTTCTAAGGGCTAATGAGACCTCGTGATTGGATATGGCTATAGCACTTTGTCCCGCTGCTGTGGTATAAACTCTCTTCAGAGTTGCCTCTATACGGCGGTCCATGGGGTCCCTTAGACTTGAACCGTCATCCCCCGGGACCAGGATATTCCTAGATATCTTTGAAATTGCCACATCAACCTTAGGTGGCTCTATCCAGGAACTAGATTGTTCCTCGTTAATGGGAAAGAGAGACCAGAATCTCTTCCCTATGGCCGGAGCCTTGTCAGGCTTCTTCCACTCGGATTTTATGAGATCCGAAATAAACTCATCCATCCTGAACGCCCTGTTCTCGCCTGAAGATGATTCCTCAGGCTGGTTGGCCATCCTGACATATTTGACCAACTTGGAGATTCTGTCAGGATTGAAGAGAAACTTCTCCTTTTTTCTCTTTTCGGCTTCAGAATCAGAGGAATACACCTCATCCAGGATTTTGTAGCCCTCTTCTGTAAATGAAGAGAAAGCCTCATCATCTCTCCTGGGTCTCTTCCTAAAAAAAGGAAGGGTATAAGTATATAATAAGAGAAAAAAGGATCTTATCTCAGCAGATGCCGCACTACCTTGTCTGGGTGAGGGAATCTCTGAGGCCATCCACAGAGGACTTAACCAAGTCACTAACCCAGATGACTACGTCCTGGATAGATGGTTCCTCTTTATCCTGGATTTTGGGTCTGCAGTCCAGACAGGTGGTAAATTCCGAGTCATCCGGAAGAGGGATATCTGCAAAAAATATCAGTACTTAGTATACAAACCAGTATCCTGCGGTCAAGATTCCAGTTATACACACCACAGTGCCTGCAGGCGAAATGATGCTTTTTAGCAGCTGCTTTGCGTCCTGAATCTTCCATGCTGAAAGCTAAAAGAAGTCAATAGCTTGGCTCAGCAGACAGCAAGAATGTGTCCTTCTGAGCTGCTTATAAACAAGAAATGGCGCCAAAAGACCGCCGCCTCCCCCCCCCTGGGAATACACGCCCCCTGGTTGATCCCACCCTCTGATGCCGAGTCAGACGCCGCCGGACCGGAAATGCAGTATACGCGTCACTTCCGGTCTGCGGCCGTGGAACGCACCTGCGTTCCACCGCCGCCGGCGACCTCAGCCGAAGAGGGAGAGGACATAATCTCTCCTGGAGGTAAGAGGAGAGACAGCTCACCTGGTTGAGCCTGCCTTCCAACAATTCGGAGCTTCCTACGCTCCAGATTGCTGAATTCGGACGCCGCCCGGACCGGAAGTGACGAGAGACGCGTCACTTCCGGAAACACGGACCGTGGAACGCATCGCGCTCCCCATGTCCGACTGGCGTCCTAGGCTAAGAGAGAGAAAAGGTAAGGGTGGAGGGAGGGAAGAAAAACCGTCCTGCCTATACTCAGGACAAAAATAAAAACTCACAGTAGTGGGGGACTGGCTTCCTCTTATACTCCAAGGGGAGGGGCCAGATCCATTATGTTATTAAACTATTTCTGTTTTACTATTAAAAATTCTTTTTGTCCTGCCTAAGCTCACAGGGGCAATTAACCCCCAATTGTGCCGCTGTGGACGTAAGGGAAATCTATGTTATGCACAATAAAAAAAATATTGGACATATGTGAATACCGTGAACTATCTAATCTGCTGGAATCTATTGTTAGAACTAGTGTTGAGCAGAGAGGCTGAACTGTTCAGGTTTGGCAATGTTCTCCGAACCTAAATGCTCAACATTTGCAATAAGTTGTATACCTGTTTTCCTGGACTCCAGAGGGTGTCATCCAGCGTCTGCAGCCACGGGGAGTCAAAAAAAGAGTGTACATGTTTGGAGAACGTTGCTGAACCGGAACAGTTTGGCTTCTCCACTCACCACTATTTATAACCTAAGTGAATGTGAAAAGAGACTTGTTCATTAACACTGCTACATATATGTTACATGATAGCACTTACTTGCATGTATGGAGCCTTCATGGCCTCCATGTTAGCTAAAGGGCAGGAATCCGGTTTAGTTCACTTACTTGCTGCCAGTCATTCAGGCTGAATTCGTTCAGAGTAGACTAAGGAGGTGTGAGAGCTGCTCTGTCTCCACAGTTAGGTCTAAAACCTCTTTACCCAGAACTCTAGAATATGTGGGAGACTGTAGGCAGGTGGTAGTGGAGTCATTGAGCCTTTTAAAATGAGTAGGTTTCTTGCCGTTATCGTGTTGTTCCTGCCACTAGTGCTCTGTCGAGCATTGGGGTCCTCAAGTGATCTCAGTGCTCAGTGCCTCGTGGTGCTCGGGTAAAGGTCTTTACACCTTCAATAACGGACAATTACAGGGGTCTGATTCCTGGGGACCCCCATGAACTCAAGCATGGGGTCCTTTAAATGCTGGCTAGAAGGAGCTGCAGGCTTTACGGAGCTGGTGAAGATAGACAATCTATTGTTAGTAAAGTCCAGTAGGAGGAGCCTGCAGCATGTTTATTTTTGTACTTGCCCATGATGGTATGGATTGTTATCTTTTACATTACACCAAAAGGAAGATTTTAGTGAATTTTCACTGAATGCAGACCTACACCTTTTTCTTCACCTGATCAGGCCATGGCCAACCATAGTGGGCCAACCAATAGTGGACCACTTTACGGATCTGGACTTTGGTGCTACATACGTTTATTGGGGGAGCTGAAAAAGATGCAATTCAGCATTTTTTTTTTATGGGGGGGGGGGGTATTCTGACATCCTAAACTATTTAAATTTTCATTTTGTGATGCTGTTTGGGAGCTTGTTTTTGGTTTTTTTGGTGAGCTCTGTTGGTACCATTTTGGCATAATTGGGACTTCACAGTTTAAAGGGACTCTGTTAGCAGTTTTGTGCTATCAAAACTGGTGGCATCCCTAAATAGGCACCTAGAAAGGGAGAGCATACATACCTCTGCTACTAGTACTTTCTTTGACCGTGAAAATGTCCCTTTAATGTCACTACTTCCAGATGCTTAGGAGTCTGGCTGCCGTTTGCTTTGTGATATATATATATATATATATATATATATATATATATATATATATATATATTTATTTATTTAACTTTTTTATCTAGTCGCTGTATGATGTTATATATCTTACTGGTTTATACACAATAACACATAATAATAATACATAATTATCTCTAGGAGGTACTATTTATCTACTGTATATGCATCATTTACTATATATCTGGATGTTGTATATACTATCTATTTTGCATGCCATGTTTATGATGTATTACACTGTTTGAATAATGTACGGTAAAACTGGCTGTTGCATGACCCTATTTATATTTACAGTATGAAGCTAGGTTCACACACAGTATATTGTGATCCTCGTATTGCAACCAAACCAGGAGTGGATTGAAAACACAGAAAGGCTCCTTTCACACAACATAGAAATTGAGTGTATGGCCGCCATATAATGGCAAATAACTGCTGTTATTTTAAAACAACAGCTGTTGTACTGAAATAATGGCAGTTATTTACTGTTATATGGCGGCCATCCACTCAATTTCACCATTGTGTGAACAGATCCTTTCTGTGTTTTCAATCCACTCCTGGTTGAGGTTGCAATATGAGGACCACAATACTGACTGAAATATACGTAGTGTGAACCCAGTAAAACACTATTCATCTGGTTGCTGTATGACACCAACACATTTAGTTTGATATTGAACCTGTAATAGGAAATTATACCAGTGTCACTTTGCAAGCTATACTGGTTGATAATAATAGGCAGTAGTAGTCCTAGTCCTGACTCCACATTAATTTAACCCCTTATGACTTAGCACATGTGTACCTTATTGCCCAATCTTTTTTTTCTGCATTTTGAGCTATATTCTTCCTCATTTTCCTGTCCACATATGGAGGTTTATCTTTGCCTCACAAATGTACTTTTTAATGGTGCTATTTCAGCATTATATAGCTTATCTATTACACTTTTTTTTTGTGGGGGGGGGGGGGTGCGGTGGGGGGTGGTGACACAATTTATGTCTCAATTGCTTTGTGTTTGAAATATAAGCCGTATACTTACATTAACTTTGTACTTTTATTTTTTGGTGCAATATCAACACCTAATATAAAATTAAAATAAAATAAAAAATGTCCACAAAGCGGAGACAGATCAAGTCAGCACTCACCATGCTTCAGCAGTCAGTTTATTACCTTCTCTTATGATAGAATGAACTGACTGTTAGGTAGTAATTTATTTAAAAAAAATATGTGTACACACTTGGGATATAGACAGAGTAAGGCTATGTTCACACAATGTAAGAAACCGGTCGTTCCGTGACCCGTCCGGGTCACAGAATGGCCGGTCTCTGAAAAAATAAAAAGACAAATTTGGTCAGCTCTCCTAAAACACCATTCACACTAGGCAAGAGCACATTGCTATGGCTGAAGTTGCAAACACACAAAAACACAAAAAAATGCAACAGCTCACCGCAATAGCAAGATACAGACCCACTACAGACATGTAAATAGTTAAAAGCAGCCCCCCCAACTGCTAAAAAAAATTCCCACAAAAATAAGGAGGCTCTTGGTTATCATTTGCAAAAGGGGTAAACTACCCCACCATGTTGCGGTGGCCTCATAAGGGGACAGTCCTACACTGTACTATGGCATGAAATACGCCTGTGCTCTGGGCATGCAATACCCATCTTATACCAGCAAAAGTAATTACACCACCTGGGTGGGATAGGTGGAGTGCACAACCAAGTAGAGGCAGCCACTCCCCCATCTGGAACACAGAAAAAAAGACAAATTTGGTCAGCTCTCCTAGAACACCATTCACACTAGGCAGGAGCATGTTGCTGTGGCTCTGAAAAGATCATCCCGGCCGGTACTGCATCTGTGCGCGCCCGCATCAGAACTCCCCAGAGCACACTATGGAGCGAGCGGCCGGAGCCGCTCGCTCCATAGTGTGCGCTGACAGGGTTTTCTGCGGCTGCGGAAAACTGACATGTCAGTTGTTTGTGGCGCTGCTAGGGATCCCGGCCGGAGCGTATACTATGTGTATACACTCCATCCGGGATTCCCTCAGAAGGTAGCACTACATGCGTTCCAAGGGAATCTTACATTGTGTGAACATAGCCTAAATGTGTATATATTGTAAGAAGGCACAAGACACTGTCATAGGTGGGAGGTATGCCTCACCAAGGATCCTGGCATTGGTGAGATAAAAGACAGCTGTTGCTGGTGTCAGTTGCAATGGGCCACTGACATGCATTTTAAATTTAGTATGGCTGCAACGCAGCCTAGTCCGGGCTAGTCTTTCTTGGGAGCATGCCAAAGAGTTGGGAGGGTGGCTGCTCCAACATTCCAGGACCAGGTATTGTATGTAAGCCCAGAAGAATCAGGTGAGTTGGGTGTGCCAGAGAGATGTAACTGTGTATAGTAATATGTATGAAATATGGTTTTAAACTGACATTTTGAATTTGGCCACAATATGTTGTTGTTTTGCAGTACACAGCCTGTGGAGAAAAATGTCTCTTGAGAGAGGAGACATTTGCTGAATCCAGTTGTGAAGAAGGGTGATCGCCATCTTTGGTACAGAACTTTGGCAGGAGGGGCCCCCCACTCAGTAACCGTGACCGGTCATCTATCTAAAGGAGACCTGAGACCAGTAAATGTGCACGCCAAACTTTCTAGGACCAACATCAGGCCTGTAGTTAGCATAGTTAGGGCAACTGTCTGTGTGTAAGAGACATCTCAGGTATGGGACATTGGAAGAAATCCTTTGCCTGTGATACCAGCTCACAGCATACACGGCCATTTGTATTTTTATACTGTGGTTTGGAGAACAGTGTAACTAGTTTATAAGACTGACAGCACAAATGCCCATGAGACAAACCCACACATAGGTAAAGTTAGTTTGTTTGTAGTTATACAACATATTTCCAGGGGGAGGGGAAAGATTGAGATTTCTCCTCTTCTCAAATCCATTTCTGGCTTTGGCTTCAAAAATTTGTCAGATCAATGTCTCTGTGTAAGCATACCATTAGCTGCTGTGGAGAAGATGTTTTTGTATGTTTGTCCTGAGAATACAGAAGACTTCCAGGTCCTGTGCAGTGCCCGATGGCGGTCATTTACTGTGTCCCTGCTATGGACAGCTGGGTGTTGGCTTTAGAAAGTTGTACACATTTGTTTTTTTCAGTTGAAAAATATGTGGAAAATAAACTTATTTTTCTTTAAAGTGACACTGTCACCCCCTTTTTGCATTATGACTTCTCTACACAGGTATAAAGGGTAAATTTAGCAGTTTTCATACCTTACTTTATATCATATCATAGTCCTTGTAAAAAGTGATCTTTAATCATCTGTAGATTGTGCTATGTGGGCGGGGCCTTATGGACGCAGTGCCACATAGCCCTGCCCACATCGCCACCATAGTCCCCATTCTCCTTGACATCTTTGGCGCATAGGCCCCACCCCCTTTAGGTCAGCCCATACCAATGGCCACTGAGGGGGCGGGGCCTAGACCTTTAGGCCGGCCCATTCCAATGACCGTTGAGGGGGTGGGGCCTATACACCGATGACATCACGGAGGGGCGGGTCCTATGGTGGCAGGGCCTGTGAAGCCTCACCCACGTAGCATAGTCCGCAGATGATAAAAGATCACTTTTTACTATAACAAGCACCATGACGTATTATATAAAATAAAGTATGAAAACTGCAAAATTTACCCTTTAAACCTGTGTAGAGAAGTCGTAAAAGGGGTATGACAGTGTCATTTTAAAACTGCTGGTGGTCTCATATTGACTGCCTTTGAGACTGATCCCCACAATATGTAGTAAGTGTGTATACTGTATACACGTCCAAAATTAATGTATATAGTTATGGGCTGAGCAAATCGTGGTAACCTTAAAAAGCCAATAGAAGAGCCTGTCACTAGTTTTATTCTTATTATTAATTAAAGTAGGGGAGTAAAACTCCTGGCTACAGCCCTGATCGAATGTTTCTCATAAATGTTGGTTTTCCCGGCCCTAGCAGTACCCACTGGCAGATGCAGGCAGAAAGAGCAGATGATTATTTCACAGGATCTTACTTGGCTGCCAGCACTATGTCAGTTCTGGGTGACAGGCATGTCTGTTTTAATATAACTATAACAATACTGTCACCAGATTATTCTGACTGATACTATACATTTTTGGGTCTAAAAGAATGAAGACCTAAGATTACTCAGACTCTATTCCTCAGGCTAGCCTGCCCAAATCTCATTGTTGCACAGAGGTTCTACTTATAAAATTCATAATATATTGTGTGACTAGTTTATAATGTAAAAAATTTGAGTTATGATACAAAGTTTAGTTTTGAGGAATATCTCGCCACCTGCATCTGGTATAATTAAAGAAAAGCTAACCTCCCGAGATTCGTTTTGTGAAGTTTCATTCAAGCTGGGCTGTTAAAGTCATTACGGCTTCTATAAAGATTTGCATTTCGTCTTGTACTCTCTAAGCAAGGTACAGAGCGCCTGAACCCTGGAGTGTAAGGGCCCTATTACTCCAAGCGATTATTGACTGTACTTGGCTGATAACAGGCTTTTATGGTGCGTTTACACTAAACGATTATCATTGGAATCTCCGCAATAACGATCGCATTTGAGCGATAATCGGCTCGTGTAAACACAGCGAATGATCAAGCGACGAGCGAGAAATCGTTCATTGGGATCTTTCAACATGTTCTCAAATCATCGTTGGACGTTCGCAAAGAATTTACAAATCTCTTCGTGTAAACAGTCTTCACCGATTTACCCTATGTGTGAGATGGGCTTAAGAGATCTTAAAACAATCGCAATAACAAATTTTCCAAACGATATATTGTTCCGTCTAAATGCTGATCGTTATAAAAAACACATCATTACTTCGAAATCGTTAATCGTTCGATTGGGCGAATTATCGCTCCGTGTAAATGCAATCGTTTGGTATAATTGGTCATGTATAAAGGCAATGATCAGCTGACATGCATGATGTTGGCTGATCATTGTCTTTTTATCAAAATGATAATGACAATGACTGTCGCCTGCCTATAACTCCATAGGAGGGGCGGCAGCAGAACATCCCTCACTTCAGTGGGCCACCTGGACAATCTAAGGATCATCCGAGAAATTTGCCCACTTATAAGAGCGGTTAGATGAGATAAATATATATACACAGTGGTTCCTTTGTTTAAGAGTAACTTGGATTGAGAGCACTTTGCAAGAAAAGCTCACAGTTTTTCAAAATTGTAACTTGATTTAAGAGCATTGCTTTGGTTTAAGAGCTCCCTGTAGTGGGTGGGAGAGGGTTGGGACAGGGGCATGGTCTGCATAGTGTGGTCTACAGCCCTTTACTCTGACCCAGGAAGTCTCCATCACCTTCCAAATCATAGCAGAGCCACTTCAGGCTGGGGTTTGCATCAGGGGACAGGACTATGGAGGTAATCTCTTCATAGCTTTAACTCCTCTGCATTTATGTGCCAACATATGCCTTGCTCATTCCTTCATGCTCCCTGCAGTCCTTGTATTTCCCATCCTCTTCATTCCTGCTGCACTTACACTCAGCTATACACACTGCTGCTCTAATCTGCCTGCACTTACTCTCAGCAATTCACACTGCTGCTATAATGTGCCTGCACTCACACTCAGCTATACACACTACTGCTGCTAAAATGTGACTGCACTCACAGTCCTGCAAACTGCTGCTTTTTTTTAGGTTTATGCACTTACTATACATTATACACCACATGCTGATTGCTATACTATACAGTAACTTACAGTACAACATATTCAGCTGTATATAAATCATTGCTTACTGTAGAGGGACTTCTGATGGCGGGTGAGCTATTCTTCTAACGGTAATATAAAAAAATTTACCCTCTCTTCATGCCAGGCCTGGATGAGTATTTTCCTCTGCATTCTCTAATAACCATTATTATGAACTTGATGTACATGTGTCTTTTTTCAACCGTATTAACTATGTAACTATGTAACTATTAAAACAGATGGCTAAAGATGTGGTCAGATATCTCTGGGTTACAAAACCATGAGAAATATTGCAGAAAAAATATAGTTTGTAAAATGCAAAGATCAAAATAAACATAGATCAACATGATAGACATGGGCATTGCTCATCTGACCAATCAATAGGAGCTTTGTGCTACTCTCTTTTAGGTTGCTAAATGGCTTACAGTACTATTCAGTAGACACAATTGCAGAACTGTTTTTATACAAATCTATAACGTATTCCATGCATAACTTGTAAAAATCACATTAATATTTAGGAAGCATTAAACTAGGTCGGAGCTTTTGGTCATTTTTTTTTTTAGAGACTTTCAAAAACAGCTAGGCACAGTAGCGGAGAATATTGCTCCCTTTTAATGACTTTTCCTTTTCGGTTCAGATCTGTTTTTCAAACTCCTTGTTCCTAAAAATGAAAATTACAGTTTTCACAGCAATCAAAAATGGCTTTTAACTGCCTCTAACTACCAATGAGCGTCTTTTACAGGCGGCAAATGCGGACCCGATCCCTTTGATGTAGTCTCACATGGAGATAATGCAGACAGGTCACAAGCACTATAACTCCTGTTCTGTAAAATATTCTACAGCCACTTAAACTGTACATTGCAGCTACTCTGTCTGGGAACTATGATTTATTATATGTTATAAATGTAATGTTCACCAATAAAATCATATGGTAAGCTATATGGTAATGATGTTATCTAGCTCTAGTGTTTTAAAGCACATAGAAGGAATGGTTTGTATGTCCATGCAAAAAAGCTACAATGATATACAATACAACTTCTTTGAGATGATTAACTTAAATTGCAGAAAGAATAGTTCATTATGGGGGGGGGGGGGGGGGGGCTTTTAAAAGAAAAATGTATACAGAATTCTGGTAAAAATGTTTATTTGTGAAATGTAAAGTGTGTTGACTGCATTAAACAGTTACTGCATTAACAGTAGTTACCTACTGTGGGGGTATCTGGCTACCTGAAAGGGAGGGGGGGGGGCAAAAACTGAGGGGTAGCTACTGCATTATCAGTTGCTGCATTGACAGTAGTTACCTACTGTGGGGGCATCTGGCTACCTAAAGGGGAAGGGGGGGGCAAATACTTACTAAGGGGTAGCTACCAAGTAGGAGGCACCTACCAATAGGGGGGCATCTGGTTACCTACATAGGGGCCAACTGGGGGCATATACCATCTGGCTGAACCAGCTACCTACCTACTGTATGTGGGGCTCCTGACTCCTTACTGGTTGACAACTACCTACTAGGGGGCAAATATCTACTTTGGGCAGCTACTCACTAGTGACTAGTGAGTGAGCGCCTAGCTACCCTCAGACAGGCAAGTGCATAATGGTGGAGGCACTTCTATTTTTTTTTCTCTGAATTACCCCTTTAAGGAAGTGTCAATGTCGTTAAAACTTTCAAAATCTAAATCATCAGTAGATGTGATAAAAAAACAAGTCTGCAATTTACATTCATTATTTATTTAATTTTTTGTAATCATGAAAAATACAGCACTTTCTGTTTTCTGACTCCTTTTTAAAAAAACAAAACAAAAAAAAAACAGGAAACAGTCAGAAAACAGGAAGTCCAGTGTTTCCCAGGTCATCTGAGCGCTCACAGAGAAGGCAGTCATGTGACTGATGGACACATTGAGCCGTGACTCTCTGTACTGGCCGGGATTCCTGTGTTTAGTCTGTTTTTTTCAACCAGCACAAGTCAGAAAATCTGCCTTCAGGAGACTGGACCTGGATTTCTGGTAAGTTCAGCTTTGTTTTACATCATGATAACAACAAAAAATGGATGACTGTATATTGCAAACTTGGTTCATTTCACATCTACTGTTGATTTAGATTTCGAAAGTTATAATGCCAGCGACACTTTAGTAAGATATAATAAAGAGGTGCCAATCCAAAGAACTGTACAATAGCTCACAGCTACAATTAGTCCACTCCTGCTAAACCCCACTTACATAAAAAAAGGTGGTGCCAAATGAAGTCTGAGCAAAACTTGTGACTTTTGTATGCCTGAAAACATATCTCCATTAAACAGGTATAGGTGAAATTTAAATCTAGAAAATTACAGAGACTTGAACAGTAAATTACCCACACAACAAGATCCTTGCATTACAGGTGTGATAGCACTGGTGGAATGTCTAAGGGTACAAACACACACGGCATATACGCTGCGTATTTACTGCTGCGATACGCAGCAGATTAGATCTAAGTAACTGAACTCAGTATCAAATCTGCTGCGTATCTGCTGCGTATACGGTGTGTGTGTTTGTACCCTTAGAAGACATGTGGTGCTCTGCGTTTTAAAGAAAGAGAAGTGGTAAGGCAATTTTATAGGCAAGAAGAAATAGAAAATGTGGCTCTTCTTTCTTTATTAAAGCATAGCAAGGCTCATGTGTTATACACATACAGGTGAGAGAGGACACACAAGCCTGTTTCTGTTTAAAAAATTCAGCTCAGTACTTATCAGCTGCTGTATGCCTGGCAGTAGGTGATGTATTATTTCCAGTCTTGTGCTATCTGCAGCTGTCTCTGTTATTGTCAGGAACTGCTGAGTAGAAGAGCTTTCTATGGGCATTTGCTCCTGACAGTTCATTACTCAGACACAGAGTTGGCAGCAGAGAGCACAAGGCTGATAAGTACTAAGCTGAGTGTGTCCTCCCTCACCTGTATGTTTCAGACTATGTGCACACACCGTATATTTTCGTAAAACCACGGGCGTTGTACAACGGCTGTGATTTATTCGGAAATATACGTCTATTTCTGCCTAGGAATCCGGGCCGGAGCCTATATACATAGTATACACTCCGTCCGGGATCTCTCGCGGCGCTGCAAACAACTGACATGTCAGTTTTCTGGGGCCGCTGTTCATTGAATAGCGGCCGTAGAAAACCATGTCAGTGCACACTGTGGGGTGAGCGTCTCTGGCCGCTCGCTCCATAGCGTGCAGTGGAGAGTTCTGATGCGGGCGCGCACGGATGCCGGCGAAAAGATCATCCGGCCGGTACTGCAGTACCTGCCAGGATGATCTTTTGAGAGACCGACCGCTCCATGTAAACATAGCCTTAGACTTTAATGAATACACCACTTCCTGCAGGACAAAAAGCAGATGATAAGTACTGGAAGACTTGAGATTTTATTTAAACAGTAATCTATATAACTTTCTGACAAATGTTGATTTGAATTTTTTTTTTTTTCTTCAAGGTACCCCTTTAATTTCCTCTGTGTTTTGTATTTTTTGGTTTATTATTAACTAATGCATAGATGACCGTAAGCTAAAAGTGAAACTTTAAGCCACATCTGAATATAGCATACTAAGTGAAACAGAAGCTGCATCTGGTTATATTTAATTATGAACATTTGAAATTTTCATTAGTTTTTATTACCAAAGTTAAAAAATTTAAATAGCTTAGAAAACGTGGCAAAAACTGTGCTGTAGCCTCAGATTCCCGGCTTTATTTAGTGTGGTTTGTCTCCCACTTAATCCGCAGTGGGACATAGGGTACAGGGACTTAGTTGAAGCGACTCTTTACCGGCATGTAGCCACCCCCAAACCACCATTACTGCGTTGCATAGTCCTCACGCCGTATGCAGTTGGCAGGTCGGCAATTCTCCCGATGCTGGTATTTTGGAGAAAATGCAGTTTTATTTCTGCTACGAGATGGAGAGTCAATGTGGCATGGCCTAGAGCATCTGTGCCCCAGACATACAGCGCCTCTCCACCCACCTCTATCCAGCCCAGAGGCGCGCTGAAAATGAAGAGAAGCAGGGAGAGAGGCGCTGCATGCCTTGGGATACTCAAGGCCATGCCACATTGACTCCCCTCCTCGCTGCACAGCAGAAATAACTACTTTTTCTCCAAGATACCAGCAGCAGGAGAAAGGCCAAACCCTGAACTGGACACAGTGTGTAGACCTGTACAACGCCATACCGGCAGTCTGGGAAAGGCTACTCTACATTTATTTTAATGGATGTATTGGGCTGGCATTCTGAAAAGACAGTTGAAATCATCTATTCTTCAATACAATGTTCATTACTTCCTACTCCTCTGCAAACAGGTCAACTCAGAGTTTCA
Organism: Dendropsophus ebraccatus; assembly: GCF_027789765.1. Taxonomy (NCBI): domain Eukaryota; kingdom Metazoa; phylum Chordata; class Amphibia; order Anura; family Hylidae; genus Dendropsophus; species Dendropsophus ebraccatus. Next base: position 55,298,462 of record NC_091456.1, on the reverse strand, counting down.
CTTTTTTCATTTTTTTTTTATTTGTTCACCAGACAAAAGCCGGTGAACTCAAATTAACCTGAGGAATCTGTGCTGCTTTCTGCTGTCTGATTCCTCATAGGCATTTCACTGATTCTCAGCATATTTGTCCCTGACATAGTTCTTTGCTCCCACGGACAAAGAGACGTTTTCTCATTCAACATATCTAGTGCCAAGTGCAACGTTTCTGTGAACATTTATCATTCTGTTTCCTTCCTTTTGTGGTTTGTTTTAAGCAAAAACACTAATATAATTTTCATATTTGAATAATTAGGAACATAACTAAAAATAACTCATTATTAAGATTTTACATGATTTCTGTGTGACTATACGGTTTCCCAGGCCTGCATTATTATTATGTGCAAATGGAATGGAGTTCTATTTTATTCTTGCTCGACAATTTTGCATATCTTACCTAAATTCATAAGTTAGGCAGGTGTCCTTACTTGACTCTTTATACAAGCAATGAGCACTGTAGATTTTACTGCTTCAAATATAAACTGCATATCCCATCTGTTATAAACCATCATTTCCAGAGGCAAAATGCCTATTTTGCTAATCATTTCTGCCTGTCATTCCATATGTATTAAGAAGGCTCAGTTCTCTGATAGTGATGTAGAAACATATCATGCAGGAGAACAAATTGCACGGTAAGTTCCAAAAATATTTAACTGCAAGAATGAATTGGAATAGAAGAAATATTTATAAATTTATTAGAAAAACAACTCTAAAGAAAGTGCAGATGCTACAAAAATAGATGTGCCTGGTATATACCTAAAGTATGTCATTTCTACATATCAAAAATGTCCATAAAGAGGTGTACAGTTAGCGTCTGCTTGTTTTTTTTTAAATTGAAAAGTAAACTTCTTCTCTTTATCTTCCATAGATGGCAAACAAACATCACCACCCACCATACCCCCCCCAAGGAAGCACCACCAAGAATCTTACAAGTATAAACTTGGAAAGGTGGCGTTTTATGAAAAAGTTATGTCCATAGATATAAAAATTGTAACTCACCAACATCTGATCAAAGAAAGTTTTAGTTTTGTAGCTGGCAATTCCAGCTGTCAATCTCTACTCTTTTGCATCCACTGACATTTTGCTGAGGCCCTCTTCCCCTTTTTTTTCTTTATAAAGGCCAGTCTCTGCTATCGGCTTCCTGAAAAGCATGCCCACTCAAACATACAGTAAATGGATCACACTGATGTTAGCCAGATGAAGTGTGACTAGCTTACACAAAACGATCGTCGCTACCTTACACATGCCTGTGTGACCGTCCTTCCACCATCCCCCCCCCCTCTGTGATGTCTTCTTGTACTATTATGTACCTACAATATAGAAAAAAAGTTTTTCTGCAGACTGGTGAGTTGCCGCGGCTTCATTTTCTCTTTAGTACTTGTTCGGCTTGTTGGATCATAACTTCGATGTGTTATGTCTATTTTTACCCCTTAGTGACAGAAGTAATTTTAGCTTTGAAAAAAGGGGAAAAAAATTGCCATCAGTCATAACTTTTTAACTTTTACTTATGTGTGTCTGTAAAAAGCCTTGTATTTTGGGGGACATTATATAAATGTAGGCTTTTTTAAATTTCTTCCTATACTTTTAATTGTGGAGTAGAAATAGCTTATCTTTATTCTGTGGGTCATTATTAGAGATGAGCGAACCTCGAGCATGCTTGAGTCCATCCGAACCCAAACTTTTGGCATTTGATTAGCGGTGGCTGCTGAAGTTGGATAAAGCCATAAGGCTATGTGGAAAACATGGATATAGTCATTGGCTGTATCCATGTTTTCCAGATCTTTATCCAAGAGCTTTATCCAAGTTCAGCAGCCGCCTCTAATCAAATGCCGATCGTTCGGGTTTGGATGGCCTCGAACCCGAACCTCATCTCTAGTCATTATGAACGCATTGATGCAAAATTTGTAGGGTTTAGAGAGCGTTTTCACATATTTTTTTATTTATTTATTTATTTACAGTTTTTAGTAAATGATATTTATATAATGCATTGGTATACTGAGTATACCAAAGCATTATTATTATTATTATTATTATTATTATTATTATTATTATTATTATTATGATTATTAGGCTATGCAGGTTAGAAGACTCTACCTGTTGATATCTCTCTAAAGAGCATGGGGCACTGAGGAACGGTTCATCCTGTCTCTGCTATTAGGAGTTGAATCTTTATGCTAATGAGGTGTTTTGGTGCACTGGCTGTGGACTAGCGCCACGAGTGCACCATTCCGCCTCTGGCCGGCCCACCCCTTCAAATTAATATCAGAGAAGTGGGCTGCCACCAGTGCATGAAAATGCCTAATTAGCATAACATTTACACTCATAACAGCACAAAACTGGCACTGAGGATGAAGGTAAAAAACCGTGCGCTATAGGGACATATCAGATTAGGTTCTTTTAACCTGCTGATAGCAAGATGTGACTCTATGCTGAAAACATAATCCCACATTCTAGTTGCTTTACATGAATGAAACCATGCCCACATGCCATAGCCACTGGCCACAAAACACTGTTTACAACTGCATTATTCCAAAATAGTGCAGCCTTTGACCTCTGCATGAGGACCACGTTTGGCCCACATGCAGGAGTCACAGTGTGGAACAATAACCTAATAGTTTCTAGTGTAAGGTCCTTATAGGAATTGTATACTGTAAACAGGCCTCCACCCAGGGCTGTATTTACCACTAGGCATCCATTGTCCTGTGCCTAGGGTAGCACATTGCATGGGGGCAGCACCAGGGAGCAGGGGGAAGGAAACAACTTTTTTTTTATATTTTTAGTTTCCCATCTCCCGTTGAGACTAGTATGGTGGTATTGGTCAGGTCTGGTGTGGCAGTGTTATCCAGTCACAGTATGGTGGTATTGTTCAGGTCTGGAGTGGCAGTGTTATCCAGTCACAGTATGGCGGTGGTGTTCAGGTCTGGTATGGTGGTGTTATCCAGTCACAGTATGGCGGTATTGTTCAGGTCTGGTGTGGCACTGTTATCCAGTCACAGTATGGTGGTATTGGTCAGGTCTGGTATGGCGGTGTTACTCAGTCACAGTATGGTGGTATTGTTCAGTTCTGGTATGGAGGTGTTATCCAGTCACAGTATGGCAGTATTGTTCAGGTCTGGTGTGGTGGTGTTATCTAGTCACAGTATGGCAGTATTGTTCAGGTCTGGTGTGGTGGTGTTATCTAGTCACAGTATGGTGGTATTGGTCAGGTCTGGTGTGGCAGTGTTATCCAGTCACAGTATGGTGGTATTGGTCAGGTCTGGTATGGCTGTGTTATCCAGTCACGGTATGGTGGTATTGGTCAAGTCTGGTATGGCGGTGTTATCCATTCACATTATGACAGTAATGGTCAGGTCTGGTATGGCGGTGTTATCCAGTCACAGTATGGCGGTATTGGTCAGGTCTGGTGTGGCGGTGTTACCCAGTCACAGTATGGCGGTATTGGTCAGGTCTGGTGTGGCAGTGTTATCCAGTCACAGTATGACGGTATTGGTCAGGTCTGGTGTGGCAGTGTTATCCAGTCACTGTATGGCGGTATTAGTCAGGTCTGGTATGGCAGTGTTATCCAGTCACAGTATGGTGGTATTGGTCAGGTTTGGTATGGTTGTGTTATCCAGTCGCAGTATGGCGGTAATGGTCAGGTCTGGTATGGCAGTGTTATCCAGTCACAGTATGGTGGTATTGGTCAGGTTTGGTATGGTTGTGTTATCCAGTCACAGTATGGCGGTATTGGTCAGGTCTGGTGTGGCGGTTTTATCCAGTCACAGTATGGCGGTATTGGTCAGGTCTGGTGTGGCGGTGGTAAATGTGACGTCTGGAGCTATTACCAACCAATCCTGTGGTAAGAATTCCCTCAGACAATATGCAGACAGCTGTAATCATTGATCCAATGAGGAAATTAGTTTGTTTTAAGCAGTTAGAAACCATGAAAAACGTGATTGAGACAATGTTTCTACATGTAGAGAAATGCCTGTGGCTGATACCAGACTCCCATTTCTTCCCCAGTAGTCATGTGCTGTTACCAGGATTATTGGCCATAAGCCTATTGGTTACCGCATGAGGGTCTGGTTTCGGCTGCATGTAGTGACGTACAGTAAAATGTAGAAACACAGCTGATCAGATATCAATATAACATTCAGGTCTAGTGCCTAGGGCAGCAGCAGCTGGTAATACAGCCCTGTCTCCACCAGAACCTGAAAAAAATTGTGCCCCTTCAAGCATCCAATAAAAACATGCAGTGAAAAGCTGCTGGGCTCAGTGGGTGCAAATATTTAGGGAGCTTTTCTAATTCTAATTAAGAAATTATACAATTCAGTTATCTGTAATGTCTGAACTATATGTACTTGTAGCCAGAGGAGAAATATCTTTGCAATCTGTTAGCTTTCAATACTCTATAGGTCTCTCCACCAGGTATAGTCATTATTAATAGAGTAATATAATTAGTGTAGGTAACACAATCTGGTACAATAATCATTGTATTATTAATGTCATTGGAGTTTTTATTATTCGATAACAAAGTGGGGTCCTTGCATATATTAGGCTGTGAATATATTCATTTGCACTGGGCACTGATAACATTAACCAGACAACTTTGACAAAAATGAATCCTGATGGATCCTGCTAATCTTCTTTCAGATTTCCTTTTTGTATGGAAAGCATAGGGCTGCAAGACACACTATTCTTACCATGAAGAGATGGAACACAGAATAGCGTCAGTCTGAAAAGAGCCATTAACATTGAACGTTAACATCCTCATGAAATGATAAATTAAATATTACATCTAACATATACATAGAAATACAGTAGACGTCACTGGAAAGATTTAATAGAACAGGCACTAGAGGGAGCTTTACCAGTTAAAAGCCAGAATAGTATTTTTACCAAGGTAAAAGGCAGAGTAAAGGCAGAAACAAGAGTGGAATAGACAAGGAATATAACAGTACCGTTTCCTGTTTGAAGCTATTATTTATTAATACATCTAATACAGATGAACAAAACAACAAGAATAATTTGCTTCTATTAGTTTTCATTGTCAAACAGATTTTAATGATAAAGGCTGGGGAGAATGATTGCAAATTTCCTGCTCAGTTGAGGTGTAAATTATGTTAACATGCTTACTTTAGTCTTGCCTGACGTTACGTCACAGTGGGTACCTGCTAGAATGCAATGCTAAAAATCATAATTATTCTGGAACTACATTTTGTGCTGCTTACAACTGACCAGCAGTCAGATGAGTGCCAGCCTATAATAATACACACAATTCAATAATAACAATTTTCTTCAAAACTAAGGGTACTATTACACAAGGCGATTTTTTGATGACCGCTATGGCGAACGACCTGAAATCGTTCACCCAATTACACAGAGCGATAATCGTTACTTATGATTGTTATTGCGTTCGTCTTTTCGTCGCCACTGCGTTCGCGGCAACTGTAAACGACCGAACGTCTTATTACATGGGAATGATTTGCTAACGATTAACAATAAAAATAGGTCCAAATTCTATTAAATGATCAACGATTTCTTGTTGGTCATTTAATCGCCGTCTGCTATTACACTTAACGATTATTGGTCAAATCCAAATGATTTAACGATTTTTTGAACGATAATCATTCCGTGTAATACCACCCTAAGACGACTGAATTTAATATTTATTAACAGAATCAATAAAATTATATATTTATCGGGTGTTTTTCTAAAGATACAGTAATGCCATTTCTGTTATATAAGTCAGAGCTTTGGGCAGTGCCACTGTACATGTACCATGGACATTCTGTCAGGAACCTAGAAATGATGGTAACTTTGGAATCTGTGAGCCATAAACTGCCTCTTGTCGCAGAGATGATCGAAACATAAATGGTTCAGGACCTGATTATGTGATTATGTGTTGCCATTTAATGGAGGCCATCCACCAAATTTCAACAGTGTGTGAACATAGCCTTTCTGTGTTTTCAACCCACTCCTGGTTTTGGTTGCAAAATACTGAGCAAAAATACTGTGTGGGTACATTGCTATACATTGCATTTTTATGTTAATAGCTGTTAACTTATTAAATAAATTGAATTAAAATAGAATTTCTGCAAAGACAACAAGAGATTATTACTTTTTCTTCCAATTATCTGTAATTCTTGAAAAACACATGACGGCTACGTTCCCACTATGTCTTGGCCGCTTTTACAACCGTATTTTTAAACGCTTGTCATTTTAAGGCCACATCACAGTCGTATTCTGGAAATAATAATTCTGCAAATAATTATTGTAGGATATGGTCATTATTTATCCTCAAAATGAAGGCTGTCCAAAAAGATAGCTGTAAAAAGACATAGTGGGAGCCAAAGATTTAATAAACTTTCCAAACATCATGTTGAATACTATAAATAGTGCAGTTTTTTTTTTTAATTGTAGTAATTTATGGAGGTTTGTAAAATGCAGGCCCCTCAAATCCACTTCAGAACTGAATTTGGTCACTAAAAAGTCTTTTAGGAAATTTTCAGGAAAAGTTAAAAAATGTAAAAAAAAAAAAAAACAGCCTAAAAAAGTGAAGACTGGCAAATGATGCCAACATACAGTAAACTTTGTACATGTGAATCACTATTTTGTGTGGCATTACTTTCTTTTTAAAGGCAGTTTTGTAAAACAATCCCCAAGTGTTGGTGCTTTTCACACACAAACACTGGATGTATCATACAAGATTTAATTTAATACTAATAAAGGAAAGTATACATAAAGTGACACGTGTTAATTTTGAAAAATGGAGCTTGGTCATTATGGCCCGACATTATGGCGGACAATTTTGAACGGGTTAATAAACTGTGTATTATATTGTAATTCTCTATTTGCTTGAATATTTGAAAACAAACCAATGGTACATGATTAACATCATACAATTATATGAACAAAAGTATTGGGACACACCTTAAAATAGAAAGTGGTCTATATTATGCCTTTTGCCTTTGGAGCCCTTTTTTACCACGTCAGATTTATCAAAATTGCACTGGAGCCATCATAAAATTAAGAGAGGAGGAGGAGCTGTGCCATTTATAATAATGATTTTATTTGTATAGCGCACACAGATTCCGCAGCACTTCACATAGTTTTGCCAATTATTGCTCCCATTTCACCCATTAAATGGCATTTGCACCATTTTAAGGTGTTATTTGTGCCATTTGTAAGTTTGATCCGGACTTGGGCCATATTGTGCCTTTTTGCAGCATTTAAAAAACACTTGCATTTGTTAAATTAGCCATGTCACGGAAAACATATGTACCAATAGAACTATTCTAACAGACGTAAGTGTGGTAAATAAAAAAAAACATATAAAAAGTCCTAGTATACAACAGTCAGAAAGAGCTACTGGAAGCTGTAAATCACTTTCTGTGCAGACGACTCGAAAGTTTCAGGTTCTGTACAGATCACACAGGGTCCCAGAAAAGTAATATGAAGCCGCCCTCACCTGGTGCCTAAAGGAGCAGCTCATCCTGACACAGGTAAAGAGTAGAGTTGATCGAACTTCGGAAAATCCTAGGTTACATCGAACTCGAAAATACCCAAACCTTCCGCATTAGATTGCTGATGTCTTGGCTGTCCGTGCGGAAGGAGAAGCGTGCCCGGGGACTGCCTGGAATTCCGGGATTCAGCCTAGCTAATAGGCTGAATCCCAGAATTCCAGGCGGTCCCCGGGCACTCTCCTCCTTCCTCACGGACTAGAAAGGCATCAGCAATCTAATGCGGAAGGTTTGGGTATGTTCGAGTTCGATGTAACCTAGGATTTTCCGAGGTTCGATCAACTCTAGTAAAGAACAGTACAGGACATGTAGTATAGCACTGTACTGTAGGGAGAAAATACTAGACAGCCAACCAGTGCATGCACTTCACTAATACTGGGGTTTTTATTATTGGATGTTATTATTGGATCATCTAGTTATCCCCATGTGCTGCAGATCCTGACTGTATGTAACATTGTATGTTGAGTCTGTTCTTGAGTTATAATGGTCCAGAAAGGACCCTTGTATGTTGAAAATATTTTAACCTGAGGCCATTGTAAGCCGAGGGATCAGCGTATATATCTGAGTGTAGTCAAGCATTCTGTCACTTCATTGGCCACAAACTAGCCTAATCATCACCTTGCTTCCAGTCGTGAAGACCATTGTGATGTCACCAGGCAGTTTTATTTAGCACTGCAGCAATGTTATGAGCCTGAAGACAGATTTATTGAGGTTGGCACAGGATGAGTAACAACACCATGGCATGAAAGACTACAACAAGTGCAAGTACAAATAAATGAGAAAGGCGTAGATAATAGATGTAAGTCAAGATGAACCAGTTGGGTCACACTAAACACACACACAAATATATATATATATATATATATATATATATATATAATGTATATTTTTTCATTACTATACAGACAGTAGTACAGATGGAGCCAGCTTAATAAAAACAACTGATGTAATAGTACACAATGCATGGCTGGCACTACCTCTTCTTTCCTTATGTTCCAAGGAAAAAGTCCAGTCATTTTAAAAACTGTAATAATGAAGACGCCAGATGGTATTTCAGAGAACCATACTGTGTTTAACATGCATGGGCAACATTGGTTTCAACTTATTCTGTTCTGTATCTAGAAGAAAGTCTATCTTACACAGTGCATAGAATTTTACCAATCCTATACATTTCTGTCCTAAAAGCTTGTCATATTTAACACCCTTAAATGTATGACGTTTTAATAAGAACATATGGTGAGTAAATACAGTGGGGAAAAAAAGTATGTAGTCAGTCACCAATAGTGCAAGTTCCACCACTTAAAAAGATGAGAGAGGCCTGTAATTGACACCATATGTAGACCTCAACTATGGGAGACAAAATGAGAAAACAAATCCAGAAAATCACATTGTCTGATTTTGTAAGAATTTATTTGCAAATTATGGTGGAAAACAAGTATTTGGTCAGTAACAAAATTTCATCTCAATACTTTGTTATATATCCTTTGTTGGCAATGACAGAGGTCAAACGTTTTCTGTAAGTTTTCACAAGGTTGGCACACACTGTTGTTGGTATGTTGGCCCATTCCTCCATGCAGATCTCCTCTAGAGCAGTGATGTTTTGGGGCTGTTGCTTGGCAACATGGACTTTCAACTCCCTCCAAAAGTTTTCTATAAGGTTGAAATCTGGAGACTGGCTAGGCTTCTCCAGGACCTTGAAATGCTTCTTATGAAGCCACTCCTTCGTTGCCCTGGCAGTGTGCTTTGGATCATTGTCATGTTGAAAGACCCAGCCACGTTTCATCTTTAATGCCCTTGCTGATAGAAGGAGGTTGGCACTCAAAATCTCACGATACATGGCCCCATTCATTCTTTCATGTATCCAGATCAGTCCCCCTGGCCCCTTTGCAGAGAAACAGCCTCAAAGCATGATGTTTCCACCCCCATGCTTTACAGTAGGTATGGTGTTTGATGGATGCAACTCAGCATTCTTTTTCCTTCAAACACGACAAGTTGTGTTTCTACCAAACAGTTCCACTTTGGTTTCATCAGACCATAGGACATTCTCCCAATACTCTTCTGGATCATCCAAATGCTCTCTAGCAAACTTCAGAAGGGCCCGGACATGTACTGGCTTAAGCAGTGGGACACGTCTGGCACTGCAGAATCTGAGTCCCTGGCGGCGTAGTGTGTTACTGATGGTAGGCTTTGTTACATTGGTCCCAGCTCTCTGCAGTTCATTTACTAGGTCCCACCGCGTGGTTCTGGGATTTTTGTTCACCGTTCTTGTGAGATTTTGCATGGAGCCCCAGATCGAGGAAGATTATCAGTGGTCTTGTATGTCTTCCATTTTCTAATTATTACTCCCTAAGAGGATTTCTTCACTCCAATCTGGTTGCCTATTGCAGATTCAGTCTTCCCAGCCTGGTGCAGGGCTACAATTTTGTTTCTGGTGTCCTTTGACAGCTCTTTGGTCTTCACCATAGTGGAGTTTGGAGTCTGACTGTTTGAGGGTGTGCACAGGTGTCTTTTTATACTGATAACAAGTTTAAACAGGTGCCATTACTACAGGTAATGAGTGGAGGAAAGAGGAGACTCTTAAAGAAGAAGTTACAGGTCTGTGAGAACCAGAAATCTTGATTGTTTGTAGGTGACCAAATACTTATTTTCCACCATAATTTGCAAATAAATTCTTACAAAATCAGACAATGTGATTTTCAGGATTTGTTTTCTCATTTTGTCTCTCATAGTTGAGGTCTACCTATGATGTAAATTACAGACGCCTCTCATCTTTTTAAGTTGGAGAACTTGCACTATTGGTGACTGACTAAATACTTTTTTTCCCCACTGTAGTTCTGAAATATATTACCTTCAATGACCAGTAGTCATAAGTGAAGCAGCCGAAAATTCATTTTGCGAGCTTCGCGAATTTTGGCTCAAATTCTTTAATAGTCGCAAATCGAATATTAACGAATTTCAATAAAACAGCCAAACTGTAATAGCTACAAAACTGGGGCTATTACAGAAGGACAAATTTGTTAACGCATGTTCTTGTAAAAGTGTCAAAAATTGAATCACAATAAAAAAAAAAATGTCAATCATTCAATCTAATGAAATCCAACTTGTAGAACACAGTAAGAGTGGAGTGCAATGATTATGTAAGGCGCATAATCAACTCACTGATCCCAGTAACTTGGTATAACTAAATAGGAGTTTACAGTGCCCAGTGAGTGAATAACATGGACTGTGTCTTCACTGGTCCCAAAGAATTCCTATAGGCCGCAAGTTACTTGGTGACTGGACAGTTGGTTGACAGCTACAACAAACAATCACCCACAATCAGCCCTTCTATCCTCTCCTCTCTGTCCCTATATCACTCTGTTAGTCTCTCCCTGCTCTGCTCTAACTGCATGCTGCGATCCTGCTCTCTCCTCCACACTCAGCCGACTGGCCACCTCCATTACCGAACCGCCTTATATAGAAGGTAAGGGGGAGGTGCTGACATCACAGAGGAGCCTGCAGCTGATTGGACGGGTGCTAAGGATTATGGTTAATCAATTTCTCCCTCCCAGTGATGCTCCCGATAGCCGGTGCAACCGATATTTTGTTGTTGTTTTTAAAAAAATTTCCTTAATGAATTGGTGGGAATGTGCTTCGCAGGACAAATCGATTTGACGGCCTGATTCACAGCAAATTTTGATTTACCGGATTTCCTTTGCTCACCTCTAATGACCAGTATTAATTAGATCCCAAAGCCTAAACCCTAATAAGCCATTGTTGGCTCAATATAAATCGCATTACAGCAGAAATCATTAGTAAAAGTTGCGACTGCTCAGGGTGCTAAAGATACAAATCTTATCTGGGAGTTTCTTACATGATATACTAGCCTCAGACAACTATCATTGCTTTAGCTATAAATGCTCTGCCTGAAGACAGATGTTTTCTCCGCAAATACTGTATTTAGCAAATACATTACTGAGACCAATAACTATTATTGGCTAACATTATCTACAGTCGTATCATTTTGTATGAACTGAAGGTCTCTCTTCATATCTATGATGTCTACTATAGAGCAGCAAGTCAGATAAAATAGTCAATAGGAAAAGACAATAAACAAGTAGAAATATATACTCCCCATTGGCAGGGCTTCACCTCCAGGCACTGACTGTTGCAGAAAATGTTGTAATGCTGCTTACTGGGAGGACCTTGTATGTACCACTTCCCACAATGGGACATATTTACTATTGCAAATGCACCACAACTCTTACCTAAAACCTTTGTGCCAATTTTTTTTACATAACTTGCATCGTATTTCCAACAGATTTATCAAACATGATGATACACTATGATAAATCCAGAGTATTCTTACAATATTTTGTTTAAAGGGGGTACTTCAGGCATTCACACTCACTAAGCTCCCACAGGGGGTTGACCTGTCAAGTCTTCAGGTCCCCCACTGAATGCCACTTCTGACACGGACTCTGGCATTGACAGTACGCTCTGCTAACCACTGGCCGCAGTGCTGTGGCTACCACTGTCTCAGAAGTAGCGTCCAGAGCGTTCAATGGGGGACCACAGCCTAAACCTCAGTGAATGAAATATTCCAGTTGCAAATCTGTATGCATTACATAGTGTAGTGCAGTGAGAAAACGAAAACATAAAAATAATCAATGTAAATCAAAATAAATATCTTATGGAGGTCTGGATTTGGAATAATACTTAAAATCAATGTGGAAATGTGAAGACCGATCAAGCTTCTGTGGAAATCTGTTAAGAAAAGGAAATGAGGCTCGGTATTGGCCTCCCAGTAGTGCCTGAGCATGCTCCTGATGAGGCGGGGAATGTTCTCCTGAGGGATGTCCTCCCAGACCTGGACTAAAGCATCCACCAATTCCTGGATAGAGATGATCGAACATCGGGAAATGCTAGGTTCAATCAAACTCAAACCTTCTCAAACCTTCAGCATTTGATTCCCGCTGCCTTCCCGTTCCATGGGGAAGTGGAGACTGCCCGAGTACCGCCTTGAAAACAGGGATACAGCCTATTACCTAGGCTTTATCCCTGTTTTCCAGATGGTACTTGGGCAGTCTCCACCTTCCCCACTGGTTTCAGAAATTTATATAGATTTGTAATTTAGTTCTGTTTAAAAACCTCAAGTCTTCCCCTACTTTTTAGCTGCTGTATGTTCTGCAGGAAGTGTTGTTTTCTTTTCAGTCTGACACAGTGGTCTCTGTTGTCATCTCTGTCCATGTCAGGAACTGTCCAGAGCAGGATAGGTTTTCTATGGGAATTTGCTGCTGTTCTGGACAGTTCCTGTCTCGGACAGAGATGTCAGCAGAGAGCACTGTGTCTGACTGAAAATAAAACAACATTTCCTGCAGGACATGCAGCAGCTAATAAGTATGGGAAGACTCGAGATTTTTAAATAGAAGTAAATAACAAATCTATATAGCTTTCTGACACCAGTTGATTTGAAACAAAAATATTTTTGCTGGGGTACTCCTTTAAAGATTTAGGAACTGCAAACCGTATGCCTAATGCTAATGACCCCCTGGTCAAAACCTTGTGTGCTCGGCCTTGTTAATACTGTAGTTTTACTCCTTATACCAGGAGACATAGCCCTTCTCCAATAAATCTATAATGACAGGACAGTGGGGTCTGAACAGCTGGTTTCCCTGATCCAGATTCTGACAGCGGTATGAGAATTTAATGCCCCTGCTTTAGGGCTTATGTACATTACTGCCCTACAGTTGTTGTATTGAGCTGTAATACTGTGCCCATAGACTTCTATGAACCTATATGCTACCTGTTTGATATACACATTTTTAAGAAAAGTGACACATCATCAAATGTCCTGTTACAGAGGTACTTTTTTTTTCTCTAATAGAAGAAAATACAGTATCTGTTCATGGAGAAACATAAAGAAAGACAAAAAAACAGCTATGCTGTGTGTCTATAGCAATCCAAACAAAAATCACATGTAAATATATATATATTTACTGTTCAGAAAATCAAACTAAATGAACATGAATATTATAGTTAAAAAAGAAGGCACTAACATGATAAACTTTGTTGGAGAAATGCCTGACTATTCAGTGTTTGAACAATGGTTCGGCCATATGTATAATTGATCCTTTAATCTTGTTAAATATTTGCTTCCTTTATTTCCTCAAACAGCAGAAATATTTCAGAACTCTAAAGAGACGTTCACACCTACTTTCATATGTAAATTACAATTGTCCTTCTACTAAGATAAAAAGAGTATATCAATTATACACAATGTAGGGTGTATGCATGGGGGAGGTTTATCAAACATGGTGAAACTGGCTCAGTTGCCCCTAGCAACCAATCAGCTTCCACCTTTCATTCCTCACAGACTCTTTGGAAAATGAAAGGTGGAATCTGATTGGTTGCTAGGGGCGACTGAGCCAGTTTCACTTTACACCATGTTTGATAAATCTCCCCAATGGTCTGACATGCTGGACATGCTGCAGATTTTACACAGGCAGAATTCCAGGCTGAAAACCAGAGTAGAAAAACCATGCAGCAGAGTATTATGGTGTCATAATGTCCCTTTGGTGTTGTGCTGTGATATGCTGAGGGGTTGTGTTGCTGGGTGGTGTAGTGCACCTTAGGGCTCACCTTCTGAAACCTTCCTGTCACGGTGGGGTCCGAGGGTGCTGGGGCCCTTGTCTTCTTCAGCATGCACACAGGGACATATAATTTTTAATAAAAGTCTTCACACAATAGTGGTGAAAGTATATTAAGACTGTGTGCTCCCCTCTTTAACCCCTTCATGACCAAAGGTCATTGATGCCCGAATGTCCAGGTAAAATTGAAGCAATGTTTCTACTCATCTTTTAAGAATAATAACGCTTTTATTTTTCCACCTACAGGGCTGGTTAGGGTGTCATTTTTTGCGCCATGATCTCTAGTTTTAATTCGTTTCATATTAGTGAAAGAGAAAAATTTTGAAAATTTAATTTTAAAATATAATGATATATATTATATAATTTTAAAAAACAGCAGTCCTGGTGTTTTCTTTTTTCGCTTTTCATTTACGCCGTTAACCGTACGGGAAGAATATTGTTATATTTTTATAGATCAGACAAATCTGCATTTGTATTGGGAAAGGGGGTAATATAAATGTTTATTTATTTTTTTAAGAAGTTTTAAAACTTTTTTTTACCCATTTTATATTGCATATATAAGTCCCTTAGGGGACTTATATATGCAATGCTCTGATTGAATATACTGATCAATGCTATGCCATAGCATAGCAATGATCAGTAATATCATCGATCTGTACATAGAGTCTGCCTGAGAGTAGACTCTATGCACAGATCGCCGATTCAAGAGGACAAAGGTAAGTGGCTTACCCCCGTGTGTTGGTACACGTGATCAGGAATGGCTGATCTGTCAGTGACAGGTGCTTGTTCTGTCACTGACTACCATAAATGCTGGGATCGCTATGCATCGCAGTGTTTACGGGGGATAAGGACAGGCAGCTGCGTGACCGCAGATGCCTGTCATTAGCTCCGGCATTGGCCACACTGATGTTTGCGTTACCACTTGCATTGTGATCCCTCAGACATTTACAGCCCTTTCACTGCAGGAATGTAAATATACATTCCTACTGCACAGAGCATGTGCAGTAGTAACATATATATATATATATATATATATATATATATACACACACATTGTGGACATGAAGGGGTTAAAAATCAGCTAGTCAATCCACTCTGAGCATCTCTTCCACGCCTACGCCTCCTGACACTTTTAGCCTCTTTTTCTGCATCATGCTCCCTCCAAATGCAGTCACAATCAGGCCTACAGTGGGCTGTACTTGTTTGTTTCTCTGTTTGTGGAGGATGGAGAGTTATAACAAAAGTTTTTAGCCTTCCAATGTTAGGAAAACAATATTTGAATATTGTACTTTACACTTCATAGTCTCGCTCCTTCCACATCATAGATACATGTTTAAATATTTCATCTATTGCCTCTGTGAATATTTGGCCAGCTGTGATGACAAATTGAATACACATGCTACTGTGCAAACATCTGACTGCTAATGGACCTTAATTTGGAAGCGGCAATGTAAGCCATTGGACAATGAAGTCAGTTCTTAGTGTGTACAAGCAAGCGTAAACAATCGAGAAGATTGAAAGGGCCACTCAAAATGTCATGCTCTTTGAAAGAATAATTTTTCTATTTGATCTGTCACCGGAACTTTCACAAAAATGACACTTCTCTAACATAATATTCTTTGATGATAAACTAGATTAACTACCCCAGTACAAGTGAAAGGCCACCTGTTGCCAGAATGCCCATATTCCTCGTTGGCTGTCTTGTAGCTGTCATCACTTCACTGCAATCTGCACCCAACATGCTGGAATATAATGAATATGTCAGGAGTTGGAGGTCAGCCATCAAAGTACATGAAACTTGGCTTGCATACAGTTTGAGCATGGAGGACTCGCCTATCATCTTGTGCAGGGGATTTCTGCTCCACTTGATTTGTTTGCATAGGATTTGTTGCTGTTGGATCAGGAGAATATACTCTGAGATTTTTTGACAGCTCATTGAAATATTTTCACTTCAGTAATAATACTTGTATGAATCCCAGAGCTGATGCGTGTTGTAAAACACAGCACAATTAAGTATATTTTTTCTTTAGTTAGCATTTTAATTACAGTCTTAAAAAGGTCAATAAAGAATGGATTGAATAGGCAGAAACATGATCATTTTTATTACTACTAATTATTAGGATTTACTTTGGCTAAAGGCCTCCCAAGTATCCACTGATGTCAGTGCAGAAAAGGCCAAGGTGTGATGGATTTTCACAGCCTGACCCCTTTGTCCCTTTGTTCTTAGAAAGATAAGCTGATGCCAGAGCAGCACCATTGAGAACACATGAACCTGTATAAATGTATAGGGAGGTTAGGAAAGATGACTTATTAAGGGGTTTGCCACTTTAAAGTAAAATTGCTCAGTGTATAGTATTAGTAACTGTACTCACTGTATATACTGACAGCAGCTCCCTGTGTACCTCATAGAGCTAATATCAGACTCCCCTCCTTCAGGCTGTGCTGCCCTGCTCTGTGGTGAGGATGTTCTTAAGATGGCTGACATGGAGGAGCATGTGACCATGCTCTCTCCTTTAGTTTCCATCACTGAGCCTGTTTATGCCTATGGAGGACATTAGAGGCAGGGCATGGTCACATGCTCTTCTATGTCAGACATCTTATGGACAGACTCACCACAGAGCAGGACAGCACAGCCTGGAGGAGGGGAGTCTGATATTAGCTCTATGAGGTACACAGGGAGCTGCTGTCTTACACTTACTAATACTGTACACTGACCTATTTTACTATAAAGTGGCCAACGCCTTTAAGGCTTTGTTCACACAACCTATTTTTGATCAAAATAACGGCTGTTGTTCTTAAAATAAAAGCTGTTATTTTATAATGATGGCCTAAAATAATGTTCAAAAACATTATTTGTGGCCATTATTATAAAAAGATGGTGTGAACATACCAGACCATGAAAAAATAGGACATGCATTTATATAATCTATATTGCAGTCTGTGATCCATAGACTTTAGGCTCTTCACGTACTGTAAGTGACATCCATGGGTCACCAAGAGTTCTGTCAGAGTGTGAACACTCAGACCTCGAGTGATCAAAACATTGGACGTGTCTCTGACTCGTCCAAAGTTTGTCTAGATGACAGAGACACTTTAAGACTGGCATGTGAAATGACTGAGATGAGAAAATTTGCTGAAAGTTCAGGTTCACACAAAGCTGTAACTGAAAACTGCCTGGAAAACATGAATAAATAGGCTATATCCATGTATCCTAGGCAGTCCTTGGACTGCAACCACCTTTTCCAGGCAGCGGGATTCATATGCCTATCATTAGAGTTGATCGAACCTCAGGAAATTCTAGGTTCGATCGAACTCGAACATTCACAAACCTTCCGCATTTGATTTCTAATGTGTTCCCGGTCCGTGGGGAAGGAGGAGACGGCCTCAGCCTGGAATTCCAGGATATAGCCTAGGTAATAGGCTGAATCCCAGAATTCCAGGCGGTCCCCGGGCTGTCTCCTCCTTCCCCACGGACCGAAAAGGCTTCAGCAATTAAATGCAGAAAGTTTGTGAATGTTTGAGTTCGAACCTAGGATTTCCCGAGGTTCGATCAACTCTACCTATCATTTGGCTTTGTATGAACCTGAACTTTCAGCAAGTTTGCTCATCTCTAGACAGTGTTAATAAATTCCCTCTATTGTTCCCTACACTACTGCATTTTTTCAATGTGGATATCATAAGTATAATGCACAAAAAGTCTAATTTAACTTTCACTGCTTAAATTTTCTTCATATAAATGTTTTCATACATAGCGGAGCCCACTGAGATTCTTCATTCAGTAAGACCATCTTGGTTTCAATAGCAACTTATTACGACTTAGCATCTAAGGTCTCCAAGCAACTCAAATTCCAGCTAAGTTTTTTTTTTTTTTTATTAATTTAGTTTTTCCAGCTCTATAACAATCCATTATTCTTATTCATCTTTGTGTTCGTAAGCTTTTTTTATTCATCTTTTTCTTCTATTCCTTTACTATTTTTCAGGCATATTTTAGAGCTCTGTTAATGTATTAATTAGTAAGAGGAACATTTGTATTAATTATTATTTATTTTTCTCATTTAAAGAATGTTTTATTAATAACACAGGAAGCAATAAGCAAACAAAATACAGAAATAATAGTGGACCCTTAAGGTCTTTGGCTATGTTCACACAATGTCAAAAAAAGAGAAAGGGCAGCTGCCTTTTCTATTTAAAAAAAAAAAAAGTCATTTATTGGCGCAATGTAATTGACTTCAATGCAATTCATCGTACACAGTGTAGTCATGTAGTTTGAACCATTAAGGAGCCATGGCCAAGTCTGGTATAAGAAACAGTACAAAAGGAATGGGCAAGACAAGCCAATCAGGAGATTGGAGCTGGCCAAGAGAACAGAGCTTCAGCGGTAGTACACAGGAGAATTCTGGCAGAGAGTGGTGGATAGAAGCACCCTCTAAAAAAAAGAAGGTGGAGAGTCCTCAGCAGCGACCATCTTCTACTTTGCTACTTTGAATACGCTGTATAGTGGTTGTGACTTCTCACAACCTCACCAGGTGAGCCTACACCCTTATATGTTGCATAAATTGCCATCTGTTCACACAGTGTCATACTATGAGGCGCTCTGCCTTGCGTTTTTTCTGTTTTTTCCTCATTTACTATTTTTCAGGCATATTTTAGAGCTCTGTTAATGTATTAATTAGTAAGAGGAACATTTGTATTAATTATTATTTATTTTTCTCATTTAAAGAATGTTTTATTAATAACACAGGAAGCAATAAGCAAACAAAATACAGAAATAATAGTGGACCCTTAAGGTCTTTGGCTATGTTCACACAATGTCAAAAAAAGAGAAAGGGCAGCTGCCTTTTCTATTTAAAAAAAAAAAAAAAAAAGTCATTTATTGGCGCAATGTAATTGACTTCAATGCAATTCATCGTACACAGTGTAGTCATGTAGTTTGAACCATTAAGGAGCCATGGCCAAGTCTGGTATAAGAAACAGTACAAAAGGAATGGGCAAGACAAGCCAATCAGGAGATTGGAGCTGGCCAAGAGAACAGAGCTTCAGCGGTAGTACACAGGAGAATTCTGGCAGAGAGTGGTGGATAGAAGCACCCTCTAAAAAAAAGAAGCCATTTTTGACCATTTTTCAAGCCATAACACCTGTAAAAGTCTTTGTTCACATACTGTTAAAATGACGTCTGTTCTTTTTGGACAGCCATCATTTAAGAGCAAATTATTGCCATTATTTTATAATGACTAACATTATTTGTATAATAACAGCTGTTTTTTAAAAAAAAAAAAAAAATAATAGGCATTATATGTCCATTATTTCAATAGTATGTGAATATACAGTAGCCTAAAAGTGTTTTTACAGTTTGAGGCTATGTATATATGCAAAGTATTTTGCTCAGTATTTGGTCAGTATTGTTCAACTAAAACAAGGAGTGGGTTAAAAACACAGAAACGGTGCAAATCTTTTCATTATATTTTTTCTTTGTCTGTTCCACTCCCTGTTTTGGCTATAAATACTATCCAAAATACTATGTGTGTTAATCTTTAAAAAAATTGGACGATTTTCTTATAATTTTTCGTTGCACAAATGAGGTAAATTAAGATTTTGGTTGAAATCATCCATTAACATGTAAAAGTGCCTTAAAATATTAAAATTTTCCAGCTGTTTCTGCATAGTGACCAAAAACGGTGGATACAGTTCTGTGATGATAAATAGCTTCACTAGACCAATACTACTAAACACTAAGGGCAAATTTACACGAACGGGCTCGCAGCGAGATTCTCGCTGCGAGCCCGGCAGGTCCTGGCAGTTCCTATACACTACATACTTGCTGCGGTCTAAACGACCGCAGCGAGTATGTAATTCTGCCGCCCTTAACCCCTTCTGCTCCCGCCCGGCTCCCCCGCTGTAAGCATACTTTACCTGTCCTTGCTGCACGGGTCCGGCGTCCTGCTCTCCCGTCCGGCCAATCAGTGGCTGCAGCTGGGCAACACACTAATTGGCCGGATGGGAGTGCAGGACGCTGGACCCGTGCAGCGAGGACAGGTAATGTATGCTTACAGCGGGGGAGCCGGGCGGGAGCAGAAGGGGTTAAGGGCGGCAGAATTACATACTCGCTGTGGTCGTTTAGACCGCAGCAAGTATGTAGTGTATGGGAACTGCCAGGACCTGCCAGGCTCGCAGCGAAAATCTCGCTGCGAGCCCGTTCGTGTGAATATACCCTAAGAGGGAGATTTATCAAACATTGTGTAAAGTGAAACTGGCTTAGTTGCCCCTAGCAACCAATCAGATTCCACTTTTCATTCCTCACAGACTCTGGAAAATGAAAGGTGGAATCTGATTGGTTGCTAGGGGCAACTAAGCCAGTTTCACTTTACACCATGTTTGATAAATCTCCCCCTAAGTGACGTTTTGCAGGATCACTCACATTTTCTAAAAATGCTACACAATCTTCAGGTTCTGAATGTAAATCTATAAGTACAATTTAAACACTGTAATTCACAGAGAACAAATGGTAAACGCAAAAGAGGCAGAAACCAAACCTCAAAACTTTTCTGCTAGCTGAGAGA
The DNA here is from genome assembly GCF_027789765.1 of Dendropsophus ebraccatus. Classification (NCBI taxonomy): domain Eukaryota; kingdom Metazoa; phylum Chordata; class Amphibia; order Anura; family Hylidae; genus Dendropsophus; species Dendropsophus ebraccatus. The sequence goes on along the minus strand of NC_091456.1, from coordinate 55,277,738 downwards.
AACTTATGATGTGAATTTCTGCCAGTGAAAGGGCTAAAAGGACACCTGACTCTGGCCGTCACTCCACTTCTGGAGCATTAACTATATAACATATAAATATAAAGTGTTGGCAGCTGATTGGATGGAATGTTGTGTAATCCATCCCTATGGTTATTTGGTCATAAGTCAGCGGAGCATTACAACAAGCATACACATACCTCCAGCATAACACTCTATTGATATAGCACTCAGAGTCTTGTCATTGGGATGGGGTTAGCAGTGCAGCTGCTGTCAGTTTTCTGATAATCGCAGCTTTATTTTGACCTTATCATGCCCTTTCCCCCTTTTAACTCAGTAGATAATCATGCCATGGGCAGCCATCTCTCTGTCTTCTCTTTCCATCTTTAAACACATTACCATACACACTGCATTAGAACGGGAATGTGCTGCTAATCCTTCTACTCCCAGAATAGGAAAAAGATATGTAACTCATCTGGTTTAAGCATGCTGTGAATCTCCTAACAGAAGCTATAGTCTTTAGCTGTAAATATATGGCTTCCCCAAGTACCAATCGGTTTCTCTCCATATGTCGGGATGGGCTGCAGTGCTTTTGGATTTTTTTGAAAAGAAAAAGATGGGGATAATCACTCAATACAGAAACAGTCTTAAATTAATAAGCCATGTAAAGGGTTAAGGCATAATACTATATAGCAATGTTGTGTGAAGAGAACATTTACAATCAGTTTTAATGTGGATTTATCTCTGCACATGGAGGGGTTCATTTATATATGTTACAGAATGTAATTATTATACCCATATTTGTAGTTCCAAGTCATTTTGCTTGACCAACGCTGCCACCAGCAGTGCTATAGTGACACATCACAGCCACAAGCTAAAAACATACATCTTGCTACATAACGTTTTAAAAGAATAATAAATCATTAGTGAAGAGCGAACATGCTCGTCCGAACTTGGTACTCGTTCGAGCATTAGGGTACTTGATGGTACGCGTTACTCGGACGAGCATCTCGCGATACTCAAGAAAATCTCATCATCCCTTTCCTGTAAGTTTCGGTGCTTTTTCTAAGCCAAAATACATGCAGGAAACTCTTTGGTACATCCTGCGATCACGTGGGACCCATACATGTCGATAGCAGCGATTGGTTGGCCAGATCAGATTACCCTGCCATTTAAAAATTTCGTCCGCCGAGGCTCGTCTCACATGCATACTGGAAGAGATTAGGGACAAAGTTGCTGCTGGTCAGGAAGAGTGTTAGGGAGGGAATTAGCGTTCCAGTAGGCAGAGGATACTAGAGAAACAACCAAACAGCCCTTGTAACGGCTTCAAATCGTTTTTAAATTGTATTACTACAGACTGCTGACTGGGACTTGCAGTGCAGCTACCATGATTTTAGCAGTACACTGGTGATCGGCTGCTGGCAGAAAGGGGACATTAGGTGTTGCATACAGACCCCTAAGAAGTGCTCAGTACTATTTTATTGGGACCTCTACTATATTTCCTGATTTCTATATTTCTTACGCAAGGCATATCTAAGTTTACTACTGCTTCCACATAGTAAAGGGGGTGTCACAAAGTGTATATAGGTGCAGCCACCAACAGATTGTATCCCACAGCCCCCTAAAAACTAGTGGGCCCTCTACTATATTTCCTGATTTCTGTATTTCTTACGCAAGGCATATCTAAGCTCCATACTGTGCTGTGTCCATAAAATGGTGAACCCCAGGGTTAAGGGTTGAGGACGAGGGCGTCAGCGTGGGGTTCCAAGCAATGCAGTTGGCAGAGGCCGTGGTTCAGTGCCTCAGCACCTGTTGAGGATGGAGCAGTGGCACACCGCAGACGTTCACTCCCTAGCTTCTTGGCCCAACTTACAGGGTCTCATGGTAGACCAATACTGAAACTGCAGCAGTGTGAACAGGTGATCACGTGGATAGCGGATAATGTGTCCAGTAACTTATCCACCACCCAGTCTTCCACACAGTCCACCCACGCTACCCAAGGGTGTGGAACCCTTGCTCCATTAGCTCAGCCTCCTTCCCCACAGCCTGGCCCCTCTAGGGAAAGAAGGGATTCAGATCCACCACCACCACCACCCCCATGCTCCCAGAAACTCTTTTCTGGGCCGTGAGTCTGAGCACATTTATTACAAATTTATTACAAAATCGTAACAAAGACTGCACAGTGTTTTGCTTATTCTGGAAAGATGAAGCTTAGTAATACATAACTTTGGAAATTGTCCAAAGGTTGCGACAATATCTTTGTCCTTTACCTTTTATTCACACGTTGTAACAGTGCGGCTGTATTTGCGGCTGTAATTGTGCGGCGGTATTTTTGGTGGTTCGTGTGTATGCTTGGAAGTATAGGATATGCGGCTGCACAGTGCACACTATGTCTGAATCTACGGCCCTATCGTAAACGGACCCGTAAAAAATGAACAAGACCATTGTTTGCGGCTGAACATGCGGCCGAGGATTGACAGGCGGTCTGTACGGAGTACTTCAAAAATAGCCGGCAATGATGCCGAATGCCGATGCCTCTAATAGTTAATATATTAAATTACTAAAACACATTTTCTTTGTAATCAAGACACTTTCGTTGGTCAATAATTTATTTCTAACGAATCCATCATTTTGCAATTAATTATACTGTTAAAAAAATAGATATATAAATAAATGTATATTTATCTATATATTTATTTTTTGACAGTATATTGAATTGCACAATGATGGATTCGTTAGAATTAAATTATTGACCAACGAAACTGAATTTATTTCCACGAAAATGTGTTTTATTCATTAAATATTAATTAGTACAGGAAGCTCTATAAGCCGGTAATTCATATTCCCGGCAATAGAGCATTCTGTACTAATCATCACTTTACTTTAATTAAAACATCAAATGTTTCTTCTAATTATGTTATGACAATAGCATTATTAGAAGAAACATTTAGAATTATATGTGCGCTCAGCTGATTGGCTGATCGGCTCAGCGCACATATAATGAGCCGGTCCGCAGCACAGTGACTTCATTGTGCTGCGGACCAGCGAAGAGGACACATCGGGACATCGGATGGTGAGTATAGAGCTCTCCCCACCCCCTCCCCGGCACTGCACCCCTCCCAGCAAGGAAGGGGGGGTCAGTTAACCCCTTCCTTGCTGGGATGGGTGCAGTCTGACATCAGTCTGGCCCCCAGGGGGTTAAGGGGGATGCAATACATCCTCCCTTAACCCCTTGGGGGTCAGACTGTAAGCAGCGATCTGTAAAGATGCTGCATACTGTAAGGAGCACAACACCGCTCACAATGATGGGTGTTGTGCTCCTGTTTGTGTGTTTTTTGTGTGTTTCTCCCTTTTTGTTTTTCAGATATCGGTATCCTGGGGATTACGTCGGATTCCATGGACTACGTCGATGACCAGCGGTTGTTCTTAGAATTTTTTTAATAAAATGGTCAATGAGGGGTGTGGGGGTGTTTTTATTTGAATAAAAAAATATTTTAAACTTGTGTCTTGCCTTTATTTCTTTACTTTATAGACTTAGTAGTGGAAGCCGTCTAATAGACGGAATCCATTACTAAGTTGGGGCCTAGTGTTAGCCGGTATAAAATGGCTAACACTAACCCCCCATTATTACCCCAGTACCCAATGCCACCAGGGGTACTGGGAAGAGCCGGGTGCCAGTGGTCCCGGAGCGTCAAAATTGGCGCTCCTGGACCGGGCGGCAGCAGGCTGGTAAGATTTAGGCTGGGGAGGGCCTAAACCAATGGCTCTTCCCACCCTGGTGTTACCAGGCTGCTGTCGTTTGGTTTTTAACCCGGCTGGTTATAAAAATAGGAGGGACCCTATGCGGTTTTTTCTAAATAAATAAATAATTAAAAAAAAACGCATAGGGTCCCCCCTATTTTTATAACCAGCCGGGTTAAAAACCAAACGACAGCAGCCTGGTAACACCAGGGTGGGAAGAGCCATTGGTTTAGGCCCTCCCCAGCCTAAATCTTACCAGCCTGCTGCCGCCCGGTCCAGGAGCGCCAATATTGACGCTCCGGGACCACTGGCACCCGGCTCTTCCCAGTACCCCTGGTGGCATTGGGTACTGGGGTAATAATAGGGGGTTAGTGTTAGCCATTTTATACCGGCTAACACTAGGCCCCAACTTAGTAATGGATTCCGTCTATTAGACGGCTTCCACTACTAAGTCTATAAAGTAAAGAAATAAAGACAAGACACAAGTTTAAAATATTTTTTTATTCAAATAAAAACACCCCCACACCCCTCATTGACCATTTTATTAAAAAAATTCTAAGAACAACTGCTAGTCATCGACGTAGTCCATGGAATCCGACGTAATCCCCAGGATACCGATATCTGAAAAACAAAAAGGGAGAAACACACAAAAAACACACAAACAGGAGCACAACACCCATCATTGTGAGCGGTGTTGTGCTCCTTACAGTATGCAGCATCTTTACAGATCGCTGCTTACAGTCTGACCCCCAAGGGGTTAAGGGAGGATGTATTGCATCCCCCTTAACCCCCTGGGGGCAAGACTGATGTCAGACTGCACCCATCCCAGCAAAGAAGGGGTTAAGTGACCCCCCTTCCTTGCTGGGAGGGGTGCAGTGCTGGGGAGGGGGTGTAGAGAGCTCTATACTCACCATCCGATGTCCCGATGTGTCCTCTTCGCTGGTCCGCAGCACAATGAAGTGACTGTGCTGCGGACCGGCTCATTATATGTGCGCTGAGCCGATCAGCCAATCAGCTGAGCGCACATATAATTCTAAATGTTTCTTCTAATAATGCTATTGTCACAACATAATTAGAAGAAACATTTTATGTTTTCATTAAAGTAAAGTGATGATTAGTACAGAATGCTCTATTGCCGGGAATATGAATTACCGGCTTATAGAGCTTCCTGTACTAATTAATATTTAATTAATAAAACACATTTTCGTGGAAATAAATTCAGTTTCTTTGTTCAATAATTTAATTCTAACGAATCCATCATTGTGCAATTAAATATACTGTCAAAAAATAAATATATATATAAATATACATTTATTTATATATATATTTATTTTAACAGTATATTTAATTGCAAAATGATGGAATCGTTTACATTTAATTATTGAACAATAAAAGGGACTTTATTAGACAGAAAATGTGTTTTATTAATTCAATATATTAACCATGAGAGACATCGGCTATAGTGCAGAGGATCGCAAACCCCGGTAATAGCAATTCATGTAAACTGTGTTCCCTGCTTTCCCAGATGCATCCAGAGGTTTTTCCATCACTTTCTTAACATTTTATTTCTTATTTTTAGTTGAACCAGATTTCCAAGTAAATGACCGTATGTTTTGAGCCGCATGTTTATTTTTTCCCACGGCCGGAGTTTCACCCGCACATTTACAGCCGCATAAAAAAACCAGCCGCACAGTTACAGCGTGTGAACCCAGCCTAAGAGTGGATTGTTGGTTTTGTCTGCCCATTCCCTGCCACAGGGGCCTGCAGATCCTTGCACTGCAAGGAGATACATACTCCTCTGGCTGTGAAGGGGCAGAACATGGCAGAAAATTGCCTTTCAAAAACAGGGGAAATAAAATGAAGGAAGCTGACCTTGCCCATCTTTCCGAATGAAATACGAGAAGGATCTTCACATAAAAATGCACAAACATGTGTTTCTTTTATTACCAAATAGTGCTTCAAGAACAATCCAAACCTTGCTGTCGAATTCTGTGTTTGTCTCCTCTCTCACTCTTTTTTTTTTTTGTACAATTTGGAAACCGAGTGGTAAACTATGTCAGTATTCTGTTCTTAAGGCCCTATTCCACCAACAGATCTGACGACAGATTATCTGCCAAAGATTTGAAGCCAAACCCAGGCAAAGACTATAAACAGAGAACAGGTCATAAAGGAAAGACTGGATTTCTCCTCTTTTCAAATACACTCCTGGGTTTGGCTTCAAATCTTTGGCAGATAATCTGTAGTCAGATCTGTTGGTGTAATAGGGCCTTTAAGTGTGTGTCCAGACCTGTGTCTCTCTTCTGGCATTAAATGATAACAAAAGAGGAAAAAGGAAAAAAAAAATCAGACCCTGCTCAAACTAAAGAAACAAATGACAATTTTAGTTGTTGGGCAGCACATAATTTAGTACGGCAGGACCTCAAGTGATGATCCCTTTGCATGAGACAATTGCCAGATCCTCAAGGAATTAAACCAGGATGCCTGAGCGACATCAGTTCTGCAGTTGTGTTGAGTATTGTGCTTAGACAGCCATACCCCATGAACATCACATGATGCAGGAAATGTTACTCCAACTGCTACATTCAAAGTCAAATTCAAACTCAAAACAGCGGTTGGGGGAGAGGTGGTGAGTCACATAATGCAGGGAATGTTACCCCAATTGCTACAGTCAAATTCAAACTCAAAACAGCGGTGGTGGGAGAGGTGCTGAGTCACATGATGCAGGAAATGTTACCCCAACTGCTACAGTCAAATTCAAAGTCAAATTCAAACTCAAAACAGCGGTGGGGGGAGAGGTGGTGAGTCACATGATGCAGGGAATGTTACCCCAACTGCTACAGTCAACTTCAAAGTCAAATTCAAACTCAAAACAACGGTGGGGGGAGAGGTGGTGAGTCACATGATGCAGGGAAGGTTACCCCAACTGCTACACTCAAATTCAAAGTCAAATTCAAACTCAAAACAGCGGTAGGGGGAGAAGTGGTGAGTCACATGATGCAGGGAATGTTACCCCAATGGCTACAGTCAAATTCAAATTTAAATCCAATTTAGCATCCCTGTCTTGTCCATTTCAAACCATATTATCTGTGGATGTCATCTTAAGGGTGTCCTCTGCCGTCCTTTAACCAGTATCTTCTACCTTCTTTGAATTTTGCTATGTTGTGTCAGGCAAAGTTTTTGGGTGGTTCATCATATGCTACCTCTGTTTTAATGGTTCACTGTGTTCTCACTGCCATGCTGTGTCAGGCTAAATTTTGGGGTGGTTCATATGCTACCTCTGTTTTAATTTGTTGCTTAGCCTTTACTGTTACTGAATCATACATGTTATCTATAAAAAATAAAAAAAAAAAGTCAGCAGATGCAGTTTGTGCATTCAAATAGAGGGAAGTAGCTTATGATCAATATTATATCAGGCTATGTGCAGCAAAATTACCTAAAGTGGTTAACAGAATATGGCCAAAAAACAGCCCCAAAAGCTATATTTTCCTATTGAGAACATCCCATAGTATGCACACATATTCATTTAATGTCCAAAGTTTTTAGGGCCATAAAATTATATTTTGGGCCATTTTTTCTTGCAATATTTTGGCTTATAGTTTGACACGTTTTTTTGGCTTGAAAGGCTGTGTTTAGACAGTATAAAATAAAGGTAAAATATGGATGTAATTTTGAGGTAACAATATGGCTGTAATGTCAATAAAGTAATGTTCTCCCTGGGAATCAATGGGAAATTGGACAACAGTGCACACACAGTGTAGAATAACGGCCGCAACTGATTACAACTATCCAAATAAATAACATGCTCATTATATCCGACCTGTCTGTAACCCCCCCAGGTTGCCCGTAACAACTGCAGGTTGCGAATAACCACCCCAGGTTGCCCGTAATCACGCCAAATTACATGTAACCCCTCAGATTGCACGTAACCTCAGCACGTTGCCTCTGATCACAGCACGTTGCCACTGACCACTACACGTTGCCACTGACCCCTGCACGTTGCCTCTAACAAGCCCAAATTGCCAATGACCCCTCCAGATTGCCCGTACCCACGCCAGATTGCCGTAACCACCCCAGATTACCTATAAGCACTTCAGTTTATCCGTAACCACTCCAGATTGTCCATAACCACCCCACGTTGCTCGTAACCACCCCACATTGCCCGTAACCACAGCAGGTTGCCCGTAATCACGCCAGATTACACGTACCCCCCCCCAGATTGCACATAACCACCACATGTTGCCCCTAACCATCGCACATTGCCCGTAACCACCCCAAATTGCCAGTGACCCCCTACAGATTGCCGTAACCACCCCAAATTACATGTACCCATCCTAGATTACCTATAAGCACTTCAGTTTATTCGTAACCACCCCAGATTGTTCGTAACCACCTCAAGTTGTCCGTAACCACCCCAGATTGTCCTTAACCCCCCCACATTGCCGTAACCACCCCAAGTTGCCCATAACCACAGAAGGTTGTCTGTAATCACCCCAGATTGTCTGTAACCACAGCAGGTTGTCCGTATCCACGCCAGGTTGCCCATAACCACCCCACGTTGCCAGTAACCACCCCACATTGCCCGTAACCACAGCAGGTTGCCTGTAACCACCCCAGGTTGCCGTAACCACAGCAGGTTGCCTGTGACCACCCCAGATTGTCCGTAACCACCCTATGTTGCCTGTAATCACCCCAGGTTGCCCGTAACCACCTCCAGATTACCTGTAACCATCCCAGATTGCCCATAACCACCCCAGGTTGCCCATAACCACCCCAGGTTGCCCGTAAACACCTCTAGATTACCCGTAACCACCGCAGGTTGCCCGTAACCACCCCGCATTACCTGTAATCTCATTTTTATATTTTATCTTAGTAACTGCGCTATTCTAATAACTATTACTAGCTGCTGTTTTGCTCCATTGAATTGGCACTCCCTTCCTTCTGAGCCCCGCTGTGTGCTCATACAGTGGTTTATGCCCACATATGGGGTACCGTTGTACTCAGAAGAACCTGTGTCACAGATTTTGGGGTGCATTTTTCTCCTGTTCCTCGTGAAATTTAGAAATTTCAAACTAAATGAACATATTTTTGGAAAAATTTGAGTTTTTCATTTTAACTGTCTAATTTTGAATACTTTCCTCTAATACCTGTGGGGTCAAAATGCTCATCCTACCCCAAGATGAATTCTTTAAAGGGGTGTATTTTTGAAAATGGCGGGGGCATTTTACTCCACTGGCAATACAGGGGCACTGCAAATACACCTGGCATTTGGAAACTTCAGCAAAATCTGTATTGAAAAAGCTAATTGGCGCTCCTTCCCTTCTGAGCCCTCCTGTGTGCCCATGCAGTGGTTAATGCCCACATATGGGGTACCGTTGTACTCAGGAGAACCTGTGTTACAAATTTTGGGGTATGTTTCCTCTCCTGTTCCTCGTGAAGTTGAGAAATTTTTAACTAAAGGAACATATTATTGGAAAAATTTGAGTTTTAAATTTTTTACTGTCTAATTTTAAATAATTTCCTCTAATAACTGTGGGGTCAAAGTGCGCACCGCACACCAAGATGAATTTTTTGAAGGATTTACTTTCTAAAATGGGGTGAATTATGTTTTTTTTACTCCACTGACGCTACAGGGGCTCTGCAAACGCACCTGGTGCTCAGAAACTTCTTCAGCAAAATCTGCACTGCAAATGCTAATTGGCACTCCTTCCCTTCTGAGCCCTGCTCTGGGCCCATACAGTGGTTTATGCCCACATATGGGGTACCGTTGTACTCAAGAGAATCTGAGTTACAAATTTTGAGGTACGTTTTCTCTCCTGTTCCTCGTGAAATTGAGAAATTTCAAACTAATTGAACATATTATTGGAAAAATTCGAGTTTTTAATTTTTACTGTCTAATTTTAAATACTTTCCTCTAATACCTGTGGGGCCAAAATGCTCACCACACCACAAGATGAATTCTTTGAGGGGTTTGCTTTCTAAAATGGGGTGACTTATGGGGAGGTTCTTTTCTGCTGACACTACAGGGGCTCTGCAAACGCACCTGGCGCTCAGAAACCTCTTCAGCAAAATCTGCACTGAAAATGCTAATTGGCGCTCCTTCCCTTCTGAGGCCTGCTGTGTGCCCATACAGTGGTTTTTTGCCTACATATGGGGTACGGTTGTATTCAGAAGAACCTGTGTTACAAATTTTGGGGTGCTTTTTTCTTCTGTTCCTCGTGAATTTTAGAAATTTCAAACTAAACGAACATATTATTGGAAAAATTTGGGTTTTTCATTTTTACTGTCTAATTTTGAATGCTTTCCTCTAATACCTGTGGGGTCAAAATGCTCATCCTACCCCAAGATGAATTCTTTAAAGGGGTGTACTTTTCAAAATGGGGTGACTTATGGGGGTATTTTACTCCGCTGGCACTACAGGGGCACTGCAAATGCACTTGGCGCTCAGAAACTTCTTCAGAGAAATCTGCATTAAAAAATCTAATTGGCACTCCTTCCCTTCTGAGCCCCACTGTGTGCCCATACAGTGGTTTATGCCCCATTTTTTTTACAGCCTAAGGCTATGTTCACACTACGTATATTTCAGTCAGTATTGTGGTCCTCATATTGCAACCAAAACCAGGAGTGGATTAAAAACACAGAAAGGATAAGTTCACACAATGTTGAAATTGAGTGAATGGCCACCATATAGCAGTAAATAACTGCCATTATTTCAATACAACAGCCGGTTTTTTTTTTTTTAAATAACAGCAAATATTTGCCATCCACTCAATTTCAACATTGTGTGAACTGATCCTTTCTGTGTTTTTAATCCACTCCTGGTTTTGGTTGCAATACAAGGACCACAGTGTGAACCCAGCCTAATGGTGAATACTATCCTCAAGCCCCTGTAGGGTCAAAATGCTCATTATACCCCAAGATTCATTCTTTAAGGTGTGTAGTTTCCAAAATGGGGTCACTTATGGGGCTTTCCAGTTTAAAAAAAGAACTGGTCCCTAAAAAGAATCAGTTTTGGAAACTTTCACAAAAATGTGATAGTTTGCTAATAAATATCTAATCCCCATGACACCCTAAAAAAGTAACATATGTTTACCAAATTATGCCAGTGTAAAGAAGATATATTGGTTATGTGATTTCGTAACTAATTTATAAAATGTTCATAAAAGTTCAAAAAATGCAAATTTTTAAAATTTTTCATGATATTTTGATGTTTTTCACAAAAAACACACAAAGTAGTGACCAAATTTTGCCACTAACATAAAGTGCCATATGTTACGAAAAAACATTCTCAGAATCACTAGCATACGTTAAAGCATCACTGAGCTATAAGAGCATAAAGTGAGACAGGTCAGATTTTGAAAAATTAGCTTGGTCATTAAGGCCAAAACAGGCTTTAGAGGCAAGGGGTTAAACATGGCCCAAAAAAGCAAGCGGCCATGGTCACAGAGAGATGTGTGGCTAATCACGATAGATTTAACCACTGCACAAAAGATCAATTAATCGCTGACATTTTTACACTGGTTAATTCTAGGAAAACTCATTGCTGATAACTGTCCTGTGTAAAAGGATCTTAAATAGGATATCTTGAGAGCTGGAAAAGTCCTACCTGTTCTATTCTTCAGCACTCCACTTCCTCCATCTGCTGGTCCATGCTAATACTTCTGAAGACGAGAGGAGGGCAGGAGCATGTTATGGGCAGTGATCAATAGCTGCCTGATGTTACTGGTCTCACTGCGACATTGGGCAGCTATCGGACATTGAGTACGCGTTGGTTTTGTATGCACCAAAGCACCAAAATAAGCTCCCGCCCCTCTCATCTATGGAAGTTATCAGCTCGGCTGAGCAAATGGAGGAAGTGAAGCTCCAGAGAGCAGAAAAGGTAGGACCTTTCCTGCTTTCCGGATATCCCCTTTAACCCCTTCACGTCAGCAATCTGTATATGTATGTTACTACTGCACATACCCCGTGCAGTAGGTGTGTATATATACGTTCCTGCTCTGACTGGGTTAATTATGTGAGCGGGAGCGCTTCAGAGAGAGCGATCCCGCTCACATCAATTTCCGGGGCCTTGAGGTAATAAGAGGCAGCTGCGATCCCACAGCCGACTTTTTTTAACCCCTTATACGCCGTGATCTACAGCGATCACGTTGTTTAAGGTGCTCAGTGACAGATCAAGCATCTGTCACTGAGTGATCGGGACAACTGCAGCCATCCTGATCGCATGTGCCGACAGGTCGGGGTAAGCTCCTTACCTCTGTCCTGTCAGAACAGGGCGATCCATGTATAGAGTCTGCTCTCAGGCAGGCTCTATACATAGATCGCTGATAACACTGATCTATGCTATGCTATGACATAGCATAGATCAGTATATGCAATCTAGTGATTGCATATTTTACAGTGATAAAAGTGTAAAAAAAAAGTGTAATAAAACAGTTTTATACAAGTGTTAAAAAAACCCTTATAACCCCCCAATAAAAGTTTAAAAGACCCCCTTGCCTATTATAAAAATATAAATAAATAAACATATTACATATCGTGTGGAATTGTCCGATCTATTAAAATATAACATTATTGTAAATTATATATCACAAAAAAAAATAATATAAAAAAAATTAATAATAATAAAAAGCAATTAAAATTTTTCTGGTACACCAATATAATATCAATAAAACTAGAGATTATGGCACAAAAAATGACACCCCAACCAGCGCTATGGCTCTTAGAAGGCGGGGAGGAACATTGCATTAATTTGACCCGGACTTTTGTGCATCAAAGGGCTCTGTCGTGAAGGGGTTAAAAAAACTCTGTATTCAACAACCCACCCCAGCAAACCGCTAGTATCATGTTTTGGATGAGAATAAATCCTAACCAGTCGTGTCTTTTAAAATGTGCCCAGTGCCTTGGTTAGAGTGAAAAATTATCTTTTAATCTGCAGCACTGTGTCATACTGGCGTGGCCTACAGTGTTTGTGCCCCAGGTCTGTGACATCTCTCCTTTCTTCCTCCTCACACTCCTCATTTCTATTCACTGCTTGTCTAAAGAGTGCACCTGTGTCGCTATAGCACATATGCACTGTTTAGAGAAGTGATGAATAAAAATCCTGCCTGGGGGTGCGCCTAATGATAAAGAGGGTGGGGAGAAGAAAGGAGAGGCTTCGCAAACGTGGGACACAGACACTCTAGGCCACACCGGTATGACACAGTGCTGATGATTAAAAGATCTTTTTTTAACCCCTTCCCTCTGCAGGACATACCAGCACGTCCTGCGGGGGGTGGGGAGGTTCATAGAGGGGCCATGCGGTGACCCTGCACTGAACTGCAGCAATTCTGGCTGCTTTTTGCAGCCTGGGATCGCGGCTTTTAGCGGGTGCGGATGATCGCCGCACCCACTTATTAAGACAGTTAAATGCAGCTGTCGAACATGCAAGCTCTTTTTCTTCCAAGGATTTCTATAGGTAAAAAACAAGCTCCTTAAAAAAACATGTTGTATGTTGCCTTTTTTTTCTGGTGTTTTCTTCTGGTTATTTTTCAATAGAAAAGAGAAAGTCAAGTGAAAACAACACATAAAAAACACCTTTAGGCTATGTTTCCACTGATAAGCTCTAACAATTATTCATGAAAATTAATTTTGATTCTTGTTTGACAACAATGGACGTTTTTAGTGCTTATTAGCACGTACTGAGAGCATATCTTTTAGACCGGTGTCACATTGGCTAAAATTTTTGCAAAAAAATGCCCCTATAACAAAAAATGAAGCAAGTTTTAGCTGTGAGTCAAGGAGATTTTATGGAATACCATACTTACTTGAAGTTTTTTCTACAGCATTTTTTTCTCTTTTGCGTTAAAGATATTTTTAAAGAATGTTTTGTGATATTTTTTCTACTTTTCCATGTTACTGTAGTCTCCCTGTACAGTGGTCACTAAGATTTTTACTGCCCGTCAAAAGGTAACTCTGTCAGGTGTCACACCAAGTGCTGTCAGCTGTGATTTCCACTCCAGCCACTAGGTGTCTCACTCTTCCCTGTGCACAGCTGCAGTTCTTTATAAGGTTTTAGCTAGGTTATGTTGTCCAACCAATCACAGGTTGTTCCACTCTGCACTTACTCTTTTCTTTACTCTGCTCTCATTTTGTAACACAGCCCTATAGAGGAGGGTCCCTGTTTTCATTTCAGCCTAGTTTTAACCGTGAGAGTTCAGTTCAGTAGACACTACCAGTTTGCAGTGCTAGACTCTAGAGATGGAGTAACTGAAATATAAGAACCAACCCTCGCCATGTCGCATTTACAGAGCCCTCGTGCTGCCAAAACACTGTAAACCCCCCACAAGTGACCCCATTCTGGAAACTACACCCCTCAAGGAATCTAATAAGGGGTGCAATGAGCATATGGACCACACTGGTGAGGGGCACAAATGTGGAACAATGTGACGTGAAAGTGAAAAATGTCATCAAGGGGTCCATATCCTCACTGCACCCCTTGTTAGGTTCCTTGAGGGGTGTAGTTTCCAGAATGGGGTCACTTGTGGGGGTTTCCAGAGTTTTGGCAGCACGAGGGCTCTGTAAATGCAACATGGCGTTCATCATCCATTCTGGCCACATCCAGCCTCCAAAATCCAAATGGCGCTCCTTCCCTTCGGAGGATTGCCCTGCGCCCACATGGCGCTTTATGTCCACATGTGGGGTATTTACGGACTCAGGAGAAATTTCTCTACACATTTTATGTGTTTTTTTCTCTTTTAACCCCTTGTAAAAATGAAAAATTCAAGGCTAGACAAACATTATAGTGTAAAAAATGTAATATTTCATTTTCACGCCACATTGTTCCACATTTGTACCCGTCATCAGTGGGGTCCATATGCTCACTACACCCCTTGTTACATTGTTTAGTTTCCATAATGGGGCCAGTTGTGGGGGCTTTTACTGCCTTGGCAGCACAGGGAGTTTTTAAATGCAACATGGCCCTCGAAATCCATTCTACCAAAATCCAGCCCCAAAAAGCTAAATGGCGCTCCTTCCCTTCAGAGGCCCGTCTTGCGGCTGCATAGCGCCTTAAGTCCACATTTGGGGTATTTCTGTACTCGTGGGAAATTTCTCTACATGTTTTGTTTTGTTTCTTCTCTTTTATCCCCTTACAGGAGTACCCCACATGTGGACACAGAGCAGAGTGCAAAGCCGGCGCACGGAAAGCCTCCAAAGGGAAGGAGTGCAATTTGGATTTTGGAAGCTGGATTTGGCCAGAATGGAGGACGAAGGGCTCTCAGAGCCCCCGTGCTGCCAAAACAGAGGAAACCCCCCACAAGTGACCCCAACGAACTCAGGAATCTGTGGTTCGTACGGGGTGGGGTCACTTGAGGGGGCTTGTGGGGCTTCCTGGGGCTTATCATCACTAAATGATGATAACGATGAGAAAGAAGAGGAAGGAAGAGGGAATGAGGGATCTTCCTCTTCTCCCTCACTGGTTGTTTCAGTATCGGAGGCAATCCTTTTCAGCCGAGAACAACCTGCGGGCCATTTTTTTTTTCTCTTTTGGGTGCCTTCACACACACCGGATACGCACACTGCGGATCCAGCGTCAGTGCGTCCCTATGATTGACATCCCGCAGCATATATGTAAGTTAAAGCCCGCTAGCCGGAGCATACTACCTCCTCCCCGCTCCAGCTTGCTTCAGGGCTCCCGGCGCATTCCGCGCAGCCAATCAGTGAGCTGCCCCACCGCAGCTACTGATTGGCTGAGTGCGACGTCCTGCTGAGAACCCCCGAAGCAAAACTGAGCGGGGAGGAGGTGATGTATGCTCCAGCCGGCAGGGGGTTAACTTACTTACACGCAGCGGGATGTCATTCCTGCTGCGTGTATGTATTCTCATAGGGATGCACTGGCGCTGGATCCGCAGCGGACTTCGCTGCAAATTCGCAGTGTGAAATCCCCTGCCGATCCGGTGTGTGTGAAGGCGTCCTTAGAGGGGTGTGTAAGTGTTATGCTTTTACACGTACAAGTGTTAGTGTTTTATGTACTGTTTTTACATATCATTCGTGTGTGTTTTTTAGGAGGGGAGGGTGGCAGCGGAGAGGGTAAGAGGGTAAGAGGAGAGGGTGGCAGGGGAGGGGAGAGGGGCGGCAGGACGGAGGGGAGAGGAGAGAGGGTAAGAGGAGAGGGTGGCAGAGAAGAGAGGGTAAGAGGGGAGGGTGGCAGCGGAGAGGGTGGCAGGGGAGGGGAGAGGGGCAGCAGGACGGAGGGGAGAGGAGAGAGGGTAAGAGGAGAGGGGTGCAGGGGAGAGAGGGTAAGAGGGGAGGGTGGCAGGTCAGAGGGGAGAAGGTGGGAGGGGAGAGGTTGGGAGGAGAGAGGGGGTGGCAGGACGGAGGGGGGTGGGATGGCAGGATGGAGGGGGGGCTGGTAGGATGGAGGGGGGCTGGCAGGACGGAGGGGGGCTGGCAGGATGGAGGGGGGGGCAGGACGGAGGGGGGGCGCTGGCAGGATGGAGGGGGGGCGCTGGCAGGATGGAGGGGGGGCGCTGGCAGGACGGAGGGGGGGGCGCTGGCAGGACGGAGGGGGGCCCTGGCAGGAGGGGGTGGGGGGGCGTTGGCAGGACGGAGGGGGGAGGCGCTGGCAGGACGGAGGGGGGGGCGCTGGCAGGACGGAGGGGGGGGGCTGGCAGGATGGAGGGGGGGGGCGCTGGCAGGACGGAGGGGGGGGGGGGCGCTGGCAGGATGGAGGTGGGGCGCTGGCAGGACGGAGGGGGGGCACTGGCAGGATGGAGGGGAGGTGCTGGCAGGACAGGGGAGGGGGGGCGCTGGCAGGACAGGGGAGGGGGTTGCCAAGACAGAGGGGAGGGGGGGCTGCCAAGACAGAGGGGAGGGGGGGCTTCCGGGACGGAGGGGGCGGGGGGGCTGGCAGGAGGGGAATGCCGGAGGTCGCCGCCGGAAGAGGTATCCCAAGGAGGGAGGGAGCAGGAAGGACGGGGGAAGGAGGAGGAAGCACCCGGTGCGGTCCTGGAGTGTGCCGGGTGCCTCCTCCCCCCGAGCTGCCTCCTCCTTCGGTAACAGGGAGATAGATGATCATCTCCCTGTTACCGGAGGAGGAGGCAGCACGGGGGAGGAGAGCACCCGGCGCCCGGCACACTCCAGGACCGCACCGAGCGCCGGGCACAGGACTCACCACCCCCATCTCGGCAGATTCTCGGCAAGCAGAGAAGGTGATGATGGGGGTAGTAGTGTGGATCGCCCGTGATTGGCCGGCTGGCGGCAGCCGGCCAATCACGGGCGATCGAGGACCGGCACCCACAGGCAGATGATGCCTAAGGACAGCTGTGATTGGTGCTGTCTCGTACAGCACCAATCACAGCTCTGTGCTGGGGTCCTGTCTCGGAAATGCAGAAAATCGCTGTGATTGGCAGATGACAAGTCATCTGCCAATCACAGCGATCGTCGTCACGGGGGGCAGAGAAACTGACCCCTACGTGACACATGAAGATGGCTACTGATAGAATCAGTAGCCATCTTTACCGGAGTGCCGCGCGATTTCGTGCAGCGCTAGTTTAAAGGGCCGGCGTACCGGTACGTCATGGGCCCTTAAGTGACAGTGATCCATAACGTACCGATATGTGGTGCAGGCCTATGTCTGGTCAGTACTACAGTTATGTCAAAGTTTTGACAATGACACAAATATTATATTTTCAGATGATCTGCTGTTCTCTGGTTGTTATGTATGTTTGTCAGATGTTTTTATCACATACAGAAATATAAGTAACAAAAGCTTATATTGACAGTTAGAATGAGTTAATACAGCAAGTCAATATTTGCAGTGTTGACCCATCTTCTTCAGGACCTCTGCAGTTCTCCCTGGCATGCTTTCAATCAACTTCTGGACCAAATCCTTACTGATAGCAGTCCATTCTGGCACAATCAATGCTTGCATTTTGCCAGAATTTGTTGGTTTTTGTTTGTCCACCTGTCTCTTGATGATTGACCACAATCATCAAAATCTGGGGATCTGTTTTGTTCCCTGAGCCATTTAATTATCACCTTTGCTTTATGGCAAGGTGCTCCTTCATGCTGGAAAAGGCATTGTTGATCGCCAAACTGCTTTTGGACGGTTGGGAGAAGTTGCTCTTGGAGGACATTCTGCTCACCTCGTCTTCTCCGAATAAGCTGTTTTCCAGATGTCCCAAACAATCGGAAATGGGATTCATCAGAAAAAAAATGACTTTACCCCAGTCCTCAGCAGTCCACTCCCTGTACCTTTTGCAGAATATCAGTCTGTTCCTGATGTTGTTTCTGGAGAGAAGTGGCTTCTTTGCTGCCCTCCTTGAGACCAGGCCTTGCTCCAACAGCCTCTGCCTCACAGTGCGTGCAGATGTACTCACACCTGCCTACTGCCATTCCTGACCAAGCTCTGCACTGCTGGTAGCCCGATCCCGCAGCTGAAACACTTTTAAGAGACAGTCCTGTCACTTGCTGGTCTTTCTTGGACGCCCTGGAGCCTTTTTGGCAACAATGGAACCTCTCTCCTTGAAGTTCTTGATGATAGGATAGATTGTTGACTGAGGAACAATCTTTCTAGCTGCGATACTCTTCCCTGTTAGGCCATTTTTGTGCAGTGCACTGATGACTGCACGTGTTTCTGTAAAGATAACCATGGTTAACAGAAGAGAAACAATGATGCCAAGCCTAGACTTTGTAAAAATTTATATTTGTATTATTCCCAAAACTTTTGGCCATGACTGTAGGTGAATATGTTTTCAACTTTTTTTCCTAACTTTTTACTTAGACGCATGCAACTTTTCCATTAATCACTCACAATATATTGGAACAAAATAAACACCAACCCACATTAGAAAAGTCGCTCACATTGGACTTCTTAGTAAATGTCCCTTACGGGAAGTTTCATAGGGCTCCATTATAATTCCATCCACCCCTACTTTTAGCAGTGAGATGGAGATAAAGAGGCAGAGTGTGCGCTGTCCCTTCTTTCTATTGATTCCTACCTTTCTACTGATTTCTACCAGACCCTGACCGATTTATACCTCTGATATGTGGCTATGAATGATATGAATGCTAAAATGATAGGTACGCTTTAAATCCTGATACAACACTGCTTATGACGTGGTTATTGGCTGCTGTGTTTTTGACCCACCCACCAAAAATAACAACCAAAATAGGTTGTAGCACAAAATGCCTTGACATGCTGTGTGTGTATCCAGCCTTATAATAGTCATCTACCTCTATCTGTCATATGTGAAAATGAAATTGTTTACTTCTCTCCCATTTTGTGTTTAATTCCGTATAATTCTTTTACCTTTTTTAAGGTGTACTTTTTTGAATTTATCTCTGTACATTTAGGAAAACATTCTGTGTTTTTCTGGAAGACAGTGCTAGCGAGATTGAAGCAAAGTCATATCTCATCATCAAAGACCCACTATGCTCAGAATGTACAAATAGCTGTTGATGAGTTTTCCATGCTTACTGAACTGAATGAATATAAAAGGCTTTCTTGTGCATTCCTATTTTCAGTCCCAATACAGTGTGTTAACCTCAGAATATCAAATTGAATTAGGTTTTTGAGGAGAGCTGCCTGCACAGCAATTGGAATGACACTGTTGATTACACTATCTAGATTCAGGTTTCAGACAGATAGAACTGTGCTTTCACAACCTCTCACCTAAAGTCAGATAATGCAGACACCCGAATAAGTGACTGAATCCCCCTACAAGTGCTTCTAAACCTCTTGAAATAGTGAAGGCTGCAATGGCCCTGAAAATGGAGACCCAAATTGTTTGCAGGATGAATTTTTCCCTTGCCAGGCACAAATAAACAGCTCTCGATAGGGTGCTCACCACACAGTGTGTCAGCACATATTATACAGTCTGGTGCTGAGTGGATGTGTCAGCTGCCCATTAGACCACACTAAAATAGAATTGCTGGGAGCCTGAAGCATGAAGCATGATATTAGATAAAGTGATGAAATTTCACTCGATTAAAGCGCCAGGTCAAGGACAGTTACCTCAGGAAATTCCTGTTTTTTATTTTTTTTTTGAAAAATATTTTTTGCAGGCTTGATAAATGTATTCCTTATGCAGATGTTTAAGCAATATGAACACTGCTCCATGGTATCAAAAAATGTTAGAGCCAGATTTAACAAGTCATTGACAGATTAGATGGATAGATAGATAGATAGATAGATAGATAGATAGATAGATAGATAGATAGATATGCAAATTTGCATATTCAAATTTTGTATGGGACAATCAATGGAGACTCGTAATTGAGTACTCCATTGGAATTTTTCACTGTTCTCCCTGAGTTCAGTGATTTTTGTGTTTTGTAGATAGATAGATAGATAGATAGATAGATAGATAGATAGAAAAACAAACAAGTCCTGCAGCACTTCTCTATGGGAAAGACAGGTAGGTGCCATGCGGTCTGCACAAGAAGGACCACAAGTGCAAAGTATACAGAAAAAAAGATAACCGCAGCACTCAAAAAATGAATTCAAAAGATCTAGGGGGGAGATTTATCAAAAGGTGTAAAATTTAGACCGGTGCAAACTGGCCACAGCAACCAATTACAGCTCAGCTTTAGGCCGTGCTGAAAGGAAAGCTGAGCTGTCATTGGTTGCTGTGGGCAGTTTGCACCAGTCTAAATTTTACACCCTTTGATAAATCTCCCCCTAGGTGTTTATTCACCCAAAAAGACTTGTGATGTCTCGCTCCCTCTACATTGCTTGAGAAAGCTCTCATTGAGGGAGTGAAACGTCGCAAGTCTTTTTAAGTGAAATAAACACCACGTTCTTTTGAATTAATTTTTTGAGTACTGCAGTTATCTTTTTTCCTAGAAAGAAAGATAGATAGATATGAGATAGATAGATAGATAGATATGAGATAGATAGATAGATATATAGATATGAGATATGGTGCGTTTACACAGACAGATTATCTGACAGATCTTTGAAGCCAAAACCACTAACAGACTATAAACAGGGAACGGGTCATAAAGGAAAGACTGAGATTTCTCCTATTTTCAAATCCATTCCTGGCTTTGGCTTCCAAAATCTGTCAGATAAATCTGCCTGTGTAAACGCACCATTAGATAGATAGATAGATAGATAGATAGATAGATAGATAGATATCAAGTATGTATTCCCCAGCACTCCATAGTAGTGAAAAAAATATATGAAATGTATTTAATAAAAAACAAACAAACACAATTTAACAAAAAAGAGCGGTTCTAAACAAACACGACGTTTCAATTACCTCGTCATCATTATTTAGATAGATATGGGATAGATAGATAGATAGATAGATAGATAGATAGATGCTCACAGTAGCTGAATGGTCTGTCATTACATAATAGTATGGATGCCTTTGTTTGGTATTGTTGCAATTATGTATCATAGTCACATAAGAATGGTGCTGCACCTCAGAAGAAGACTGTACATAAGGTAGTGGCTTTCTTCTATTTTCCATTAGGACGTCATTGTTATGTGAGTTAAATGTCTAGTTTTCATTATTTTAAGATGTACAGTACATGGAGGAAAAGGAACATGTTGTGTAAGTGTACAAAAGGTACTTGGGAGCTGTGGGATGCTTTTAGTGATGTATGTACTAGAGGCATATTAGAAGGATACTTGTGTACTGTGGAGGCACAAGTGCAACCATGCAGGTACATAAGGTCAGAGCTGCTACCAGGTCCCATAGTCCAGGTAGCCCATAGCCCCTCCAGGGCACAGAACAAAGGGTCAGTCATGATGCACTGATCAGATTTTTTTTTCCCATCAGGACCAGATCATAAGTTGATAAATACAAGCATAGGGTTTAATCACAAATGGTGTATCTTTATAGAGAAGACGGGATTTTATAACTGGGTTGTTCTCTAGAACAGAAGTGTTAAGAATTCCATTACCTTGATAAAGGGAGCATAGACTTTGCAAAGAATTTTAAAATGGCAATCAATCATGTTATGTGTTTTAGAAAAGCCGTTTCTTTACTTTGAAATAAACAAGATTGTTTTTGGGTAGTTCTGCAAGTTGCTTTGATTGATGCGACTACTTCTTTATTTTGTGCCATGATTACCAGAATGCAAGGCCGTAACTTTACAATTTACAAATTAATAGTTTGGGGGATTACACACGCTGCTATACCAAACATGTTTATTTATTTTTTATTTATAACATGGGAAAAGGGGGGTGATTCAAACTTTTATCAGGGGAGGTTTTTTTTCATTAACAACACTTTTTTTTTTTACACTTATACTAGAAGCCCCCCTGGGGTTAGGGTTATTTCCCTTGGGGGACTTCTAGTATAAGCACACTGATCTCTCATTGAGATCTATGCTGTATAGTTACACAGCATAGATCAATGAGATAGGCACTGGATTGCTTTCGGCTGCTGCAGCCAAAAGCAATGGAGTGCCGAGCCGGGATCAGCGCCATTACGTCGCAGATACCCAGCCAGTACAGACGTGTGGATCGCTCCTCCCCACTAGACACGAGGGAAGGGCTGCAACCAATAATCAGATGCAGCTGTCAACAGCTGTATCTGATTACTTTATTAGCGGGCACGGGGATCGGAGCACGCCCACTAATAGCCGCGGTCCCGGGCTACACACGGCACCCAGGACCACGGCCGTTCAGAGTGGGGGCGGCGCGCGGCCCCACTGTGAACTCCCTTAACAACCGGCAGGGTGTCGGTATATAATTTGATGAAACCATAATAGCCCCGTGTAACACGTGCAGGTCCCCTGGTTCACACGGGTCCCAACAATAACTCCATACCGTGTCGGTCAGTGACCTCTATCCCCGCAAAGCATGCATGTGCAGGGAAGGGAGGCCATGAAATGGCCCTGCAACCTCAATGTCACAGGACCAAACCCAAAGTGCCCCCCCAAAACCCGTCCGGCACCACCGGCGGAGAAGGCTGCCTTCAAGCAACACAAGTATGAATGTGGTATTGCACTCACCAATGCTGCTGCAAACAGAATGGGAAAGACATAAGGTACTGACATGTGAGCACAGGAATATCCTGCCAATTTGGGTCATGCGGGTCTTAAGAGGGAGTGCCAGCTGCTCAGAAAAAAAACTGTAAAACACAAACTGGAGAGAGAGGAGCGGCCGCACATTCCACATATGGCTGACATTAGTGCCGCTAGGCATATTTTAAAAACCGTCAGGGTGTTGGTATATAATTTATGTCTGTCCCATTCTGTTTGCAGCAATTCTCCCTTTTCTGAACAGCTGGCACTCCCCCTCAAGACCCACATGACCCAAATTGGCAGGATATACCTATGCTCACATGTCAGTACCTTATGTCTTTCCCATTCTGTTTGCAGCAGCATTGGTGAGTGCAATACCATATTCAGCCTTCTCCGCCGGTGGTGTCGGACGGGTTTTGGGGGGGCACTTTGGGTTTAGGCCCTGTGACATTGGGGTTACAGGGCCATTTCATGGCCTCCCTTCCTTGCACGTGCATGCTTTGCGGGGATGGCGGTCGCTGACCGACACGGTGTAGAGTTAACATAGGGACCCGTGTGAACCAGGGGACCTGCACGTGGTACACAGGGCTATTATGGTTTGATCAAATTATATACCGACACCCTGACGGTTTAAAATAGGCCTAGCGGCACTAGTGTCAGCCATATGTGGAATGTGCGGCTGCTCCTCTCTCTCCATGTCGTGTTTTACAGTTCTCCCTTTTCTGAGAAGCTGGCACTCACCCTTAAGACCCACATGACCCAAATTGGCAGGATATACCTGTGCTCACATGTCAGTACCTTATGTCTTTCCCATTCTGTTTGCAGCAGCATTGGTGAGTGCAATACCACATTCATACTTGTGTTGTTTGGGGGCAGCCTTCTCCGCCGGTGTTGCCGGACGGGTTTTGGGGGGGCACTTTGGGTTTGGTCCTGTGACTTTGGGGTTGCAGGGCCATTCCATAGCCTCCCTTCCCTGCATGTGCACGCTTTGCCGGGATGGCGTTTGCTGACCGACACGGTGGTGAGTTAGCGTAGGGACCCGTGTGAACCAGGGAACCTGCACGTGGTACACGGGGCTATTATGGTTTGATCAAATTATATACCGACACCCTGCCGGTTTTTAAAACAGGCCTAGCGGCACTAGTATCAGCCATATGTGGGATGTGTGGCTGCTCCTCTCTCTCCATGTCGATCTTTAACCCCTTAGCGACCCATAACGAATCTGATACGTCATGGTGCCGCGGGGGGTGTTCAGAACCGCTCTGAACGGCGCTGATCCCGGCTGACATGTACAGCCGGGCAGTGCCTCTATTAGCCGGCGCGGCAACGGGACCCGCGCCGGCTAATAGAGGCACTGCCCGGCTGTACATGTCAGCCGGGATTAAGCCTCTAAGTGCAGCTGTCAAACCTGACAGCTGCACTTAGAGGCTTCAGACCTCAGGTCCCTGGTGTCTAGTGGGACGGATCTCCCCCCCACGATGCGATCGCGGGGGGAGATCCGTTCTTCTGTCCGTGCTGGGCCTCAGCGTTGCTATGACGCTGATCCCGGCTCGGCAATAGATTGCTATAGCCTGCAGCAGGCCATAGCAATCTATGACCGATCTAATCGATCTTTGCTGTGTATATACACAGCATTGATCTCTATGAGAGATCATTGTTGTTTATATACAAGTCCCCCAGGGGGCTTCTAATTACAGTAAAATTAAAAGTAAAAAATTTTTTTATTAATAAAAAATCCCCTCCCCTATTAAAAGTCCAAATCACCCCCCTTTTCCAATTTTATAAATATAAATAAATAAACAAATAAACAAACATGTTTGGTATCGCCGCGCGCATAATCGCCCGAACTATTAATTAATCACATTACTGATCTTGCACGGTAAACGGCGTAAGCGCAAAAAAAAATCCAAAGTGCAAAATTGCGCATTTTTGGTCGCATCAAATCCAGAAAAATTTTTATAAAAAGTGATTAAAAAATTGCATATGCGCAAACAAGGTACCGATAGAAAGAACGCATCATGGCGCAAAAAATGACACCTCAAAAAGCCCCATAGACCAAAGGATAAAAGCGCTATAAGCATGGGAATAGAGCGATTTTAAGGAACATATATCTGTTAACAATGGTTTGAATTTTTTACAGGCCATCAGATAATATAAAAGTTATACATGTTACATATCGGTGTAATCTTAACGACTTGAGGAACATGCATAATCAGTCAGTTTTACCATAGGGCGAACGGCATAAATGCAAAACTCCCCGAAATCAAAACAAATTCCTTTTTTTTTTTTTCAATTTGACAGCGCCAATGATTTTTTTCTGATTTCGCAGCATATGTTATGGAAAAATAATGCCTGTCATTGCAAAGTACAATTGGTTTCACAAAAAATAAGCACTCATATACGTCTCCAGGTGAAAAAATGCAAGCGCTATGGAATTTTAAACATAAAGTGGAAAAAGCAAAAGTGCAAAAACGAAAATTGGCTTTGACCTTAAGGGGTTAATAATAGCCACACCGAAAGGGTGTTGAAGGCTGCCAACATTCATGCACCATTAGAAATCAAAACAATGTTCGTTATTTTGAGTATCAAATAATGGCCATTGAAAATCGCTGTGTGCATACAGCCAAGCATGCTTGTGATAGAATGGTTAGAAGCAAAGAATAAGTTTGTAAATGTAGATCTTTAACAGTGAAAGGGAATCTGTCATTGGTTTATGCTGTCTTAAATGAGGGCAGCATAAGCTAGTGATATAAATGCTAAACAGATTGGTGCATTATTTACATAATTTTGTTCAGCCGTTCTCTTAATATGCAGGAGAATAGGATTCTTGCCACCCCACCCCCCATCCAGCTGCTGATTGACAGTCAACTGACTTAACACAGCATGGATAGATAACTGCTAATCAGCAGCTGGTGGGTGGAGTTTTCTGCTTCTCATGCATATCCAGGACTACTAGGCTCATGCACATAGTGGAGAAGACTGCTTATTTTCCATGTTATTCAGGAGGATAGCTCTGAATTAGCTGCACAGAACATAGTCATACAACATTTTGTCCAGCTACTCTGTCACTAGTTTATGCTACCTTAAAGAGTCACTGTCGATTTTATAAATTTTTTTTGCAGAAGTCAACAGTTTAGGCGATTTTAAGAAACTTTGTAATTGGGTTTATTACCCAAACCATTATCTGCATTTAAAAAGCCTTTTCCCAGCCCCCCTTCCTCCTCTTTTCCATCCACTGCAAAAAATCAGGAAATTGTGTCTTGTTGCATCAGACACAACCTGTCTGTTCTAGGGAAAGGGGAGGGGGGAGTTAGCTGACAGCAGAAAGCAGATAACAGAGGATTACACGCACTGAGCTGGGTGAATGCTGCAATCAGAGCTCAGAGAGATCAGTGGTGACTGTCAGAGGAGATAATGGGTGAGGTATTTGTAGATTAACTCTTTGTTGTCCTGTTTTTGTCTTTTATTTAGCTCTCTCCATAGGAGAACAATGAAGACAGGGGGAGAGCTTCCAACTGCTTTTTCATGATAAAAATGCTTTTTTTGGCTAATAAACCTAATTACAAAGTTTCCTAAAATCGCCTGTACTATTGATTTCTGCAAAAAAAAAATTTCATGACAGTGAAAGGACAGTATAAATCTAATGTCAGAGACAGAGTGTCTTTAATTGAGCATTCGACTCTGAATGTATTTGTACATTTACATTTAAATTAGGCAATATCAAGTTAACCTTAAATAGTTAATTTTTTTTATCAATTCTATGGTGCAAGGGCCATATGAAAAATAAATAGATCAGAGTTTTTATAATAGAAGAGTATTACAAATGTATTAGCGATAAAGGTTAATAAATCAATAACTAAGAGATGACTGAAAAGAAGGGTGACAATGATATCAATATCAAACTAGAAAGATAGATTGACAGACTGCAATTTACATGCATTATTTCTTTATTTATTTTTGTTATCATGGAAAAATTATCACTTCCTGTTTTCTGATAGTTTTTTTTCTAAATAGAAAAAAAGGAAACAGTAAGTCCTGAGTTTCCCAGGCCATCTGAACACGTGAGTAACTATATCAGGCACTGGTATCTGTCAAGAGCCTCGATGTCTCACCAAAAGACACAAATAAAAAGGGTACATGACAGGTGGAGAAGAAGGTGCATTGGGATCAACAGTTAGGAAACCTATTACAGACGTCGCATTAGAGCTTTATATCAGTTATAACGTTGATGTCTCATATTAAAATTGCTCTTTATCATATTCAGAAATATCAATATACTTAAAAATTATAGCTGGACTATTAATGTCTTCCCGGGATGATTATTACATTGACACATAGAGCATAATGCAAAATACACAGTTGTTTATAGCATATAATATCTATAAAGCCATCTAAATGTGAGGCATACACTGCATGATACAAGACGGCCTTTATATAGAGATCAAGGTATTTCATAGATATGTTACCTAGGTAGCAGCCTTTTATCTGATCACAGTTTATGATATGACATGAAATGTCAGGGGAATGCTGAGTTCTGAAGGGATTACAAAGCAATGCCATTCTAAGATAGCTAAGAGGTTAGGCGCACTGAAAGTTAAAAACTGTCCCTCTATTAATCAGAAAAAAAACAAAGCATTAAAATAAAAGTTGTTAAACGGTGAAGAGCACAAATAGCGTAAATAAGAACAATGCACACTATAGAATTTCATACAAAGTTTGTTCTAGGACTTAAATGTTTTTTTTCGGTGTCTCTACTAAGGTGAATGCGATTCAAATGCAGAATATATTATTTATAACATTTCGTCTTTGTAGAGACATCTTCATCTGTTTCTTAACATCTAGATGTAAAATACATGCAGCTGGCAAATTGAATCTATCAACGGATGGTCATAAACAATCTGCTGCTAAGAATTTTTTCCAATGTTTTTTTGCTAGCAATGCTTTGTTGAGACATGCAGCGCAATGAAGATAAAGGTATACAATACATGACTAATGTACTATAAAAATAGTAAATCAGTCTGACTTCATTGTACTGCACTTCCACTGCGGGAACAGAATGCATTCAATTGTTGAGTTAATATATGTATCATTGAAATCAGTGCACTCCAGGAGAAAAAAAAAAGCACAGAGACCATTAGATCATGTTTTGAAATAATTCACATCTACAATACATATACCTACAAACATGACACATGTCATGGTGAGCTGAAAGTAAACTAATTTGTTCCTTATCTTTCTCCTTCAATTGTCATTCAGTGTTATTATATTGCCATCTTTCTTTAAAAAAAAACTAATATTTTTCCCCCTAGGAACAGCACAAATGTAAGGCCATGGGCTCAATTAAAAGTCCCCCCCCTTCCATAAATAAAAATTGAACCAGGCCAAACTGCTCTGCGTGCTCCCATCTCTACTAATGTCCCTTTCTGTTGCACAGACTGCTCTTGATGCTCCCTTTCTAATATTTAACTCTACTCATAGAGATTACGATGGAGATGAGAAAACAGCTATAACTGTACTACTGCCCAGTTCCCTGTATGATCAGGCATAGGGTTTTATTGGCATGATCACAAAGAGGAGAGCTGAAACTCTGAAATCCTATTCTTCTATTTCTGGTGGGATGTTTTTAAATTGCTGACAGTGGTAGATAGTGGGCGTCTGGGAACCTGGTTTGTGTGTCTGTGTGTGTGGTGGTTGTGGTGGTGGTGGTGGTGGTGGTGGGGGGGGGGCAAAATGATCCAGGTAAGGAAGGATACATTATTGACATCTCCTCTGCAGACCCGGCAACAAAGTTAAAGCATAACTATCATTTAACACGGAAACTGGAGAGAAAGGAATGGCTGCACATCCCATCTATGGCTGATACTAATGCCGCTTGGCCTATATTAAAAATCAACACCAGAGTGTCTGTATATGATTTGATCAAGCCTTAATAGCCCCGTGTACCAACGTGCAGGTCCTCTGGTTCACATGGGTCCCTACGCTAACTCCACACCGTGTTGGTCAGTGAACACCGCCCCCGAAAAGTGTGCACGTGCAGGGAAGGGGGGCCATGGAATGGCCCTGCAACCCCCATGTCACAGGACCAGACCCAAAAAGCCCTACCAGAACCCGGCCAGCACCATCGGCAGGGGAGGCTGCCCCCAAACGACACAAGTATGGATTTGGTATTACACTTACCACTGCTGCACTCACAGAGTGGGGAAGACATAAGGTACTGACGTGAGAGCAAAGGCATATCCTTCTAATTTTGGTCATGTGGGTCTTATAAAGGAGTGCGAGCTGTTCAGAGAGGGAGAACTGTAAAACACGGAAACTGGAGAGAAAGGAACGGCTGCACATCCCATCTATGGCTGATACTAATGCCGCTTGGCCTATATTAAAAATCAACACCAGAGTGTCTGTATATGATTTGATCAAGCCATAATAGCCCCGTGTACCAACGTGCAGGTCCTCTGGTTCACACGGGTCCCTACGCTAACTCCACACCGTGTCGGTCAGTGACCACCGCCCCCGCAAAGCGTGCACGTGCAGGGAAGGGGGGCCATGGAATGGCCCTGCAACCCCCATGTTACAGGACCAGACCCAAAAAGCCCTACCAGAACCCAGCCAGCACCACCGGCGGGGGAGGCTGCCCCCAAACGACAGAAGTATAGATATGATATTATACTTACCACTGCTGCACTCACAGAGTGGGGAAGACATAAGGTACTGACATGTCACTTTTCATTAATCAATAAATATCAAAAGTAATAGCGATTTTAATAAACTCTGTTATAGGTTTAATTAAGCAAAAGAGTTTCCTTTTGTACTGAAAAAGCTGTTTTCCTGCTTCCCCCTTCACTTCAGAAGAAGCAGGATTTCTGTGTCTATTATGCTCTATGGAGAGGGAAGGGGTTGAGGGGGGTGAGTGAGCACAGAGAGGAGAAAAGTGAACCTTATAAAACACTGCATCCTGCAACCTTCTCTCACCAAGCTTCCAGATAAGCACTGACCTTACTGACCTGTTAATCGAGCGTTTTATGTGTCCAGACAGTCTCCAAACAGCAGAGCTGGTTCTCTCCTCCTCTTGCTCACTCATCCCCCTCAGCCTTTCCCTCCATAGGTTATAATGGACTCAGCAAACTTGTCTTCACTTTGCTCCTCTGTGATGAAGATGACTTTATTTATGTTTTTTTTTTTTACATAAAAAACATGGCACTTCCTTTATTCTGACTCTTCTTTTTTTCTAAGAGTCTAAGGCTATGTTCACACGCTGTGAGAGACCGGCTGTTCCATGACCCCGGCCCAGATCATCCCGGCCGGTACTTAAGTACTGGCCAGATGATCTTTCCAGCCACAGTGTTCTGATGCGGGCGCATCAGCGTGCGCCCGCATCAGAACCTTCCACAGCACACAATGAAGCAAGTGGCCGGAGCCGCTCACTTTATTGTGTGAACTGACAGGGTTTCCTACGGCCACAATTCATTGAATTGCGGCCACAGAAAACCGACATGTCAGTTATTTGCGGCGCTGCATGGGATCCCGGCCGGAGCGTATACAATGAGTATATGCTCCAGCCGGGATCCCATAGAAGGAGAGGCAGTGTTCCACAACGTGGATACAACGCCGATGGCAACAACGGCCGTACTTTTACGTAGTGTGAGCATAGCCTATAACAGGAAGTTTCCTAGGTCATCTGCACACTCAAAGAGAAGGCAGCCATGTAATTGAGATGTGACACTGGCCTGGACTTAATGTGTTTAATCTGTTTTTTTCAACCAACACAAGACTAAAAATGGATAAAAGAAACGTATTCCAGCAGTCCAATAAAATCCGGTATTTATTGTGTCAATTCCATAAAATTGTTACATACAAAAAAAGTTGAAAAATCTAGACGTGTTTCGGCCCGCTTTGAGCCTTGATCACAGCATAGGTTATGCTATAGATATGCTTTGATTAGGGATGGTCCGAACCTGCCGAGGTTGGGGTTTGTACGAACCCGGACTCTCGGCAAAGATTCCCGCTGTCTTAAACCTCCGTGCAGAGGGTGAATACAGCGGGAGGACCACCTGGAAAACCGGAATACAGCCCCAGCCATAGGCTGTATCCCAGTTTTCCAGGCAGTCTTCCCGCTTTATCCACCCGCTGCACGGAGGTTTAAGACAGCGGGAATCATTGTCAAAAGTCCGGGTTCGTACAAACCCCAACCTCGGCAGGTTCGGACCATCCCTAATTGTGATCAAGGCTCAGAGCCGGCCGAAACGCGTCTAGAATTTTTCTACATTTTTTGTATGTAACGATTTTAAGGAATTAACACAATAAATACCGGATTTTATTGGACTGCTGGAATACGTTTCCTTTATCCATGCTGCAAGGCCTGATCACCCACAGGTGAGGTCCTTTGCACTCCTATTCCGGGAAAGATAATAGCCAACTATATTGCAGCAAGTAAAGCATATACGGTCTTTTGCTGTACAAGACCAAAAAGCTGCCTTCAGGAGACTGGACCTGGATTTCTGGTAAGTATAGCTTTGTTTTATAGCATTAAGAAAAAAATGGATATTGCAAACTTGCTTTATTTCACATAAACTGTTAATTTAGATTGTGAAAGTTATAATGACAGTAACACTTTAAATGTAATTTTACCCTGGACAACCCCTTTAAAGAACTAATTTCCTCTCCCTCATTCTGTTTCCTCCACTATTGATTTGCTTCTTCAAATTTCCCTCACTCAATCTCCTTACTTATCCTTACCTACGTGTATTTTTTCACTAATATAAATGCTAATTTATATTCTACATGTTGTGTTTTGCAGTTGTCTTCTAAAACCATTTTACTTACACTATAAGACGTCTGTGAAGTGGCTGCTGTAGTGTAGCCTGGAACTATGACATCCCCCCTCCTCGGAAAATGCCAGTTTTTGCAACCTATGCAGGGTAACAAGAAAGGGTTTAGGAGTGTATCCCATATATCATCTTCAAATGAAAGTACGTTACCATAAATCCCTTAAATAATAAAAACCACCGGGGATGTTGGCTTAGACCATGGGTCTCCAAACTGCGGCCCTCCAGCTGTTGCAAAACTACAACTGCCATCATGCCTGGATTGGCAAATCCAAAGCTTTAGCTGTCCAGGCATGATGGGGGTTGTGGTTTCGCAACAGCTGGAGGGCCGCAGTTTGGAGACCCATGGCTTAGACAATAGTAGTTTATCTAGACCAGAGGTGTCAAACTCAGGCCCTTCAGCTGTTGCAAAACTATAATTTCCATCATGCCTGGATAGCCAAAGGTAAAGCTTTGGCTGTCCAGGCATGATGGTATTTGTAGTTTTGTAACAGCAGGAGGGCCTGAGTTTGACACCTGTGATCTAGACTCTAGACTATAAAACAATTTACTTGGACATTTACTGTTACAATTCCATACTAACGTTCCTTTTTAATAGGTTAAAATAAACTGATTTACTTTCTAGACTAATGATTTAAAAAAAAACAGGTTATTGTGACCATCAACAACTTAAGTAGGTTCTCCACTCCACACACGTGTCCTTCAGGATCCAGGGAGGTGCAAACGAACCGAGGAGCTTGCTGCCTCTTTTTGTAACAAGACCTATATAGGGTGCACCACAAGAAAATTATGAACTCGTATTTCAGAACACCTCTATGATATTGGACGCAAAGGGGAAAATGTCTCTGGAGCAGCAAATCATTTTATATCTGCTCATGATGGGGATTTGCGGTATTTTTGCTTCTATGGTCTGAAAAAATTCATAAGGACTGTAGAGGGGGTAACACAAAAGGTTTTCAACCGAGAAGCTTTCTGGATATTAAACATGGACACTCGTTTTCCCACAGGATTGAATTATAAAAGGGACTTAATGTACATTTATTAATTGTTCATTTGCTACTGTGTAGTGCAGAGTATAATGCTTGCCTTTATCCACTGAAGTGAACACCTTCTCCTCCACTACGGCATCATGATATCAGGTTTGGTTAGGCTAGGTTCACACTGCGTTTTCAGCATCCGTTTAACGGATCTGTTTTTTTTTAATGGTCAAAAAAGTAGTGTCAACAGTACTTTATTGTGCGTAAAAAAAACGCATTTGATCCATTTTTTTTATAATGGAAGTCAAAGGAAAACCGGATCAAAAACAGATGCACACAAATGCTTCCTTTTTTTTGCAATCCGTTTTTTTTGCAAAAAACAGATCCGTTAAACGGATGCTGAAAACGCAGTGGGAACCTACCCTTAGCTTGTCTTGATTAGACTCATGTGCAGTACATTCCTTTGGATGCCTTGGTCTGGGAGGGGGTAAGTGTTTCACTTCTTTTGCTTTACTTTGGATATATATGAACTGTTTTAATCATTTGGTGTATAAGCTGTGAAAAAGACGGACACGTTGCTGTACACATCTTCTTTTAGTGGATTTATTTGTACTTGTATCTAATAAAGGATCGCGATTGCATGGAACAGAGTTCAGTTGGACTTATTGTGACCATCACATGATCTACGTGTTTCTGAGGGAAATGGGGCTGAAGTGGCACGTGACAACTGTAATAATTGCAAATGGCATTTTACAACAGTGAGGTTATACAACAACCATGATAGCTGACAATTTTACCTTAATGTTTACGTATCTGTATTAAAGGGGCACTCCGGCCAAGCTTACTTTGTTCGCAGTTCTGTTGCTGGAAGTGTGACGTCATGGTACAGCTGCATTCCAGCCCCCCCATTCTGTGCTGTGACATCAGCTGCAGAGGTTGTCTCTTGTTCCACTTGCTCCACTCCTCTCTTCAGACACAGCGATAAAATGAATACAGCTTAATGCAAGTTAACAAGTACGGCACAGAGATGTGTCTGAAGAGGAGGGTGGCACAGCCTGGAATAAGAGAAGCCCTCTGCATCAGATGTCATGGCACATAATGGTGGGGCTGGAATGCAGCCATACTGTGATGTCACGCTTACCGCGGGAGAGCTTGAAGTGTGACATCAGCTGCAGGGCCTGCGTCAGCACAGGGCTTACCTGGGCAAGTGCCGGGGCCCACAGCACCTCTAGGGCCACAGAGAGGGAGAGGGGCCCAGTGTTCTAACGTTCATCTCGCTCAATTTAGTGCAGGGTGGGAACCGAACATCAGAAGACACAGGCACAGAGAGAGAAGGACAAGGAGAAGGAGGAAGAAGGACAAGACTGAGCTGTATGTGCTGTTTTTGTCAGAGTCAGTCAGTGTCTGTGTAAGTCTGTGTCAGTCAGTCAGTCAGTCAGTGTCAGTCAGTGTGTGTGTCAGTAATGTGTGTGTATGTAAGTGGTGTTTCAAGTAATTGTGCATAGTGTGTGGATGATGGTGCATAATAGATGGATGAGGGGCCCACTGAGGCTCTGTCGCCCAAGGGCCCACAAAAACCTGGAGCTGGCCATGATCAGCTGTATACAAAGTAAGCTTGGCCGGAGTGCCCCTTTAACCATAAAAGACTGGGCCCATTATAAATGCACCTGGCAGGTGCATTGCAAGGCCCTATAACATTTGTCAGGCTTAACCACTTACCAGTCACATTTAAATTGAAGAAAACCCTCCTAAAAAGTTTTTTCAATTGTAGATTTTAAATGTATGTCTTGAAGAAACTTATTAGCAGGTTAGATGATACTATCTGCTGATAGCTCCCCAGTAGGCATGGGTCACTAAGAATGAAGATATGTCTGTTACCTTCATCCTCAACGCTGTTCCCATGCTGTTAGCTGTGAAATCCTCTGCCCGGTAAACTGGTAGGAGCACTGGGGGTGTTGGTACCACCCCTGAGCACCGATCCCGCCTCTTCCATTGATAATAATTAGGAGGGCAGGATAGTTGATGACTTATGTTTGTAAATGTTTGTGAGGAAATCTATTAGCAATTACATGATGTGGCTTTTGGTGTTGTTTTTTTTTATTTGTCTTTTGGTGTTTTTTGTGGGGTTCTTTTACTGTATCATATTAAAAGTTATGTTTTAATTATGTATAAACCCCCTCTGTGAACTAATTTTGGTGTTACAAACACATGGGTCCTTATCTTAGCCAATGTATTGTGTCCAATATACTGTTCTGTATTGTATTGGTATATTGTAAGGTTTGCTTTAACACCAGTGTTTGTCCTTGGAAGTCTCTATGGCTGCTGTTGGGGTAATAACACTACTTGTACCTCTTTTACATTGTTTATGATTCCAAGTTGCTACATGTATAGGGCATTTTTTATATCATGATTTAAAATAAGTAAGGTTTTTTTTTTGTTATCTGTTATAATAATTGTTGGATTGATCACTAGAAAACTAAAATGTCAGGTGAAAAAGTTGTTTTCTCCCCCTAAAATGATTCATGTGTGAAATCTTTCTAATTTATATTTTACTGTGAGTACTGTTCCGCGTAGATATACAATTTCCTGAGCTGATATTTTAAACAGATGACTCTGGATATTGTTCACTATAATAGCCCTATAAATTATATCTTTGCTTGATTTTTTTGGTAAGTTTTATTATTATTTTCTACTGCTCCCTGAAAGATAGAACATATTCTATTTTTCCTGTAATAATTTACCTTAACTCCAACGTGTTTCTGTTAAAGGTGCAGTAACAGTTTCCTTGCATTCATTATTAGTAGTGGATGCTGAGTGGGCACTAATAAACTGAATGTTGGCTCTTGTTTGGATATAATGGATTTTATTTTCTTGCTAAAAGTTGAAATGAAAGAACTAAAATTCAGCAGCATGTGGTTACTCTAAATGCATCCTCCAGCAGGTAGACAGGCAACTTCAGTAGGTAGTTGCGCAGTAAGCCAGAGAAATGTTGATGGAGAGATGATGGTGGTGTTACAGTGGTGGTAGATAGCTAGACCTCTTTCTCTCTCCCAATGTTTTAGAAAAGACAAAAAAAGGACAGGGGAGGGCACCTTCTGGTGCAGATTGGCTAAATCAGGTATATGGCAGGTCTAAATATGCTGAAACCACTCACCTAGTCAGGTTGTGCAACAGTAGGCACAACACCAACAAGAAGCACATTCAAAGAATACCACCGCAGCTCGCTGTAGAACTCCACCAAAGCAAGTTGATGTGCAAATATGCAAAAGTAGGTGCTCGGCCCCACCTGGTCAAATGATGAAACGATATCCACAGGTTTTAAGCGCAGGTAGGTATACTGTATATTGCAAAACCGCATGGAAAACACTACTGGATCGTATATGCATAAACTAATGCAGTTAAAGCACCAAGTGCTCTGTGAAATATTTATTCCTGGCAAGACGTTTCGGGTCAAACAAATAATAGAGTGTTTCTCAAGCATACATACGTACGTACATACATAAATAAAACACAATTCTTAAATACAAAATAACAAAGAGGTGGACATCAACCCCTTCTTGGTTGTCAAGTTTAAAAACATAGCATACATAAACAATATAAGTAAACAGTACACTCTGAGGACCATATTTAAACAGTACAATACCATGACTGAAGTCTTTGCTGCCATCTCATCAAAAGCACACTGCACATGAGTTTGATTCATCATGGAGAAAAAAACGTCCGAATTCACTATTTAAAAAAGTCAGTTTTTGCAGCAATTTAACTGACTTCAATGCAATTGCATTGAAGTCAATGGGAAGACAGACGTCCTATTCACACAATGCATTGAAAAACTGATGTTTTTGCCGAGGACGTCAAAATAATGAACATGAACATTATTTTCGGACGTTTTTTTTTGCAAATAGCGGACTTTTTTTTATTAGTTATTCACACATAGTTCTTCTATCACCGTTCTTTCCCTGTTTTTACTATTAAATTCAATAGATTAAATTCAATGGATGATTCAATTAAGCCACAACCAAAGGCCAATTAGTAACCCCAAACTAAAATAATGTGGGGATGCCAGGCTTCGAAAAACGTCTGTTATTTTAGACGTCATTTTAAACGGAGCTGAAAAAAACGTTGTGTGAACACCTTTCGCTGCAAAGGAAGTGACGGGAGATACTCTACGAAGCACATAGCACACATGGACTTTACATAAATTTCGCAACCTTCACAGCTAGCGGTTCAAAGGGGGAAGGGGGGATAATCTGCATAGCACCAGATCGCTAGTAAGCTTCCATCAAGAGAAAGCACCTCCGGAGAATCAGTTTAGAGAAATAGTAATAGTCTATAAGTATCTGTCTTACATTTGTATCCAAAATGAAACATAACAGTATCGTAAAATCACAATCCTAACAGCAATACACTGCTTGTAAAGAATCAACAGAAAGGTACTCCTAAAGAGGCTGATGATTTTGTACCTTGCCTAAATTTCAATGAATGGGGTTTACAATTTACTCCCAATAAGAAACCTGAAAGTATAGTGTTTTTTCATATCATCCATAAAGGAAACAAAATTTGTACTAAGGGGAATTTTAAGCAGGTGGAATGCAACAGTTTTCTCAATTTTTAAAAGTACACATTTTAGAAAATGGACA
Organism: Dendropsophus ebraccatus; assembly: GCF_027789765.1. Taxonomy (NCBI): domain Eukaryota; kingdom Metazoa; phylum Chordata; class Amphibia; order Anura; family Hylidae; genus Dendropsophus; species Dendropsophus ebraccatus. The sequence continues at coordinate 55,240,604 of NC_091456.1, read as the reverse complement.
CAGAATATACCTTTTAGTCAATTTTATTGGATAAGAAAAAATTGCATGAAAGATGAGGACTAGGTGAACAGGCAGATTTTTTTATTTTTTTTATGAGAAAGGGTATCCAAGGAAACAAATACATGAAGCTTGTGAAAAAATTCGAGAACTACAAAAAAAAAAGGAAACTTGCTAATACCAAAAGTGAGAAAAAAATATGGGGCGGTCGTACATTACATTGAAGTGAATGGTTAATTGATTTGCTGGCACACCCGACGGTGTCCGCAAATCAATCGTAAAAAAAAGAACGTTCCTGCAGCCGATACAGAGGTGTCAGCTGCAGGAACGTCCTGAATGCAGCTTGGTGGCCAGCAGTTTAACAGCGCCCATTGCATAGCATAGTGTGAACATAGCCTTTGGGTGTGTTTTTAAAATATCTGCCTTTTATTTCTGGATGCTGTTCACTGAACACAATGTATTGAAGTTAATGGCTAGTTGATTTGCGCGCACACCCAACAGTGCCCGCAAGTCAGTGTTAAAAAAAGATTGTTCCTGCATCTGATACAGAGGTATTGGCTGCAGGAACGTCCTGAATGCAGCATGGCGGACGGCAGTTTAACAGCGTCAGTTGCTATGCAATGGACGCTGGTAAAGTAAGTGTGAACATAGCTTTAGGTTGTTGTATAAGTTCTGAGTTACATTGGTTTAGAAGATTACATCGGTTACATCGGTTTAGAAGATAATGTGTAATTTTCAAGAATTTATAAAAATCACAACTAGGTAGAGCAACTTCTGTTCTAAATCTTGCTATGTACATAAAATTTTATTGTTAAATAGTGCAGATACTTCAGCAATGCCAGAGGTCATCCAAATAAATAGGTCAGCACCATGAATTGCTAATTCCAACATAGACAATGGGGTTTTAGGTGAGAAAATATGAAATATTTTCCCTGACGATATATGAGCATGAATCCAATGATAGAAACCAGCGGTAAGTGTTGGTGAGCATGCCTTAGGCGTAGAAGTTTTCCATAGAGTTGCATAAAGTAATATTTACAAGGAGTATGGTTTTACTAGTTGTTGCTCTTTCTGTAACAAAGGGTCAGGATTGGGTGTGGACGACCAAGCAAATATTAGTGATAGTAAAGTATCCCTATGGTAGAGAAGAAGGTTTGGCAGGCCCAACCCTCCTGCTGTTTTATCTTTTGTTAGCAGTTTATATTACACAGGGAGACATAGAGGAGCGCTGTCAGCGGGTAAGTGCAGGGGAGGTGCGGGGGTAGGGATTTGGCTGCCTGGGTGATCGCTAAATCGTGCAGGCAGCCCATAGAGGATAGTGGCAGTCTGCTGCCTCTGCTCCTGTTCCACGTAGCAACGGCAGCAGATCGCTGCTATCACAGTCATTTGTTTTTCAACATGTTGAAAGACAAACAACAGCAACAATCAGCCAACGTTCATGTCGGCTGATCATTGCCTTCTATTACACGGGATAGTTACCGGCCGATTACGGTTCATAATCGATCCATGTAATAGGGCCTTTAGTATGTTATAGCCCCAAATATATGATAACAATATTGTTTTCACTTTATTAAAAAAACATTGGGGCATACAGGGACACATACAGGGACCATTCTAAATATATATAAAAGCCTTGGTAGTAGAAGGCATTAATCCTTTCTATTCATGACACCTCACTAAATTTAATTATTTCAGTTTTTAGTAGGCCCAACAGAGGAATGTAATTCGCTGAATATAAGTTTTTTAGCGGAAAGGTCAGTTCAAACTATGCTATTAGTTTGCCAATCCAGTTGCATACTTAGTTTTCATTTGTGTAAGAATATCTGTTGATATGTGAATGGAAAGGGCTTGGGTTTTTGCAGTGTCTAATTTGTAATAGGACAAATGGCCAAAGGAGGTAAGTATTTTTAGGACATTTGGAAGGGATCTCACTGGATCAGAAATTGTCAATACAATATTGTCCTTGTTAAAGAAATACAGTATGTACAGGAGTTCCAAATAGTTATACCTCTTATGATCTCATTAGAGTGAAGACATTGTGCTAATGGCTCTGCTGGAGAGGTTTTGAGACAGAGGTGACAGCAGAGAGTATCGTTTGAGACTGGAAAGATAACACAACTTCCTGTAGGACAATCAGTAGCTGGTAAGAACTGGAAGACAACAGTAACGGGTCACCCCTCCACAATCACATTGTGTTTGTGTGTGTGTGTGTGTGTGGGTGGGGGGGGGGGGGTCAGTCCACTAGACAACCAGGGATGATATTCAAGAGAATTTAAATTCAGCTGTCAGTTTTGGCAGCTGCATTTAAATGCTTAATTAGCCTGCATGGCAAATGGCGGCGATTCAGAATCGGGTCACTGCACTGCCCCTCTCTTACCCTCCTAGAGTCACCATGACGTACCAGGTACGTCATGGGACGCTAAGGAGTTAAAGGGTTGATTTGTGAAACTGGTTTATATAAAAATGGTGGAGATATACATTGTCTACCTAAATATATATAATAAATATATAATAATATATAATATAGTTCATATGCAGACTTACCTATGACAGCGAAGCAACCACATTGTTGCCTCATATTTCTGAAATAGTAATGCCCTAAAGAAGCTTATTTCATTGCCGTAACAGATGTTTTGTAACGTCAAATCATAAAATTTGTAAATACCAACAACTAATTATAATGGCATTTGATTGAAATATCTAAAAACTTGTAATTTAATTCCTATATTAGACAGCTGCCTAATGTGTTCTAAACAATTCATTAAGAGGTAGTAAACTTGTTTCTCAAGTATTTCTTTATTGGTTCTCATTTGTTTATTAGGATTGCACCAATAAATTGAGCTGATAAGGACTATTACTGCGCATTAGATTACAACAATTACCTTAAATATAAGAAATGCACAGAGGATGTTTAGTGGGTAAATGTAACTAGTTTTAACAGTACAATTAACAGCTACTTACCAAATCACAGGTAACCAAATGACCAATGCTGTCATTGGGACACAGAAAATGTCCACTTATTGCAACTACTTTCCACATGAAAGGTAATAAAATAAGCAATACCCTAAGTAACATGCAAGGCAGAAAATCATAAAATGAAAGATGTACAGAGTACAAAGTACACAGATTCAAACTGACATTGAACATCTGCAAAAATATTATTATGTGGCATACATAATAAGTGAGGAGCTTTCGGCTAGGTTCATACACGGTAAAATAAAAGCTAAATACGACCGTAACTTTGAGTGAAAACAATGTGTAAACACATAAAAGAAAACCTCCGTATTTTAAAAAAGCAGGTAGTAAATAATGAACATTTTCATTATTCTGGACATTTGTAATCAATTAAAGATTTTATTTTATATGGTATGTGCGCTGTAAGGCTATGTTCACACTACGTAAAATAACGGCCGTTGTCTGCGCCGCAAAACTATGGCCGTTGTTTTGAGGTTCCCTATAATGACTGCAATGTAATGTAACTACGCCCGTTGAATTCACACTGCGTATCAGATAACGGCCGTTGTTTATACGGCCCTGTGAAAAATCAACACGTCAATTATTTCCGGCCGGTAATACTGCAACAACGGCCGTGGATTTCAATGCGGCCGCAAACGTAAAACTTATATCTGCCTAATTAAACTTGGTTTTGATGTAAAAAATTTTCTGAGTGTTTTCTCAGTAAATGACCTGTTTCATCCAGTTTATAATCATGCTAGGAATCAAAATCAAACAACGGCCGTAGTTTCACGACTAGCCCATGCGATCGTAATTCTATGGCCGTAGTTTCGGTCGCAAAATCCGGCCGGTGAAAACAACGGCCATTATTTTACGTAGTGTGAACATAGCCTAAGACAATTTCTATTGACATCAATGAAGTGCATTTTTCATAGCCTTAAACTGGAAAAAAGATGTAATGTGAAATAAGACTTTTAACAAATAGCAATCGGGGGTTGAAAGAGGGTCACTGCCTTTTTTTCTTTTTTGGGGGTGGTGTTTCTTTTTCACATAACTTTTCTTTCTGGCGGTTGTTTGATACTTAAAACTGTCTGCACACAATAAAATGTGTATTAAATGAGGTCAAAAGAATGATCGTATCAATAATTTTTGGATGTCTTCTGCAAACAACAGACATAATTTTTTTGTTGTTTATCTGCCAAAGATTTGAAGCCAAAGCCAGAAACAGACTATATACAGAGATCAGGTCATAAAGGAAAGCCTTAGATTTCTCCTCTTTTCAAATCCATTCTTGACTTTGGCTTCAAATCTTTGGCAGATAATCTGTCAGATAATCTTTTTGTGTAAATAGACCCATATAAAGGCCAAAAAGTCCACCTAAACAACAATAATGTACCAACAGCCGTCACGTCACTAACGGGCGGCCAAACAGCGAATGGACATCTTTTTCTCTGGTGTTTTATCCTTACCATAATAACTGTATGGAAAGAAAAACATACACATATTTTTCAGCCCAAAAAATGTCTTGCAAAATCTATGTCTAAAAGAAGCCTTAACATGCTTATGCAGGTAGACCTTCATTTCTTTCACAGTTATTAATGACAAAATGGGAAAAACACACTTTTTTCTCTTTGTATCTCTAAGGCTATGTTCCCACAATGTAAAAATAAGTAAAAAAAAAAAAAAGTTTGCAACAATGGTCGTTATTTGCTTTTTTTTACATTGTGGGAACATAGGCTAAAAATTTAACTGAATTCACCCTAAGCTGAATTCTTACATTCTTGCACTTATATGGTCCTGCAGAACAGGCTCACTGATAGAAGTCAAGGGGTCTGTGAAAAATGTGGATGGTGTACAGATACCAACCGTATGCATTCCACATTTGCATAAAGGTAGGGGGGTGTTCCAGGGGATATGGGGCAGGCTTGTGACATCATTCAGAGCATTCCGTTTTTATTTATGAGCACGTCCCTTTTTATGTATATCCGCAAATACAGATTGAGGCCATGTTCCCATTACGTAAATTCCATAGTAATCATGGCCGTTGTAACAATGGCCGTGAATCCTATGGAACTTACATAGTACTGCATTCTAAGGAATCCTGTCCGGAGTCTGCGTCGCAAGAAACAGACATGTCAATTTTCTGCAGCCACTATTCAATGAATAGCGGCCGCAGAAAACCCTGTCAGTTCACACAATGAAGCGTGAGGCTGCGGTCGCATGCTCTGTTGTGAGCAGCGGGGAATTCGGATGATCTTCTCAGACACCGGCCGTTTCGTGACCCGGAAGGGTCACTGAACGGCCAGTCTCTTACGCCATGTGAACATGGCCTCAATGGGGAAAACTGCCATGGCTCATGCTCCAACTGGCCTTCTTTGTCTGACTGGTGGAGTCTGCTTATATGAACTTTAGAGTGTCCATGCTGGACGTGAAGACAAGGTCCTACTCTTAGGTGAAATATCTTGAAACATAAGGTTTTGTATGTAATGCCTATTTAAAAGATAAAGTAAAAAAAACTATTTTTTTAAGCTGCCAACATAGTTTTTGTGTCTTCTATATTTACTTGGAACAGCCTCTAAAGTACTTAGCATATATCCCAGCTACGTATGAATAATTTTTCACATTACACACTTCCTTTTCTCAAAATTAATGCCCCCCACTCAGGCTTTAGTTGTCAAGAAATGATGGGAGCTGGAGGTTTAGAACAGCTGGAGAGCCATAGGTTAGTGAACATTACGATACATTTATATCCAGTAGCTCACAAGTGACATTTTATATGATGTTCCCCTTGGTAATAATTCCCTCTTACTGCGCCTACTTAGTAATACCCTCTTATTGTAATACCATCTTAGTGTAGTAATAATACTAATGTATTAATGTATTAGTACTAGTGTATGTAATAATGTATTAGTACTAGTGTAGTAATTTTTGCCCCACTCAGTAAAATGCCCCTCATCGACCCCCCCCCCCCCCCAATTAGTAACAATGTCCCCTTCAGTACTCCCTATTATTTGTTGTAGACAAAAAAAAAAGAGACTAATATTTACATGTCCCAAATCCCACAATGTCACTCAGTGTCTCTTTAGGCCGCCTGCACCCTGTGAAACACAGCAAGAGTTACCCAGGCAGATGCAATGGCATCATATCATCTCACTGTTCAGTGAAGAGATGCAATCACAGCGTCTCATAGGTTGCAGTCCACAAGTATGAGTGACAGGGCAGGGAGCACGGCATTCAAATGCATCTGCAGGGATTGAAAAGCAGGAAGGTGGTCACACAGAGATCTGGGGTACTGGGCAAATATTCTGGAGCTTGCACTCCAGATGCCTGATGCTATACCCATGTTCTAAGACTTCAAGGATGTTTATTCTTGACAATTACCACTCAATTTCAAATCGGAAAGCAACAAGTTATCTAATAGCACTTTTAGACAACTGCAATAATGGGAATATTTCACTTGAAAAGGCTTAGAGGTTGTCCCGTAACAGGAAAAAAAAAATCTAATTAGCATAATTATGTACTGAAGCTAAATATAAAAAAAATTTGCACAGAAATTATTTTTTTTCCCCAAAAGCTCCACAAAACCTAGCATAAGTACCATTTATTGTAGTATCTATAAAGGCTTGATGCTGAAATAATGTTATACTGACAAGCCTAGAACCACTCAATATTTTAAGAGCTGTCTTCAAACCAGAATCAGCAGCACACAAAAGTCAAATTTATTCTTTAACATCTTTACAGTAATAGCATAATTTGAATTAAATTATAACTGTTTGCCCTAGCATTTCTCATTGAATGCTCACCTTTTAAAGAATACCCTGAGCTGAACTCACAAAATGAATAAATGTACTTTATTATTGTGAACACAGAAGGCCCTTTGAATAGGAGTATAAAAATAAAATAAATTGTAAAAGGTACAATTATTCTCAACAAGTATAAGCCAATTAATTATTTACATATATTGCTGACTTAAGGATGCTCTTACACAGTGCTGTTTTGTGATGTACCTTTAAAGCCAAAACCAGGTGTGGATCATAATGAGTTACATATTATACACTTAAATTCAAACTACTGGAGCGGAATGGATTCAAAATGAATAAATTGAGTAGAAGTCGCAACATCGGTTCTTAAGGCTATGTTCATCCATAGCATTTAATGAGCATTTATTTAGAGTTAATTAGCACTATTATGCTACAAGTTGTGCAATTCACGATAAAATGTCGATATTTTTGCCGTAATTCTGTCAAAATCATGGAAAATATTGCTGTCAGATTTGTGGCAAAATAGCTGTAACAGTTGAACCAGGTACGAGGTGGTGGATCCCCTCATCACCAAGGAGTGCTAACGTACCATCTTCAAGGAGCAGACTCTGATTAGCCCCCCCCTCCCCTTTTTTTTTTTACCAGAGCCTACTACAAGAGGAATGGGCTTTGCTGTGGGAAACTCCTAGGTCGCTACCCTCGAAGACAGTCCTCGGTGACCACTGACTGGTTGAAGTGAAGAAATGCAGGAGCCGGAACTAGATGCTCTTCTTCTGCGGTCACACTTCAAAATATGAGAAGGCGCTATTCAAACGGGAGCTGAGCTGAGAATGAGAAATGGAAGACCCAAACAGCTAGAATGATGCTAGGTATTGAGAAAGCGGCAGATAGCCAGGGAGCACAGACGTGGTTTGCTGACTGAAACTCACCAAAAACTGAGCACAGAGGTGTGGAGGTGGTGGCTATATATACGCTTCGGTGAACGGGCTAAAATTCTCCAGAATCTGTGGGCTGAGCTATAAATATAGGTGAACAGGAACACACCTGCCACTAGAGGGAGCCCAATCCTCCAGGAGGCCAGCTCAGGGCAGGAGTGTGTACAGATGGTAGGGGATAATGGCCATGACTGTGTGCCACTACAATCACAATAATTAATGCTAATTAAACGGACATTTAATGTGAACATTGCCTGAACATAGCCTTATGTTTTCTAATTCATTATGATCCATACCTGATTTTGTCTTGAAAGGTGCAGTTTTTTCTGCCCTGTGTTATACAAATAAGGCTAAGGCTATGTTCACATGACCTTTTTTCTGTCCATTTCTTTTTCTCTCAAAATGACGTCCATCATTTTGAGTATGAAATAATGGCTGTCATTTCACGTTTTTTGGTGTTGGTTCATTATTATAGTTCAGGCCCATTTGGGTGTGGTTCTTTTCTGAAGGTCCATACAATTTAGTAGTAAAGATGGTGAAAGGACGGTGAAAAAGGAAGTGTGAACAACTAAAAATAACGGATGCTGTTTGTAAAATAGCGTCCATGAATAATTATCATGAACATCAATTTGAAGTCCACGCAAAAACATCTGGTTTTCAATACACTATGGGGGAGATTTATCAAAGTGGTGTAAAGTAGAATTGGCTCAGTTACCCCCAGCAACCAATCAGATTCCACTTTTCATTCCTCACAGATTCTTTGAAAAATGAAAGGTGGAATCTAATTGGTTGCTAAGGCTAACTAAGACAATTCTACTTTACACCAGTTTAATAAATCTCCTATGTGTATTGGGTGGCTGTCGTTCCATTTACTCCAATGTATTCCATTGACTTCAATTCTGTTATAACAGATGATATTTAAAAAAAAAGAAAAGAAAAAAAAGAAAGAAAAAAAAGCGGACTCCTTTTTGTACTTTTTTCATAGTGTGAACATATCCTAATACTAAGTTACAAATTACGTAAATTAACTGCAAAATAAACTCAATAAATAATTATATTTATGATTTTGAAATTTCAGATCTTTAAATTTCAGAAGTTGGACCACCAATCAAAAACATCATCATTTCTAGAAAAAGGGCCTGCCTGGTTGGTATATATTTTATAATTAGACTTATCATTTTCTGCTACGGCATTATTTTGGTAACAATAGAAGACTAATAGGAGCAGCAATTAGATACTGTAAAAGGAACAGCAATTAGGTACTGTACCAGGAGCAGAGATCAGGAACACTAACTGGTAATATGTCCCTGGCAGTGACATTGCAGAGGCCCCGATCTAGATGCAGTGTAAATGTGGTTTCCTGTCTCAGTGGCACGGGCACTTGGAGTGCATCTACTATAATTTGTCAAGCTTGTAATTTATCAAGGCTTGCATGCCAGGTTTCTGCTGTGAAATAAATTGTTATTTGTATGCAAGTTTTATTTTGCCCAAACATTTGCCAACACTTGGGGACATTTATTAAGATTGGAATACATGTATTCCAGACTTAAATAAAGCCACCAAAACACATAGAGAGAGAGAGAGAGACAGACAGCACTTTGAAAGTAAAAGAATTTGGGGATTTATTCACAACTCTTGCAATGTTTCGGCTAAACACACTAACCTTTCAAGACTTGAGAAAGGCTGGGGTGTTAAGCCGAAACGTTACAGGGGGGTGAATAAAGCCACAGATTTTTTTCACTTTCAAAGTACTGACTATCTTTATGTTTTTTGGATTGTCTGAACCTTAAACCCAGTTTGGTGTATGCCATGGAAAAGGCAAAAATCTGCTTCTTTTCCATGGCATACTCAAGGGCCACATTTTTAACAAATGGGCCCCTCTGTGTTTTGTGTGAGCATTGCACAAAAGTTAGCAAAATTTTCAGACCAGTCTTCCAGTTTAAGCATTGATACATTTCCCACTTTGTATGTGACTTTAAAATCCACTATTAAACCATCAGGGCATAAAGAACGTAGCACAAAAATCGACAATTTTTTTCCCCAATCACCAGGCCACTTCATAGGGGAGGGGGGAGCCATGGTCCAAAAATTATAAACCTAACATCACACTCATTGGTGTCTATTTCCCAAAAGTGTTTGGCGACATTTATTACTCATACAGGATCTCTGGTTAATAAACTGCCAGGACCGGCCGTAGGGTAGATGGCGCCCTGTGCGAAACTTTTTTCGGTGCCCCACCTTCCTCCCCACTAAAACCTACCCCCCTCAACCCTACTCTCAGGGTATGATGGGGTTGTGATCATGTAACACTGCAGCTATCAGGAGATGATGGGGGTTGTAGTCATGTAACACTTCAGCTACCAGGGTATGATGGGGGTTGTAGTCTTATAACACTTCAGCTATCAGGGGATAATGGGTGTTGTGGTCATGTAACACTGCAGCTATCAGGGTATTATGGGGGCTGTAGTCATGTAACACTACAGCTATCAGGGGATAAGGGGGGTTGTAGTCATGTAACACTTCAGCTACCACGGTATGATGGGGATTGTAGTCATATAACACTTCAGCTATAAGGGGATTGATGGGGGTTGTGGTCATGTAACACTGCAGCTATCAGGGTATGATGGGGTTGTGGTCATGTAACCTTACAGCTATCAGGGGATGAGGGGGGTTGTAGTCATGTAACATGTCAGCTACCACGGTATGATGGGGGTTGTAGTCGTATAACACTTCAACTATCAGGGGATAAACGGGTGGTCATGTAACACTGCAGCTTTCAGGGTATGATGGGGGTTGTGGTCATGTAACACTACAGCTATCAGGGTATGAGGGGGGTTGTAGTCATGTAACACTTCAGCTACCACGGTATGATGAGGGTTGTAGTCATATAACACTTCAGCTATAAGGGGATGATGGGGGTTGTGGTCATGTAACACGTCAGCTATCATGGTAGTATGGGGCTTGTGGTCATATAACACTTTAACCTTCAGGGGATGATGGGGGCCACTACATTGCAGCAATAGCTTCTACAGACATCATCTGGGACTTCAGTGGGCCTGAGAGCGCCATCAGGAAGGCAATGCGCCTGCAGACAGACCATCTAACTTACAAATTTCTATTTCTAAGTTAAGTGTGCTGTTTGTCTGCAGACAGCTGACTGGGAGTGATGCGCTCTGTGAAACCAGACAGGCTGCACACCCTAAAGGCCGGCTCTGTAAAATACATCTTAATAATAAACTACATCTAAATAATAGCTGTTTGTGTACATTTTAGAAAAAGTAAAGGACTTGTCTTTGTGCATCAATTTGCAGTTGACACAATAACAGGGAAAAGAACCTTTAGTTTTGGGATACCGGCTATGTGTATACGCTCCGTAGTGTGAATGTAGCCGGCTATGTGTATACGCTTTTACGTAGTGTGAATGTAGCCTTAGAAATCTTTGTGAGGATTTGGCAACTGGAGAGACATCCATCTTTACTAATTTATCCCTCATCTGCCATGTCTTCTCTATGACATAAGAGGATCAGTCTGTAATTCAAAAATTTGCTGCAACCATCACAAACAATAGCTCAGTGATGTCTTATAACATTGTTATACAGTTTTATCACCACTGATTGTTTGATAATAAAAGCAATCTTAAGGCTGTCAGTCTGCCAATTTAGTATAGGTTTGATTGGAATATCTAAAATAAATATACATTTTCTATAGATCAACCCCTATTTCTTTGCTAAGATAAATTATAAAAAAAATATATAGCGTATAGTAGAAATTATGTGCTTTTTTAGTGCCTCCTAAATTCCAATACAAAGAAAAAAAAATGAAAATGCCAGCATATAATTGAACAAAGCAAGCACTCACTAGAAGATATAGATTAACAAGAGGAAATTAATCTGTCATCTTGTGGGAGCCAAGACCAATATGAATGTCCTTATGTGATTATCTCAATAAATATCTCTTTTGTTTTCTCTAATTGCCGGTTTGAATGTATGAAACTCATCAATGGGATTAAGGCTAATAGATGTTTGGTCACGCATAACATGCAGAGGAGGAATCTGATACACATGCAGGAAAAAAAAAACGGCACTTAATGAGCTTTGCAAATGTTTGCCATATTTTTAATGAACCCTGGGGCTGTCATTTAGAAATGCTTAGCAACTGCCTTTCCATCCTTGAAAAAACAGCATCTGAAGGACATTAACACTGTATACTCCATAAAAGCAGACAGCTTTATTAGGGCATTAGGTAGGATGGCTGTAATGCTTTATCCGGCACCATACCAGTGATACTTCACACAGTGACCAGTTTCTGTTTAACAAAATATAGGCTTGTAATGCAAGAAATTTAATATTTTTTTTTTACTTTACACTGGCAAAAAGTATTTGAAAACACCAGAAGAACATGTTTCTTCTGTGTTTGTTAAACATGCAATTCCTTAACCATGGCCATTGATGTAAAATTCATAACCTTCGCAGTTACAACAGCCACCACTCTTCTAGGTCATCCACTAGTTGTAATGTATAATAAAGGTTTTGTGGCTTGTGTTTATTCATCCACGAGAACAGTCATCTACTAATCCCAGGATAGAGAGAGAACCCACTGTGTTGTTAATGGGTTGGCTAAGTACTGAACCAGAAAGCTGGAGCTGAAAGCGTTCATCTTGGGGTTACTGATATTGCACAGGGAATCCCTGGGATTAATACCCTGAGTATTCTCTACTAGCAGATCTCGAAGAGGAATGTGTCAGAAAAGTTTGTGAGCAGAATAGAAAATCAACAAAAAGTCTCATATGTGGTGGTTCTGACACCTCATTCAACCCTTCTGGCTAGAAGTGGAACGTACCATTAGATCCGTATGTAATGAAAATATTCTACTAAACCCTGCGCTTTTACTGTTAGCTGCCCCATCGACCTCATATCGTCCATCCAAACTAATCCAAAAAAATTAAATCATATATGCAGACTGGAAGAATTTACCAGCTGGTCTGAGTATTAACATGATAGCTCCGTTAAGATCTGGGGTCCATGGTTACAGTTCGAATAAACCCTCTTATAACCCCCCCTTCCCCCCATTCTTTAAAGGTCTCCACAGTATATTATGCTATGCACCAGGGTTTGAATCTACCACAAAGACTAGAGATGCCCTTCTACCTCAATGGACTTTACACAGACTTTTCATGGACATTTCGTATCACATCAAGTGGATTGATCGTGCACCCCCCCATCCTCCCCCGTATTTTACCTCTGTTTTTGTGTTTGTATTTAATGTTATGTTCATTGCCTTTGCAGACTGTAAAGCGCTGTAACCCTTATTACTTTGCCTGCCCTGTTTAACCTGAAAAATCTTCTATAAATAAATATTTGTTAAAAAAGAAAAACAAAAAGTCTGGATCTCTATCAAATGTAAATTAAAAAAAATAAAAAATAAAACTTGCTTCTGTTACAGGAAGCCTTAATGGAGCCTTACAGTTTAGGCAAGTTGAAAACAACAGGTTAAAAAGTCAGAGTTAGAAATTATTTGATGCACACTTCTATAACTGTTGTGTGTAGTGACATCTCACTGACAACAGCAAGCAGAGAGGGATGACAATCGTGGTGTCCAGGTAAGAAACCAACATATCATTATAACGAGATTGAAGTAACACATGTAAAAGTCATATCAATGAAAAAGTATATTCGTTTATTAAACATTTATCTTATCAAACCTTTATATTAACATTTTAACATCATTTTGAACCTTAAGTTAAAAAATGAGGTCAATATTAACAAAAGAGACTATAGAAATTGTTGACGAACTCACAGATCTGAGCTTAGGTCTATTGTAGAGAACACACAACCACCTGAACTTATGCTGCCACTCGCCAGTCCGCCAGACTCTGACCTCCCCCATGCCGCATATAAACATTATCCCCCCAGTCCATCCGACTCTAACCTCCCCCATGCTGCATATAAACATTACCCCCCAGTCCGCCAGACTCTTACCTCCCCCATGCCGCATATAAACATTATCCCCCAGTCCGTCAGACTCTGACCTCCCCCATGCGGCATATAAACATTATCCCCCAGTCCGTCAGACTCTGACCTCCCCCATGCGGCATATAAACATTATTCCCCAGTCCGTCAGACTCTGACCTCCCCCATGCGGCATATAAACATTATCCCCCAGTCCGTCAGACTCTGACCTCCCCCATGCAGCATATAAACATTATTCCCCAGTCCATCAGACTCTGACCTCCCCCATGCCGCTTCTTATACACGGCCCATGTAAGGTACGATTAATCTTACAAGCAGAGCGCACAAACAACCATTGCATTGTTTGTGTGGCCATTAAATGCATTGTTATTCATCACACATTCCCTGTGCCAATAATAATGATTTTTACCAGCCCCACATAACACAGCTGATTGTTGTTACTGAACGCTCCTAGAAAGGCTCTTTTACCCACTAATTGACTCTCTAAAATGGACTTATAGTTACGCCCATTTGCCGGAAACGGTTAACCCCTTCCTCAACAATCCTTCTCCAGAATCCACTGACTATTACCTGTAATTTTATTACACTCTAGCAAGGAACAATATTTTGCATTATTTATTTACAGATTTTCAGACATGCCTTGTTGACAAAACATTTCTAGGTTTATTATAGAAATTAGAAGCATTTTAGAATGTTTTACTGATGCACGTGTTATAAAGGAAAATAATAGCAAAACATGTTAATCAACAAATCTTATAATGGGATGAAGCACAAGGATGTGAGGGAAATTTTAAAATCTACAATAAAAACCTATGTGAGAAGACCTCCCAAAATTGCCTAGAAAGTAGTCTTCTACAGGGTTGGTCCTTTCATCCATTCTACAAAATCTCAACAGAATAAGGGGGTAATCTTTTCAAATATGTGGCCTTTTAGGGAGATTTCTCTGTAGTTGAAACACATACAGTAAGTAAAAATGCTAAATAAAACTTTTAATGCAGGCATGGGTTAATAAACAAAGTAAACTCATAATCTAAAAATATTCATTATAATGAGAAGTAAATGTTTGAGTGGGCTCAGGTAACCAAAAGTATATCCTAAATAGGCTTTGGATATTTTGCATCATTGCTTTAGTAATGTAATGGTAAATGGTAAAATACATTGTAAGTCATGTAATCGGCACATAAAATATGTAGGCCATGGGAAAGGAAAAATGAAAAAAGGTCCATTTTAAAGCTGTACAAATCAGTCATATTAATGCTACAGCATTGGTCACCATATAAAATAACGTGTCAGTAGAGGACGTGATGTAGAGTATATTGCTGTAACTTGAAATTCATAGCACTTTAACACATGTTTCCATAGCTACTGTGTTATCCTGACACTGGAGAGGCTGGTCTACTTCTTATAAATCTGTCATTTCAAGGAAATAAAGAAAGAAAGCTAATGACAAGTTCTGGATTATATAATTTTTTTAAAAAATGTATCTCGAACATTAAAGAGTCACTGTCGTATTTTTTTTTTTTGCAGAAATCAATAGTCCAGGCGATTTTAAGAAACTTTGTAATTGGGTTTATTAGCCAAATCTGCCATTATCTGCATGTAAAAAGCCTTTTCCCAGGTCCCCCCCTCCTTCCTCTTTTTCATCCACTCTGAAAAATCTGAAAATTGTGACTTGTTGCAGGAGACGTCCCCTGTCTGTTCTAGGGAGAGGGGAGGGGGGAGGAGGAAGGAGGGAGTTAGCCGGCAGCAGAAAGCAGATAACAGAGGATTACAGGCACGGAGCTGGGTGACAGCTGTAATCTGAGCTCAGACAGGTCACTGGTGATGGTCAGAACAGATAACGGGTGAGGGATTTGTAGATTAACTCTTTGTTGTCCTGTTTTGGTCTTTTCTTTAGCTCTCTCCATAGGAGAACAATGAAGACAGGGGGGAGAGCTTCAGACTGCTTTTTCATGATAAAAATGCTTTTTTCGGATAATAAACCCAATTACAAAGTTTCTTAAAATCGCCTGGACTATTGATTTCTGCAAAAAAAAATTTCACGACAGTGACACTTTAAGCTTAATTTTGAGCAATAACATACAACTAAACCCTGAGAGCTTTGTTGAAGGCATTTTAAAATATTTAAGAACACTGGTATATTTGACTTTTATTTAATTATTTTTTATTGCATTTAGGAATAAGCAATTGTTCAAAATCTGTTTAACTAGCAATTATAACTCCATCTGTACAGTACAATATGTGGAGAATAATTGGAAATGTTGTAGTTTTTTCACATATTCATAGTTACCAGCATCTTAAAAGCCAAAATTGGAACTGCCTGGAAAGTTACAAAAATGCTACAAAATGGCTGGCTTTGGGACTGTTGAAAAGTGTGTGTGTGTATATATATATATATATATATATATATATATATATATATATATATATTACACTACAGATATCTATATTTCCTCTACAAATAGAGGGTGTAGATCAGCAAAGTGCCAATGATTTTGACCCATTGAGGCTGTAATCTGCAGCCCAAAAGGCACAGGAACTCTCATCAGGGGTGTTGCTAGCACTAGGCATTCACTCTCAGAGGCTGTAGGCAGTTCATATCTGCATGATCCCTGCCCTGGCAGATACAATTACATGACATCATCGCATCTTCCCAACGGGGTTACCATCCCTGTGCCAGCCCCATGGGCTAGAGGTTTTTAAGGGTGCGTGTACACTACAGAATGGCGGCGGAAAACCCTTGCCGCATTCCGCAGCTCGCACCTGCTTGTAGACTGTGGCGCATTTTTCCGCCCATGTCATAGACTCCATTCTATACACGGGCGTATTCCGTTGTCCTTCCAAAGAATGAACCTGTGCACGTACCGTAAGAGAGGAACAGCAGCTGCACTCAACAATGGTTTTGGACTAGGTGAGTATTTTTTGCATTTTATGGGTACCCAGCAGGGACCCTATTACAATATGGGACACAGGGGGCTAATATACACATGAAGGCACAGGGGCCATTTTTATCATATGGTACACTATAAAAAAACAGAAGAATTCTGCTTGTATTCATTTATTACTTTTCACCTATCACACTAAAACTGATACTGCAAAAAATAAGCCTAGATGAGACTGTATTACCAAACATTACTGCATGTTTAAGGTGTTAAAGAACAGAATAAAAAAAAGTCTATATTTTCTAAAATGTATGTTTATGTGCTTTGGGTATTAAAATTAAAGAGTAATCATTGTAATAAATATATAATAGCTCTGAAAATAATTCCGGATTATAAATGGTTTTGTTTTGTATATAAATGGTTAAAGAACTGTATTTTGTAATGAGAATAAAACAGAAAGCAATGTCTCTTCATCCCTCCCACATGTGTAGAAACATCATCTGAACAATAATTATACTGTACAAAAGCATACACTATTTCCCATAGCTTCTGAAGTCAAGACCCTAATGATAGTTTGGAGATTGCAAAATACATTTTCTGCACTTACCAGATGTCAGACGTGTCATCTGCAGAAATATGGTGATGCGGGATCAGGTTTATGCCTTATTAGCTAAATTTTCTAAACTATGGCACACAGACTGTCAGAAATCTAGAGACAGGCTTAGACTCAAGATGAGAGAACTAGTGGTGGAGGAACACAGTTTTTTTTTTTAAGTTTAATTATAACAACTACTGGCTTTTCTTTTGGTGATGTCTAGAGATGAGCAAAGCAGATTTCTTTTGTTTCTTACAAAGCAAAACTGATCTGCGCTCATATCCCTCCCGTTTCTGTGCAGAGGGTGGATACTGCCTGGGGCTGTATCCATGTTTTCCAGGCGGTCCCCACCCAGATGACTAGTTTCCTCCCCCCTTTCCTGGCCTCCTTTTTCCGTGATGTAAAAATACTGCTGCAGATGCGGCTGGTAGTCTCAGAGAATTGCACAGTTAGGCCCTATTACGCTGTCATGTCTCAGTCAGTAATTGGCAGAACAGGCTGGAAACGGAAGAGGATACCGGGGGAGCACAGACACATAAGTTCTGCACCAGTAATTGTTTAGGGTAGCTTCACACACACCATATCGCAGTGGATTTTCTGCTGTGGATCTGCAGCAGATCCCCAGCTGATTTGATCTAAATAACTTAACACAGCATCAAATCTGCACCATCAAATTTGCTGCGGATCTGCTGCAGATCTGGTGTATGTGAAGGCACCCTTAGTTTTATTGCTTTTCGTTAAGGTTCGGTTTACAAAATTTTGCAAATTTTATGCCAAAAATTTGTGAACAGCTCATCCCTAGTCATAATACATTTCTTATATTTTAGTTGTTAGTGGTAACATATTTAGGGCAAAAAAATCTACTGGGAGCATCTAAGAGCCTTCTCACACAGGACGATTATCAGCTGAGCAAACTGATCACCCATTAAAATAAGGCTAGCAATCAGCTGACGAACACACAAACATTTATTTATTGACTACTCAGGCAGTTATAACCTCTTGAAAATCTTTGGGCGTTCCTCTCCCTGTGTAATAAGCTATGTGTGGCCAATGGCTGATCGCAGGAAAGAGCCACACAAACAATCCAGCGATCATTCGTGCAGCCCAGCCGCACAGTTGGTTGAGCCTTGTGAAGGCCACTCATTGAGATTTACAGATGGGTTCAGTCTCTCTCATTTATTCCACAAATTTAAATATCTACTCTTCATCTTAATAAACATTTGAATCATAGATTCAGTAGATTTGATTTTCAAAAGTAATTCTTAATGGGCCATTAAGTCAAGTTTGATTCTTATTATTTTAAGGGATAGAAATACTTTGCATGCAATATTATAATAACAGATTGTAAGGGCTTGAGGGCAGGCCCCTCATAACTTTTTTTTTACAGTGGGGAAATTAGGTATTTGATACACTGCAGATTTTAAAGACCTGAACAAGGCTGGGATGGGCTACAGGACAATAGGCAAGCAGATTGGTGAGAAAAATTATTAGAAAATTGAAGAAACATAAGATGACTGTCAACCTTCCTTGGTCTTAGGGTCCATACAAGATCCCACCTCATGGAGCAAGGACGATTCTGTAAAAGGTGAAGAATCCTTCCAGGACTGTTCAGCAGTAGGGATTATAATAGGTCCTTTTTGGGCGGTAGCCCGAGGCCCTGAGCTCCTGGGGGGCCCATGGCCACCCAAAAGGACTTATACTTTCAGGGGTGTATTGTCTGCTAGCTACAATTCTGCCATGATTTGCAAAAAATCGCTGCTTTTTTCCTGCAATTTTGCACAATTTAGGGCATCATGACATTATCTATCCTGTACTATGCACACCACGCTAGTGCTGCCGAAGTTACAGTGGGGTGGGGAAGCCCAAGCTTGGTCAACAGCCTTGGGCCTATGGTAAAGTTAATCCACCCCTGCTATACTGGAAGACCTTATCAATGACCCGAAAAGAGCTTGAACAACAGTCTCAAAGATTAGATTAGATTAGATAAATTAGATTAGAAGATCTGTAGAAAGTCCCTGCTGCAATGTGTGCAAACTTGTCAAGAACTACAGGAAATGTCTGACCTCTGTAATTGCAAACAAAGGTTTTTGTTCTAAATATTAAGTTTTGTATATCAATTGTATCAAATACTTATTTCATGATAATATACAGTGCATTGTACTTAATAATGCATTACAGTTTTGAGGGCAATCCGTACTGGAAATCTACACATGGCCCATCATAAGAATCCTATTTTAAGATTGATAAATTGTTCCACGTTGGCTGCTCAGAACTATATACAATCAACAAGGGCTGCAATTCCATTCATCTATAATCACATTTGGCATACTTCAAAGTTCTGACTTGAAAACTTGTTTTTTCCAAGTAAATTTCTTTTTATACACTGATATCATCATAAAATTGCTGTGTGCCAAAAACATGGATCATTTATCTAATTAGGTCTAAAATATCTTGCAAATTATGCCGTGGTTCCACTCATCAAACAATGACATGTTGTTTCCTTTTGTAACATTTTTAAATTAATGAGCCATAGTTAAAAAAATACACCAATCTTATAATGTTATACAGAAATATTTTACTCCGTATATGTCAACAATATATAGTTATCAATGTATACAAATTCATAAGGGCATGTTCATTATTACAAAAAAAAAAATTATAATAAAAGAAAAGAGGCTCTTTGAAAATTTATTTTCTCACGCTACTTTTTGGGGTAAAAATATACACTGTAAAATGTAAACCCAGTGAAGCAATTCAACTAGTTTAGGTATATTAAGTGTAATTACATGGTAAGATATTAGGGATGAAAAATATAATATTAGATAAAACTGGTGCTTTAAAGAAATTTTTATGTAAAGAGAATATGGAATGATGGTGCTAACTTTGATTTAGATTGATTTGGTGTTATTTAGATCCATTTTGTTGTATTATCTGATCACTGTATACCATATCGTTAAGTACAGTATGACATACTATTTCGGTATAGTATGGCATACACGTAAACACACTAAATTGCATGTATGTTGTATTATCTGAATATAATATAGCAAGTTATTTTGGTACTGTATTGTATAGTACATGGGTGCAGTATGCTGTATTATTTAGGCATTTCATGCTTTATTAAAGCACATCTGTTACTTTTGTCCAACCCACAAAAAGCTGCTGCACCAATAGTGTAGTAGGTATAAGTACACAGTGCACAGACATAAAAAAAAGTTATATTTTCATAAAAATATTTTTTTAATCCTCACTGACAGTGTCAAAGAATTGGGGCCTAGAATTCCTGTGTCCTAGGCATCTAGGCACTCCCTCCATTGGCTGCAGACAAAAGATGAAGGAGCATACGTAGCACATGCATTGTCTCAGCTCTATTAGAACCCAATGCTTACTTTCCTTCATCTCAGGCTGTGATGCCAGTAAGGGCACTGGCTTGCAAGAAGATGGCAAAGCAAGCCTGGTTCCTACTGACGGATGGTGATCACCTCTTGAGATGGAGGGAAAGCGGGCAGGGAGAAAAATTAGATGGGAATGACCATAGGACATAGCGTTTAAAGACTTCCTGGAGGGAAAGTAACACCCACAGGAGTGCTGGATATTAGTTTGCTGTTTTTGTCACATGTCGTGCTGGTGGTAGATGGGGTGGCTACCTTCTTTTAGCTGTGCACTCCACCCAGCTCCTGTGGGTGTTTTACATAGAGTTTAGTTGATCCTATTTTGCACTTGCACTTAGACTTAGGGCCCTATTCCATGGGACGATTATCGTTCGAATTATTGTTACATCGTTCGGATCTAAAGGCAATAGGGACGACAAGATGACCGCAAGAATGATCATAAGTAACAATTATCGTTCCATGTAAATGGGCGAACGATTTCAGGCCGTTCGCACTAGCGGTCGTTTGAAATCGTTTATTGTTAACAATTATGCGAACGATAATCGTCCCGTGGAATAGGGCCCTTAGACTTAGTCAGAGAGAGGCCATTAACTAAGTATAGGGTCCAACAATCTTTGGGGTCACCTTAACATTGTGAGTTGATACATTCTATTTGATCAAATGATCAAAAGAACCTAATTTTTTATAAAAAAAAAAAAATAAAAAAAAACTAGAACAGATTTTTATCGTATGTATGCAGGTGAGAGTGTTTATGGTGAGTCCTGACACTTGGAGTTTGCTGCAGCAATTTTCTATTTATGTCCTAGATCCTTACAGGTTAGAGTCTTCAGGGAGAACAAGCAGGGAGAGGACTACGCTGCAGCACATCCTCTCCCCGCTTTATGTAAGGGTCAGGCTCCATAGAGCTTCAATATAAGGCTATGTGCACACTGCGTATCAGACCGGCCGTTCCGTGACCCCGGCCGGGTCATGGAACGGGCGGTCTGTGCCTAGATCATCGCGGCCGGCTACAGAGCTCTGATGCGGGCGCATCAGCGCTCGCTCGCATCAGAGCTTCCCATAGTGCACAGTCAAGCGAGCGGCCGAAGCCGCTCGCTTCACTGTGTGAACTGACAGGTCTTTCTGCGGACGGAATTCACTGAATTTTGGCCGCAGAAAACTGACATGTCAGTTATTTGCGGCCCCGTATGGGATCCCGGCTGGAGTGTATACGATGTGTATACGCTCCGGCCGGGATCCCATAAAGAAACAGGCAACAACGGCAACATCGGCCGTAATTTTACGTAGTGTGAACATAGCCTAAGCCTGGTTCTTTTTTTTCTAACACAGAACGGGGAGAGGATGTGCTGCAGCACCCAGATCGATCAAAACTTTTGACATGTCAAAAGTTTTTATAACGACAGTTGCACTTTTAGGGTTAGTCAATAAAATATTAGATTACAATATAATGTAAAAGATAGCTTAGAAGTATATTATTGGATAATACTATACGAAGACAGACCTTGCGTCCTCTATGACTAACAACAATAAACAATGAAAAGAAATCAATAAAGCAAGTACCTCTTAATCAGACTTAAATTTGTTTCCTGTGACAGTAAACTCTATTCTTCATATGTTTGAAAAACACAATATATGCTGTATTGGTCCGTAAAGCATGGTATACATCTTAATTATTCTGACATTTAGATTTTTTGATTTATATGACCATTCCTTTTGATAATGCCAGTAACTTTTCATCAAAGCACATTCTCTGGGATGGATCCTAGATGTAACGCAGACTACTGATTCAACTTACACACATCGTATGTTCAAAGTAGGTTGTTAATACAGGATTGCCAATAAAATCTCTGGTCAATGTCATGTTACTGTTACTGTAAGTGTATGAAATAACATATGGAAGATATATAATGAAATCATTAAATTATATGATGTGTTAAAATATGGAACACTGCATGACAGCGCCTTTTGCTACACTGTATGTTTCACCGTAACTAGTTTCATATGGAGCACACTGTTTGATCTCATGTACCTACTTCTTATAGCTGCCTTCACTGGGAAGCTAAATAGAAAAATGAAAACAAGTCTGTTATTTCTTCCTCAAATTAGGTCAGGTTAAAAAAGGCATCATTTTTTTTACCTGGTACAAATCTCACTCTCTACCCTTCACATTTTAGTTACTTTTGTTATATAATTGACTATTTAGTTAATAGTAGTTAGTAATCCTGTGAGAATTGGCAATTATACAATTATACAATTTACAGGGGAAATGTATGGGTGGGCATGCCTGTCTATAATCTCCTGGGTTGTTAGTGAAATAAGCCCTCTATTTTACGGCCAATAATCGTTTTGTGTAATAGAAGGTAGCGATCAGCCGACATAAACAATGTCGGCTGATCGTTGCAGTCGTTTGTCTTTCAACGCGTTGAAAGAAAAACGACTAATATAGCAACGATCTACTGCTGCCGCTCCGCGGAACAGGAGCTGCGGCAGCAGACTGCTGCTATGTGCTATGGGCTGCCCGGACAATCTAGCGATCACCTGGGCAGCCCCTCCACACACACAGCTCCCCGCGCCCTCCCTGTACTCACTCGCTCGCTGCCGTGTGTAATAGTGGTGGCAGCAAGCTGGGAACAAGGAGCAAACGAGTGCTGATAGCACTTGTTTGCTCCTCTCAGTCGCCCCATGTGATAGGGGCTTTAGTTCTAAGGTTATGTTATCAGTAAGCTTGAGGTCAGTGTTACTTCAGGCTGTGTTCACGCATAGCAGCATTGCAGCATTTTTCAACATCTTTCCACATTTCACGTTGACAACAAAAATTTTTACAGCGACTGCAGTACAACAGGAGCATTTTTGCCACAGTTTAGTAAAATGACAATGTTTAAGCACAGCCTCATATAAGTTGACTTTTTTTTTATTTTTTTTACTGCTTTTAATAGCCGCATGTTCTCACACTTAGTTTTCTTGAGTCAAAGTCAGGATGCATATGAAGGAAATACTAGAGATGGCATTTACTAAGACTTTCATGTGAATCCAATAAGTATAAGGAGGGACTGAATTTATCAAGAGCTGTAGGAAATCTATGCCAACTTCGAGCTGGGATAGATTTACACTACATTGCATTGCCTGCTAATTGCAGAATGACCCCTTTGCAGGAAATCAGGCCCCCCTCTGTGACAAGCCCCACCCACTTGGCAAGCATAATGGAGATTGGTGTTTTTACTAACCTGCATAAAATTTCCCCAATTTCCCCACTTTCCAAATCCATTCATGGCTTTGGCTTTAAAAAAATAAATAGTAATAATGTCAACTGTAGCCATCCCTTCCTATGCCATTCTCTACAATCGGAGACCATCATTTTAGAATTCTAGCCAGCAAAAGCAGTCTATGATCGATCTCTTCTATCAGGACAGATGTGTGGGGCATTCCACCAGGAATCCAGGTCTGTATCAATGAATCTTGTGTGTCATGTTGTTGGTGAGGCAGGAGGTGGATGGCAAAAGCAGACTAGCCACATGTAACGGTATTTGTACATACTGTATCCCTGTGCATCTTTACGTGTACACATATCTATGTTGATACAAACATATATAAATAAGCTACAGATTTCCAGTTCAGGGTATACTTGTACCTTCCGGAAAAGTTTTATTGTTGTAACTTTTTTTTTTTTCATAAACAAAGCAGAGGATTTGACAGGGATGAAAGGGGTTGTAAGTGAAAAGATAATTAGACTCTTTAGAGGTGTCAAGAGTCAATAGCTCAGCACTGTCAGCACTGCAGAGTTTTACAGGCTATAATTATATGGCTTGGAGGTGTCGAAAATTTTTGGCAGTTTGTATTTTGCATCCTCCTAACAGTAAAAAAAAATAATCATTATGCTTTGCAGACAAAAAGACAGCATG
Source organism: Dendropsophus ebraccatus (assembly GCF_027789765.1). Lineage (NCBI taxonomy): Eukaryota > Metazoa > Chordata > Amphibia > Anura > Hylidae > Dendropsophus > Dendropsophus ebraccatus. Next base: position 55,216,219 of record NC_091456.1, on the reverse strand, counting down.
AATATTAAATTCTTTTTTTTGTGTCATTACGTCCGATTTCTGATTTTTGATTACACAGGCTGGAGTTGTCATGTCAACACTTCTCATAATTGTTGAAAGGGAAAATCTGTATAAATGACGTCCATGGAAGGAACATAAGTGTAATGCTACAGAATATTAAGAAGATCAAATATTAATTGTTTATGTAGTATTTGTCAAAAAAGCATTATATACCAATAAACCAAAACATTAAAACCTCAGGTGAAGTGAATAGTCCTGTGATAATGGCACCCATCAATGAAGTGGAATGTACAGTATAAGGCTATGTTCACACAACAACGGCCGTACTTTGTGTGCTAAAAACACATTGCCTTATCTTCTTTGGGATCCCGGCCAGAGTGTATACACATAGTATACGCTCCGGCCGGGATCCCAAGCGGCGCCGCAAAGAACTGACATGTCAGTTTTCTGCGGCCGCAATTCAGTGATTTGCAGCTGCAGAAAGACCTGTCAGTTCACACAATGAAGCAATCGGCTGTGGCCGCAAGCCTTATTGTGTGCTATGAGAGTTCTGATGTGGGCGCGCGCTGCTTTGCATGCATCAGGAACCTACGGGTCACGGAACGGCCGGTCCTATACGCCGTGTGAACATAGCCTAAGGCAGCAAGTAAACAGGCCTTCTAGTTGATGTGTTGGAAGCAGGAACATGGGTAAGCATAAAGACTTAAGTGACTTTGATTAGAGAAATGATAATTAAAAAAAAAATATGTCAATCATTCAGTTTCTACCATGGATCAATTTTCTCCCAGGACAGCAGTGGACATTGGTAAAAGAGCTGCATAAAATGATGCTTTCTCTCAGGAAAGCAGTGAACATTGGTGGACCAGTTGCGTAATATAAATTTTCTCCCAGGACAGCAGTGGTCATTGATGGATCAGTGGCCTATGTTCCCTCAAAGATTCAGCCTCTGCTGGGAGGGATGGCAAGAGAGCTGGACAATAGTCAGGCAAAGTTGGGCAAACCCTAAACTTGACACAGGAATGTCACTACCTTAGTCTCAAAGTGAATGTAGCATAGCAAATTAAATATTCATTTTATATACCCTTCAACATTTGGCATGCATTGGAAATTTGGGAAATCCAGATGTAACCCATTAAGAACTGCAATGCCAGCTCTTTTTAGTGTCACCCAGCTTTCCTAGATGGTGGCTGAGTGGGTCATTGAATGAGTTTTACATTTTGGTAACTACAGGAGATCTGAGATTGTATCACTGTGGTACAACGGTGGTAGCTGCACATTCACAACAGATAGCAGCATTACTGTACTAATCATAGCTCCAAAGCTGCCAACCTGTCTGTCGGCTGATGGCCACGCCCTCTCCACGTTAAGCAGGCAGCTGGTGGCAGTGAGCAGGGCTTCCTTCTTTGCTGTGCAGCCGCACACCGCGAAGCTTAAAGGGAACACTGAAAGTGGCATAATATCAATCTTCTGCCAGGACAGCAGTGGACATTGGTGGACAAGTGGCATAGTATCAATTTTCTCACAGGAAAGCAGTGGACATTGTAGGACCAGTGACAGAATATCAATTTTCTCCCAGGATAGCAGAGGATATTGGTAAATGAGCAGTGTGAAATTACACTTTCTCCCAAAACAGCAGTGGACATTGGCAGACCAGTGGCGTAATATTAATTTTCTCCCAGGACAGCAGTGGCTATTGGTAAATGAGCGGCGTAAAATGACACTTTCTCCCAGCATAGCAGTGGCCATTTGTAAATGAGAGGTGTAAAATGAGGCATAAAATGACACGTGGCAGCGGCAGCGCTCTGACTCTCTTCGACCCTGAGGGGCCTAGGACAGACATTTGACGGTGGTAACTGTAGCGGAAAAAAGCATAATGTGAAACCTTGTTTTACTTTCTTATTTAGATACTTACCGTAAGCGGAAAAAATCCGGCAAGCGAATTATAATTGATACCTAGTACAACAAGATCCCATACTCACTAACTTTTTGGCAGGGAAACCATTAGTCACTTTTATCAGAAACCTAAACAATATCTTACTACAAAGCAGCAGTAAAATGTGGGGTTTGCTCGTGGTGCGACTATTTTAACCATTGCAAGATGGTCACAGTAGATGGATTAACACTTAAAATTACAGATACAATATGTTGATGCACCAAAAATATGGCATACACTATTACCTGCACATGTTGATTATTCTACATTGGAAAGACCCTCAGATGTCTAAACTGCAGGTCTTCCCATACAACTGCTATGGGAAGACTCTAACCTTCTGTTATGTTCCTATAGAACAAAGGACATTGAGAATGAGAGTAATTTTCTTGCCTTATAAGAACAGCCGGGTAATAACTTCTAAACTAATGCTAGTTTCCCTTTGAACCCAGAAGACAGTAAAACCCATTCAGGATTTGAAATATGCCAGTCCTTTAAGAAACACTTAGTTACAGGAGTTACGTGAGTTAAGTGAGATTGGGAATAGCCAAGGCCATAAAAGTTTAAGATGAGCAGGACATAAGGGGCGCTATTACTGTGCCCCAGCGTTCATGAACTTACCAGCCTGTGCTGGCATTTTTTCGGGGCTAACAGGAGCAACTAGTGATGAGCGAACATCCTGATGTTCAGTTCAGATCCTGAACACGAACATAAAAAAATGATTGTGTTCAGTTCGTGTTCACGAAACATTCATGAACAAATAACAAAAATCCAGTAGAAGCGTACATTTCGGTCTAAACACATACGCACAGATTATCAGGTGCAAAGCTTAAACTACACAATGATCATTATAACAATTTCGATCATTAATTGTTTGTGATCGTCGAACACGAACAATAAGCGCCATGTTCATATAAACATATGAACATTTATGAACGCACATCACTATTGGCAACTGGCCCTGATGGCAAAAAGACGAGTCACCCAAGGGGGAGCGAGAGCGTCGGACCAGGTAGGGCCCGCATTTCACACTCCCAGCAAGCAAGATTTAAACGGATGATTGTCACTGACTAAAAAAAGAGAGGGAAAGAGCAGGCATATCAGGAGATAAGAAAGCTTTCCTAATGAATGTATTTGCAAACATATTTATCTTGACAAGAGTTATACATTTAACTATGTTAGCTAAGGTGGGACCCCCCCTTTAACATGCCTAAGGATACCTAATGATGCTTTTCAGGTTGTGTAATGCACTTGCTGATTTTGTTAATGATTTATTTCTTGGCTTTAATTTGGAAATTTATGGTGCATTTGGATGATATTCTCTTTTATTATGCAGAATAGTCTTATGTTAAACAAATTCTAAGAATTCTTTGATAATCACATTATGACAACCATTTGTCAAACTTGAGAAGTGTTTTTGGCATGCATAAAATCCACTTCCTTTTGGTTACATAACATACTCAATTCTCAGTCTTTTTGAATGGACTCTGCCAGGGTTTATGCTATTGTGGATTGGATTTACCCATCTTCTTTGAAAGCCTTACAATAATTCTTAGATTTATCAAAAATGTCTGTTACTGCAGGGATTATCTCTTCTGAGACCTGCCGTTCCGTGACCCGGCCGGCTCACTGAATGGCTGGTCTCTTACAAGGTCTGAACATTGCCTAAAATCAGAAATTGCTTGCCATGAAGTGTGCCTTCAAAGAGTAGCATCATTTCTTCAAGGGCACACAACAACAGATATCAACATCAACATAGATAAAAGGTTTAGTTTACCCAAATCTGCCAGACAATAGAATGCTTGTCTGGAAACTTAAAGGAGAAGTCCGGTGTTTTCTATAGATGACAGCCTGCAGTGGTAGGGGGAAAATGGATTTCAAGCAAAAACTTACCTCTCCCCATGGCCGCGGATCCCCCGCCGGAAGTCATTTTCCCCTCTCAATATCCTGTCTATTGTCTATTGTCTATTATGCAGATGTTCATTGCCCTTGGGGTCATGCCCATATAGATCTTCTCACAAAGACACTGCAGATAAAAGACCACACAGGTAAAGTTACAGTTAATGAAATGAACAATCCTGTATGTTTTTGCACCATCTGAACAGAAAGTCTGGCAGAATTTAAAATCCTGCTGCTGGCAGGGGCAGGAGAGAAATTGATTACAAGTACTGACTTACCTATGTCTGTGCCCACGGTGAATGGGGGGCTGGCCATGGTACATGGGCATTTTCCCCCAAGTTGTGATGATGTCCCGGCAGATAGGTTGCCCACTCAGTTAATCAGCGACTGGAGCAGTGTCCTGCCCCAGTCACTTACTCCCTGACTGGCCAGCGCCAGGTCGTGACGTGTCAGTTCCAGAGATCCCTGAGCCCAGAGGGGGTCCACTCGCCATGGGCATGGGGAGAGGTAAGTCAGTATAATCAATTTCCTCCTTGCTGGCTTTAATGTGCAAATTCTATGAGAGATCAGTGCAGTGATAATAAAAGTCCCCCAGGGGGAATAAAAGTTAAAATGTGAGAAGAAAATAAGTTTTTTCAATAATAGAAAATCCCCTCCCCTAATAAAAGTTTAAATCACCCCCTTTTCCTATTTTGTAAATAAAAATAAATAGCCGATTACTGGCTGATGTTGGTTCAGTGGTTAGCATCATAGCCTTGCAGCACTGGGGTCCTGGGTTAGAATCCTACCAAGGGAAACCTCTGTCAAGAGTTCAACCAACATCTGTGTTTACATTTTGAGCCCCAACTCCTCCTCCGCCACCATTTCGTCCCTCTCCAGGCTCAGGTTCACATGGTAGACTGTAGCACTGCTCCCCTTGGCAATAATATTCCTCAATGCAGTTTCCATGGCATGAAGCAGGGGGATGTCGTCATTCAGTCATAGTTATGTACAATGCAAATGAGTCATGGAGTTTATACTTAGTTATATAGGTTGTTATTAGTATATTGTTATGTACTGTAATGTGTTGTATATAGTTTATTAACCCTTTCCCTATAACTTATCCTAGTGAACTAGAGATTGGTGTCTTGTGACAAATTGTAGGGTTCTGACTTGCAGAGATAGTGTTCTGCAATGGTAACTGCATCTGTTGCTGTTTACAGGTAAGAAGTAGTGTGGGGTCCAGGTTCTTCCAGGCAATGGGGTGGTGCCATTACATGTGCTGATACATAGATGTTGTAGTAGCTGGGTTTGAACCCATACCCGACAGATTTTATGGTCATAAATGCAACAGATAGCACGAGGGTCTTTGGTGCCACCGAAAAACTGCCACCACTGATCGCAGTGGGCGGTTCTTTGTAGCAGGCTACACTGTTGTTGAGCCCTGCTGCTTCCTTGGGGTACCCCTCAAGTGCCTGTGCCTTCCTGAACACCAGTCTGTTGACTAGCTGACACTATACCCCTGCCTCTTTTACCTCTGGAATGACGAGCTGTAAATGGGACCGATGGGACGATCCTGTAGTTTTTTCATACGCTGCCCCTTTCTTGCTCTCCTAACTGCTCTGTGGTCTATAAACCACTGGAGTCTCAAAGCTTCCTTCAAATCACTGAGTTAATGAGAAAGTTTATATATTTTATGCCGCTCATCCACCAATGTCCACTGCTGTCCAAAAATTGAATGATTGGCAGATTGACATTTTTTGAAATGTAATTTTACAACTTTTGACACTATAACTGTCAGGACAGGGCAGGTAGGGACAAGACACGACAGTGAGCCCTGAAACTGAACCCACCTACTGTCCCTACCTACTTGCCTCACACAGCCCTAGGCAGCCACGGACAACCAAGATGACGTTCTCTACACTGGGTATGTGCACACAGAATGAGATAGACAGACAAACACAATATCGGATAGTAAACTAGCAAGGGTCAAAACCAGCCGGGCAGCGCAGTACAAAAACAAGTATCAGTCAGATAGTCTAAAGTCAAAGCCAGAGGTCAGGTAACAGACAAACAAACCAGGGGAATTAGGACGGGAAACGCAGGAATAGACAGGGGGGAGCTGGGACCAGGGTATTAACCTAATAGCCAGCGCTGGAACACTGCCTCAGCTTAGTTTTATGCTGACCAAGAGCCCGGTCCGAATCCTCATTGGACCAGCGCTCTGATCTCCCAGGCTCTAGACAGGCAGAGGAACAAGTCAGTCAAAAAGCTCCGCTCAGCTGCAGTATTCAGGTCCTTGAAGAGTTCTGATTAACTCCTGCATTGCCGGATGCTGAGAAGCAATAGGGTGTGTCACCAGGACCAGTTCACAGCAGGTTACTGCACAATCCTGACAATAACAACATCTGTTGAAAAAACTGTTAGTCTGTAATAGTTCTACTATTGTAGATACTATAGTTTGGGTGTTTTAATGAGATATTCTTTGTATTCGATTTTATCAAAAATTATTTTTCAGCTACTTTGCTCAGGTAAAATATTTGTATGATCCTGTATATAAGAGGTCAGAGTTCCCACATGTACCTTAAGATAGCAATCTATTAACCTACATACAGGCTCACATAAACTACTGGCACCTGATATTATGGGTATGCCTGGAAGGCATGTCAGAATTTTGTGTGCCTAATGATCAACCCCTCCAAGACACCTTCAGTGATGATACCCCTCTCCACTGCCTTCTCTAAGATCCCCACCAGTTGTTCACCAAAATTCATCAAGGGATTTGTATAATGGTGGTATACTGTGTAGGGGCAATACAAAGGGGGCAATATACTGAGTGTGGCATGTAGCCGGCATTATACTGTGTGGTTACACTTAGAAGACAAAATATTGTGTCCTTAAGGCACATTCAGGCAACAGAACATACTCTCTAATATTCATTCTGGTCCCATGCTCTGCTCAGGAGACCATCTACTCTAAGACCGGCCCTGATACTATCTGTCTGTTTGCCAGGCTTAGGCTTGTATGGTCAGCCCATACTCACTTTACTTCACTCTGACATAGAGTTGAACAGATAAGAAATTAGGAGGTGGAGGGTAAACAGGTTTGTGAGTACAGAAGGAAGCTCCTTTGCTATATTAAAGAGTTTCTTTTAATCACTTTAAAATGTATTTCTGCAAAGTTGTTTGAAATAAGAGTTGCAATTTATTAATCAGGCCAATCAGGTCATTTAAAGAGCAAGTAAATTATTATTTATGTATTTGCAGGAAGAGTTGTGTTGTTTTTTCCCAGTGTGGGTACTTATAATGTATTGATAGTGTATTGCTTAATTAATATGGTTTAAATAATAACACACAGTCACATAATTTTTATAATGAACCTTTAAAAATATAAAAATTTTCTAATAATAATTATATTTAATTATTTTTGTCCCACTAGGGGACTAGAAGCAGTAATCATCTAATTACTAATACAGTGCTGCTTTGGAATACACTGTAAGGGTGCCTTCACACCTACCGACTCGCAGCGTTAATAACGCTGCAAGTCGGCTAGGTCCTGGCAGATCACTGTCAGTACATACACGCAGCGGTCTGAACGACCGCTGCGTGTATGTAAATCTGCCGGCTGCTTAACCACTTCTGATGCCGGCCGCCTCCCGCTCCACTCTGTATACATACCTCCTCGCTCCACGGGGTCCCGGCGTCCTGCTCTCGCGCGCGGCCAATCAGTGTTTTGCCCTGCAGCAGCCACTGATTGGCCGGGCGGGAGAGCAGGACGCCGGGACCCCGTGGAGCGAGGAGGTAATGTATACAGAGCTGAGTGGGAGGCGGCCGGCCGTCATCAGAAGGGGTTAAGCAGCCGGCAGATTTACATACACGCAGCGGTCGTTCAGACCGCTGCGTGTATGTACTGAGAGTGATCTGCCAGGACCTAGCCGACTTGCAGCGTTATTAACGCTGCGAGTCGGTAGGTGTGAAGGCACCCTAAAAGGAAGCCTGTTACACTGACAGCCAGCCTATTAGAATGTGTCTCTAAAAGGCAGAGGCGGATGTCGGTTTTGAGCTGCTATGGAAACCATCAGAACCCTGCAACCATGCTGCACAAGTGTGTATGTGTGTGTGTGTGTGTGTGTGTGTGGTGGGGTAGACAATGGTCAGACAGAGGTTACTTCCTCTGTTAAGCACCTTTTGTTGCAGCTACTATTGGTTATCCAGCACTACAAAAACATGTCTACTTTTTTCCAGAGACAGCACCACTCTTGTCTCTAGCTCAGGTGTGGTTCGCAATTAAGCCTTATTCACTTCAATGGAACTGAGGTACAAAACCTGCATCCAAACCGGAGGCAAGAGTGGTGCTGACTCTGAAAGAAAGTGCCCATGTCTTTATAGTGCTAGTCAGGGGTATAGCTAGAAATGGCTTGGCGCCATAGCAAACTTTTGATTCCCCCCCCCCCCCCAACTGATTGGACTCAGCACCCCCCACAAACTTGTCAAATGTAGTTCTTGCCTTTAACTGTGAGCGCTTACAGTCAAAAGGTCACGTGTAGCCCCAGGGAGGCCTGCTTAACCACTGGGGGCTGCAAATGATGATGAGTCAGGGGGCCCAGTGCATTGCAGGAGTGAATCACGGGGCACCCTGATGCAGCGGGCTTGATAGCAGGTGCTATGGCTGCTATGGTGGTAGTTATGCCTCTAGCACTAGATAACCCCTTTAAGGGGTAATAAAAAAAGAATAAAAAAAAACAAACAAACAAAAAAAACAGCACACAGTATATAGCCTTAATTTTTTTTATTACACTTCTGTGGTGGTTGTGCAGGTATTGGTGGTGGTGGTGCCTAAATAATCCTGGACAGGGCATTGTCTTGGCAATGATCTGCTCTAGAAAACACTAGATATCCTAGGATCTTTTGAAAAAAATAAAATAAACTATTTGCTGTAGATAAATGACAAAAAGAAGCAACGTCCATGAAATGTAGCAATAGAGCAGTTATCAGAATATGTGTAAATGCAGCTTATTGAATCAATCTCCATCATGACCTCACAAATGTCATTGAGCAATTTAACTGTTGCATGAGGAAAGTGAAGTGTTCTAATGGCCTGTATGTAAATACTAAAGGAAAATGTCTGTTGAATTGCTTTTTGTGTTTCAGTATTACAGCAAATGACTCACTTAATGCAATGCCTAGCATCTTCAGCATGGAAGCACAGCCGCTAAGAGCTAATTATCACTTATTCCACAATGTAATCGTTGTCCTTTTCACATTTATCCAAGGTGACAGGTGATTTTTATTGATAGACAAACATTAAAAGAAAGCTCAGATTCCTTGACAACCATTAAGATAAGCAGCGCATTGAAATGAATAGGAAAAAATGGAAACGCTAAAGCACAAAGCAAATGCTGAGTATAATAGACCAGCATATGAGAACTCTGCTTACTCTGGCCAATAGATGTCACTGTTTGCAACATAATATTCTCTCTGTTCTGCAGTCTAGCAGTTATCCTCTCTCACCCTGTATCTCTCCCATCAGATGTACTTGATCAAACCATGGGCATAGCTTTCATTACATTCTTGCTAAATTTATGCCCATAATCTAATCTGCGAGTAAAGATTACCTCCTCTGTGATTATTTGGTTATTAATGGCTCCAGCTATTTGCTGTAAAACTTTTTCTTATGCTTTTGAATTAAGTTATGTCTCCTTTTCCCTTAATCTAGGGTTGAGATTATGGGATACTTTCCCATACCAACTAAAAGTATACCTATTCCAGGACATCAAGCAAAACAATTCATAGGTACCCCAGAAAATAAGTATTACTTGTGACTACCAATGCCTTTGAAACTACAATCTATGTCTTCGAAGCTACATACACTATAGTACTACCATATTACCCAATTAAGTGCTACTATGAAGTCCGCTGTGTAGCTAATAGTTCAGTACCTGTTTTACATATAGTGCCCAGAAAACTAGTATTATTAGGATTCGATTGAAGTGATAAATTTTGCCTAGAAGTGCCCCAGTAGTGGCCAAATACTTTTCTCACTTCAACACTGCTTTTAAATATGCTTCTATGGTGTAGCCTGATAGTAGCTAGAATGTTTTGCGGCTGCCCTACAGTATATCGATTACAGTGTACATCCAATTCTAAACATCATTCTATAAATCAATAGTACAAGTAAAGATAAGAAGATCAGGCTACAATTGGGCGTTTGCCACGTGCACGTGTTGGAGTGTGAGCCTGGGCGGGCAGTGAACTTTTTCATCCATTATACTTTCCCATATAGAATGACTTAAAAGATGAAGTCCCTCTCGCCTGTTCTGAGAGCTCTATAGCTGTATCTAGATCTCTCAATGAAGCTGAGAAGAAAAAAAATAGTATAGTACCGTGTTAGCCAGAAAAATCCATATCGTGCTAAATACTTGTGATCAAAGTATTTTAGGCGTGATACCTTTATTGGCCAAAATAAAATTGTTAGAGCTATGAGCTTTCGAGATTCAGAAGATCACTTCGTCAGACAAGTTCACAAATGTCTTGAATGAACTTGTCTGACGAAGTGATCTTTTGAATCCCGAAAGCTCACAGCCAATAAAGGTATCACTCCTAAAATACTTTGATCACAAGTATTTACAATATCAATGAAGCTGAAAAACTCTTCTCTGCCTTTATTAGTCATTTGTGAGTTAGTGAGCACTTAAAAGGGCGTATAAAACGACCCCTGACTTTAAAGAAGATTGTCAGGGGTTTGCCTTCTATGCTGGAAAATGTTAACCCCTGCGGTCAGGCAGGGGTTAAATGCAGCTAAATAAAAAAAAAAAAAAAACGACAAAACTCACCTGGGGCCTGTTCCCAGCATCGGCGTGCCTCTTGTACCTTTTCCGGCGCAGGCAGTGTGGCTTACACTACCTGGGCCAAAGACGGAGATCGCCAAACCTCTGGCGGGCAGCCAAGCATCTCATAGGAGAGACTCGGAGACGCTTGGCTGCCAGGAAAGCTTCAGGAGAATGAGAGAGGCTTTGGGAACTTTCGGCAACTCTCTCATTCTACAGAAGCTCTCCTGGCAGCCGAGCGTCTCCGAGCCTCTCTGATGAGTACTTCGATCTCCGTCTCCGGCACAGGTATTGTACGTCACACTACCTGCACCGGGAACGGTACGGGAGGTGTGCCGATGCCGGGGACAGGCCCAAGATAATTTTTTTTTTTTCTATAGTGGTCGCCCCATACGGTGGGGATGGGGCCATTTTTGAGCCCCCCCCCCACCGTATGGGGCGACCATACCCGGCGCATGAGACGACCCCCGACTTCTAAGAAGATTTTTCGGGGTTAAAAAGTCATCTTATATGCCAGAAAATATGGTAGATGTTGCAGTGAAATGAAAGAATTCAGGGATTTGATCAAATCACTAGGGATTTGATCAAATCCCAGAAAATGATGAAATGGCCAAGCCCTTCTATCATTTCCCAGAAGAAAGTCAGTGATTTGATCAAATCACTGACCCCTTTCAGGGAAATGATGGAATGAACAAGTCTGGAGTCTCCCAGCTCTATATTAAGTAACATGACAATAGTCATTGAAACAAAATTATTTATTCGAAACCAAAACAAACAAGCAAAACAGGTACTGTAGCTGAAACAGGTAGCTAAGCTGATAATGTTTAGAGAGAAGGAGGCATCATAAAACAGCACATGGGACTGGAGGCGGACAGTGGAGATTAACGGGGAGCAGGAGGCATCATCACACAGCACACAGGACCAGAGGAAGACAGAGGAGCAGAGCGGGGAGCAGGAGGCATCATCACACAGCACACGGGAACAGAGGCGGTAAGGGGAGCAGAGCCGGGAGCAGGAGGCATCTTCACACATCACACGGAACCGGAGGCGGACAAGGGGAGCAGAGCGGGGAGCAGGAGGCATCATCACACATCACACAGGACTGGAGGCGGACAGGGGAGCAGAGTGGGGAGCAGGAGGCATCATCACACAGCACACGGGACAGGAGGTGGACAGGGCAGCAGAGCCGGGAGCAGAATGCATCATCACACATCACACGGGACCAGAGGCGGACAGGGGAGCAGAGCGGGGAGCAGGAGGCATCATCAAACAGCACACGGGATTGGAGGCGGACAGGCGAGCAGAGCTAGTAGCAGGAGGCAGCATCACACAGCACACGGGACGGGAGGCAGACAGGGGAGCAAAGCGGGGAGAAAGAGGTATCATCACACAGCACACAGGACCGGAGCAGGGAGGAGGAGGCAGCATCTCACAGCAAGCAGGGAACAGGAGGTATGTTGCAGGGGAAATGATAGAATTCCATTCCATCATTTCCCTGAAAGGGGTAATAGATTTGATCAAATCACTTACTTTCTTCAGGGAAATAATGGAAGGGCTTTGCCATTTCATCATTTCCCGGGATTTTAACAAATCCCTTAGCGATTTGATCAAATCACTGATTCTATCATTTCACTGCAATATATAGGTGTTAGGACTTGGGCCGCGCGTTCGGCTCCTGGCACCGCCGATGCGTGCGGTCAAAGCATACATAGCCGCTCAGGCCGGTTGCTAGGGGTGCGACGACGGCGCCCATAGCAGCTGGACTGCTTCTCATGATTTTACCTACTCGGCTCTGCTATTCTGTGTTGTAGCAGAGGCCAGGGTTTCACTTCCCTGGCTGAGAAGCATAGGTGTTGTGTGTGTTTAGCTGATTGTAGATTGACAGCTGACACTGCCAATCAGCTGTCAGTAATCTTAAGTCTGGGACCTATAAGTATCCTCCCCAGTCTACTATGCCTTGCCTGTGAAAGTCCCTGGCTTGCCTGGTGTTACATGATCTAGCGTTCCCTGCATTTATATCCTGGTTACCTGACTTCTGCTTTAGACTACTTGACCATTCTTTTGGACACGATTTGGTACTTTATTGCTCAGCTGGTTTTGGACTCTGACTTCTGACTTCCCTTTATTGTGTGTGTATTGTCTTGTTTGTTTTTGTGTATTCACTGTAGTGAGATTAGGGACTGCCGTCCAGTTGTCCGTTTGCTATTTAGAGCATCTGAGGCAAGAAGGTAGGGACAGTGGGGCGGGTGCCAGCTTCAGGGCTCACCTGTCCTTGTGTCTCCCTGTCCCGATCCTAACAATAGGTTTTGGCTGTGCCTCGTACTGGACATATAAACATGTTTCCTTGCTGAGCCATCCTGGCATCAAGTTTCCTTTCCTGTGAAGATTATTCCATCCATGATAGGGCCATGAAGAAGGCTGGGGCCTCCATAATGGGGTGTGGTTAAGGATAGAGGGATAGAGGGCAGTATGGGGTCAAGCAGGAACTGGTTTAGATTTCTTATATACAGCTCTTTCAAATTCATATCAGAACGAAACTGGTCCCTAATAAAATTGATTGAGAAAATTTAAATATTTTCTGCTTAACTTTTAGGTCTTCTGACACTCTTCAAAAGTAAAAAGATGTTTAGTAAATGATGCCAACTAGAGATGAGCGAACCTCAACATGCTCGAGTTAATCCTAACCCAAGTGTTCAGCATTTGATTAGCGGTGGCTGCTGAAGTTAGATAAAGCCTTAAAGGACAACTCCCACAAAAATTTTTTTTTGCTCATTTAACACACATTACAAAGTTATATAACTTTGTAATGTGGTTAAATACCCGGCCTGGCCCCCTTCCCCCACTTTCGGACCCCCGACCCCCCACCCCGGAAGTTAAGGAATGTATACATTACCTATTACGATCGTCACGGTCCTCTTCTCCGGGGCGGCATCTGGTGACGACGACGTCAGAGCCGAGGGGCGGTCCGGGTCTTCTTCCTCCTCGGCGTCTTCATGCAAAGTGAATGGGGATGAAAAGGCTGCTGGTGCACATGCGCACCAGCAGCCTTTTCATTGGCTGGAGCGCATCACATGGCTTCCAGCTTGCTCAGCCCTGATTGGCTGAGCTTGCTGGAAGCCATGTGATGCGCTCCAGCCAATGAAAAGGCTGCCGGTGCGCAAGCGCGCTGGCAGCCTTTTCCATCCCCTGGACCCGGAAGTTGGAGACATCGCTGGATGGCGGAAGGCGGCGACGGTGAGGCGGACGGCGGGCGAATCGAGTGGCGATCGTCACCGGAGAGATGGTGAGTATGGTGTCTGTGTGTGTCTGTGTTTTTTTTTTTTTTGGGGTCCCGCGGGAGTTGTCCTTTAAGGATATGTGGAAAACATGGTTGTAGTCATTGTCTGTATCCATGTTTTCCAGTCAACCTTAGAGCTTTATCCAACTTCAGCAGCCACCACTAATCAAATGCCGAACGCTCGGGTTCGGATGAACTTGAGCATGCTCGAGGTTCGCTGATCTCTAATGCCAACATAAAATAGTCAAATTGTAAATGTGGAGGGACTCTCTTTTTACAAGCAAAGAATTTAGAATTTTTAAATAAATGCAAATTTATTTCAATTTTATGAAAATTTTTATATTTTTACAATAAAAGTTAAATGTATTAGATGAAATTTACAACTTTTATAAAGTACATGTCCTGAATATGTCTCAAAATGATATGGATAAGTTCAAGCATCAGAAAGTTTTTACAAAATAAAGTAAGACAGGTCAGATTTGCAAAATTAGAATTTAGGAGTTAAAATACACAACATTACAAAAAGTCAAATAACATCACCATAGACACCGTTCATAACATTTTTTTTAAAAATATGTACATCCCATATGGATTCTTTAAAATGTGCAAAAAGTAGAATGCCGTTTGTGTCCATGAGGTGCTGCTTGACTGACTTTATCTACCTCCAACTATAAAAATGATTACCTAGTCCTCTTCTTTTTAGAAATCAGCCCTCAATAAACTTTCCTTTATATTTTCAGAGCCGCTTGCATTTTCCATCTGGGTCACATGACCTCTCTGTCTTGCCCCATGATGTCACATTTGTTCTGACCTACTGTTCCATAAACGTGAACTCACAGTATAAGCAATCACTCTTATCTCCAGTTCAGGTGTGGTTTGCAGTTAATCTCCATTCACTTCAATGGAACTGAGTTGCAAAACCCCGCCCAAGCTGGAGACAAGAGTGGTACTGTCTATAAGCACCACGAGATATCATCTAACTAAATCTGGCAAAGCAAGTTTCGCTGCCAATCACGCTGTCAATTCGCTTCGTTCAGTGACGCAAATGTACAGGGATTCTTTAACCAAATTAGCTAAAAATGGCAGCCAAGATGGTGGCCACATGTTAGCTTACAGTACTATCTTTTGGTGGAAGCAAGGCATTAACCATAACCACTGTAATGTCAGCACCTAATCCCCTATATAAGGTGATTCGCTTCCTGGAGGTGGCCAGTCAAACTGTATGTAAAGTGGAGAGTAGGATTGCAGCAGGCAGTTAGTGCGAAAATAATTTACAGCTGCTTATCTATCGTTTCATCCATTCAGGTCACAACTAATAGGAATAATAACCTCTGCGCATCCAAGAAGTCAAAGCTGCTTAGGCAACAGGGGGAAGATGTCAGTAGTTTTTAAAACTGATATAGCTTATAGGTACTTTATACTGTAAATATAAGAGAAACAGATCGCTGATCTCAGGGAGATCAGCCAAATGATAACACCGCCGGCTGCTACTGAGAGTGCTCAATGCAGTGAAATCCTAGTTGCACTGCCCCCTGTGAAACATAAACATGCAAAAGAAGAGCCCGTGGAGCCTCATTGAAGAGTCTCGAAACACAGGACTAGCCACATATCCCTCCAGGAAGGACCCAGCCAAGGGTCACCTAGCCGAATCCTGTTCCACACTGATGAGGGGCAACACCCTGAAACAGCTGTATGTGGATGGATACCTGGCCTTGGTTGTTCCTTATCATTACATTGACTTATAGGGCCACTTAATATGGTGGTTTTGGTGGTTTCCTTACAAGAGCCATCCCTTGGCTGGGTCCTTCCCGGAGGGATATCTGGCTAGTCCTATGTTTCAAGACTCTTCAATGAGGCTCCACGGGCTTTTATTTTGCATATACTGTAGATAACATATGTTTATGATATTGGGTTTTATGAAACAACAACTTCCAATTCAAAGTGTTAAATATTAAACATTTTATATTATCAGTTTCATTTTATTTTATATTTCCTTCACTGTGTGCTTATGTAGGTTGTTACATTTAGTCAGCGTTTATATATTTTTAATTGAAAATTATACCTACTAATAATATCATATGGTCTAATGTATAATAATAATAATAATAATAATAATATTTATTTGTATAGCGCCAACAGATTTTGCAGCGCTTATTTTATTATGAGATGGGTAAAACTGAGCAATCAAAAAGCTTTTTTTTTTTAAAATCCTTATACATATTGTGTTTAGTCTGGTTTATTGCTGTCTGGCTTCTTTCTATAGCCCAGCTTACTATTTTTTTCTATAGTAACCATAGTGTGAAAATAACATTTTGGGGCTTCTATGCAGCAAATTGCTCATTAGTAAAATTCCCCAGAGTACCATGATAATTAGTTATGAAAATGAAGCTGCCAGCCAAACCCTAATGCTTTCTAGATTAGCAATCCTAACCTGTTGTGTTAATCCAAAAATCACACGATTACACTATTTCTCCATTTAAAATTCAAATCAGAAGAAATTATAAATCATTTTAGTCATTTTAATCCATAGATACCAGAGAGTCCTTTTTTCTTTTATTTCTAGGCTATGTTCACATGTGCTGATAATTTGTTGTGGTAGATTTGCTGTGGGCTTTGACTTATTGCAGTTATTTGGAAAAATCTGCAACAAATAACTGGTAACACAAAGTGTTACCATACCTTTACATTGTACCTACAATGCTGAAAAAGAAAAATCTCAGTTACTCTTCTGTAGCTGCAAATTTTTATACTTTTCGGTCTGCTGCTAACACACAGCAGTTTTAGAGCCAAAATAAAAAATGGATCCAGCAGGAACCAGATGTTTAAGTACTTCCTTAAGGGTGACATCCCGCTGTGAGTATGTGCTCTCATAGGGATAAATTGCACTGGATCCGTAGCAGATTTCGCTGCAAATTTGCAGCGGGAAATCCACTGCGGATCCGTTACGTGTTAAGGCACCCTTATAGTTTCCATTCCTTTTTAATGCACTGCCATGTGTGACAGCAGCCTAATGGTCAGTCTCAAGCCCTTCTACCTCCTCTTCTGAACAGTCCTCTAAGCAGAATTAAAGTCAAATCAACTGGTGTCAGAAAGTCTTATTTAACATACGCAACAATACAGAGAGCTGTAAGATGTCTAACATGTAACTAGAGCTTAAAATTTACATTGCCTGGGCTAGGTAAATAGGCTTTTTGGTCATGCAGCTGTTGAATGAGATGCTTTCCTAAATAACTTCAGGTAGGGCTGAGCGATATGGAGATGAATCTAACCTGCTGATAACCCCTTATAGCACCAGGGATGCTAAAGAGGGAGGTAGGTGTCTTACCTTCCTCCTCAGTTCCGGTCCTGTGCTGTTAGTTGAGGTAAACTCTGCTCCCTTAGGAGCACTGCCACATCATCTGGCCTGTCCCTTCTAATAATTATCAATGGAGGGGGCGGGCAGGATGATGCAGCAGTGCTCCTACGGGTTCTCCTGAGCGGAGTTTACCCTAACTAACAGCGTTAGACCAGCGCTGAGGAGGGAGGTAAGACAACATACCTTCCTCCTCAGCGTCCTGGGCGCTATAGGGGGCTATCATAAGGTTAGGTTTGTCTAATTTACTGATAGTTCCCCTATAAATCTTGATTTAAAAATAAATGGCGTTTTAACCCCTTACCAGTATATAATGGGGCTATTAGGGGTGTGTGGAGGGGGTTTGGAGTCTTCCCCTCTCCATACTCATTATCTATCTACTGCATTCAGAAGGAGAAAACTGCTGCTAATAGTCTGCATATACTGAAATGCCACTGTCAAAACTGATATTAATTAATTTGACACAGTAAATATGCATCATTGGTGGTATTGGTGGGATGGATCAGTGATTTCAAAATTCCATCTATACCTAAAGTTTATGGGGGGGGGGGGATTAGCCTTCAAATAGTCCTGTAAATGTTAAACAAAAAAAAAAAGATACTGGGGTAAGAATTCGGCAATTGTAATGAGGCTCTGTTGCAATGAAAAAAAGAAAGAAAAAAATTAGAAGGGGTATTTTTTGCAAGCAGTTTTGCAATATACTTTTCTCTCCACCTTCCGGCCACAGTTGTCTATGTTTAAATCTGTGGCTTTACATATGGCCACTAGGTGTCTCCCTTCCTATCAAACTGTGGTCCATCCATGCTGATATTTGGTCTTTTCTCTGTAAAAAAAAAAAAAAAGGGACCAAACACAGAAAGTGCTAGTCCTTTGCATGCTCACAGACATGGAATCATGCACAAAATGGGACAAGTCTTCACTTGCTGCCATGACCAGTAGCAGAGAATCCTCCGGTGGTCGCATTGTATGGTCAGTTCCCCTGTCACACAGCACCAAAACATCTACAACCACATAATAACCACATAACAGCACTTTGCAGATGTTGCCCTTGGTGGGATTTGAACCCAGGAATCCAGCGCTGCAAGGCTAATGTGCTGACCACTGAGCCACCGTGACATTATAGTAACTGCATATTGATTAACAAAGAGCATTGTCTCCTGGTAAGCGTGCATAGTTGATAATAAAAAAAGAGAAAAGACCAAATATCAGCACGGAGGAAGCATGAACTACAGTTTGGCGTATGTATAACATTAAACTGCTTGTGATCACAACCCCTGTTGATTTCTTTAACCCCTTAAGGACAGAGCCTGAAATGGCCTTAATGACAGAGACAAATTTTATGAATATGACCAGTGTCACTTTAGTCATTAATACCTTCGGGATGCTTTTACCTATCCGGCTGATTCTGAGATTGTTTTCTCGTGACATATTGTACTTTACATTTCTGGTAAATTGGAGTCGATACTCATAACAAATCTTTATGAAAAAAAACCAAATAATGTGAAAAAATGTGAAAAAATGCATTTTTCCAACTTTGAAACTTTTTTGCGTATACAGAAAGTGGTTATACCACATAAATTATATATTAAATAGCATTAGCAACATGTCTACTTTATGTTGGCGGCATTTATTAAACTATCTTTCATTTTTTTTAGACGATAGGAAGCTTAAAACATTAGCAGCAAATTTCCAAATTTTCAGTAAAATTTCAAAATCAGATATTTTTAGGGACCTGTTCAGGTTAATTAAAGTGTATTTGAGGGGCCTGTATGTTAGAAAGCCCCACAAAGCACCCCATTTCAGAAACTGCACCCCCCAAACTCTGCAAAAGCACATCCAGAAAGTGTTTTAACCCTTTAGGGGAGTCACAGAAATAAAAGCGAAGTGTGTAAGGAATTTAAAAAATTTTAATTTTCTGTGCAGAGATTTTATTGTAATCCAATATTTTTCATAATTATAAACCTATTACCAGAGAAATGCACCCCAATAATTATTGGCCCGTTTCTGCAGTTTATAGAAATACCCCATATGTGACCCTATTGCGCTATTTGACGCAACCACAAGCCTCAGATATAAGGGAGCGCCTAGTGAATTTCAACACCTCCGTTATATTTGGTCATTTTTGACTGTACCACTTCAGGTTGGCAGAGGCTCTGGGGTGTCAAAACCTAAAAAACACCCCTAAAGGGACACCATTTAGAAAACTACACCCCTCAAGGAATGTAACAAGGGGTGCGGTGAGCATCTGGACCCCACAGGTGCTTCACAGATTTTCCGAACAATATGGCGTGAAAAAAGAAAAATTTATTTTTTACACTAAAACGTTGTTCTAGCCTTCAATTTTTCATTTTCTTAAAGGGATAAGAGGCAAAAAAAGACAAAAAATGTGTAGCGCAGTTTCTCCCGAGTACAAAAATACCCCACATGTGGCGATAAAGTGCCAAGGGAGCGCAGGACGAGCCTCCAAAGGGAAGGAGCGCCAATTGGCTTTTGGAAGCTGAATTTCACTGAAAAGGATTTCAAGGGCCATGTCGCATTTACAGAGCCCTCGTGCTGCCAAGACACTGGAAACCCCCCACAAGTGATTCCATTCTGGAAACTACACCCCTCAAGGAATCTAACAAGGGGTGCAGTGAGCATATGGACCCCACTGGTGACGGGCACAAATGTGGAACAATGTGACGTGAAAGGGAAAAATTTCATTTTTTCACTTTCATGGCACAAATGTGCCCGTCATCAAGGGGTTCATATCCTCACTGCACCCCTTGTTAGATTCCTTGAGGGGTGCAGTTTCCAGAATGGGGTCACTTGTGGGGGGTTTCCACTGTCCTGGCAGCACGAGGGCTCTGTAAATGCGACATGGCGTTCATCATCCATTCTAGCCAAATCCAACCTCCAAAATCCAAATGGCGCTCCTTCCCTTCGGAGGCTTGCCCTGCGCCCACATGACGCTTTATGTCTACATGTGGGGTATTTACGGACTCGGGGGAAATTGCTCTACATATATTGTGTGTTTTTTTCTCTTTTAACCCCTTGTGAAAATGATAAATTCAAGGCTAAACCAACATTATAGTGTAAAAAAATGTAATATTTCATTTTCACGCCACATTGTTCCACATTTGTGCCCGTCACCAGTGGGGTCCATATGCTCACTACACCCCTTGTTACATTCCTTGAGGGGTGTAGTTTCCATAATGGGGTCACTTGTGGGGGGTTTCAACTGTCTTGGCAACACAGAGGCCTTTTGAATGCAACATGGCCCCTCAAAATCCATTCCATCCAAATCCAGCCTTCAAAAACGAAATGGCGCTCCTTCCCTTCGGAGGCTTGCCCTGCGCCCACATGGCGCTTTATGTCCACATGTGGGGTATTTACGGACTCGGGGGAAATTGCGCTACACATTTTGTTTTTTTTCTCCTCTTTTAACCCCTTGTGAAAATGATATATTCAAGGCTAAACCAACATTATAGTGTAAAAAATGTAATATTTCATTTTCACGCCACATTGTTCCACATTTGTGTCCGTCACCAGTGGGGTCCATATGCTCACTACACCCCTTGTTACATTCCTTGAGGGGTGCAGTTTCCATAATGGGGTCACTTGTGGGGGGTTTCAACTGTCTTGGCAACACAGGGGCCTTTTGAATGCAACATGGCCCCTCGAAAACCATTCCATCCAAATCCAGCCTTCAAAAACCAAATGGCGCTTCTTCCCTTCGGAGGCTCACCCTGCACCCGCATGGCGCTTTATGTCCACATGTGGGGTATTTCCGTACTCAGGGGAAATTGCTCTACACATTAAATGTTTTTTTTTTATCTTTTAACCCCTTGTGAAAATGAAAAAACATGACAAGATTAATAATTTAGAGTAAAAATTTTACAAAAATTACACTAAATGTTGGTCTAGCCTTGATTTTTTTCCATTTCCACAAGGGGTTAAAAAAGAAAATGAACACAAAACGTGTAGGGTAGTGTCCTCTGAGTACGAAAATACCCCACATGTGGGCATAATGTGCCATATGGGCACAGGGCAAGTCACCAAAGGGACAGAGCGCCATTTAGAGGCTGGAATGGAGGATGGAGGCCATGTCGCAATTACAAAGCTCCTGTGCTGCCAGGACAGTAGAAACCCCCGACAAGTGACCCTATTCTGGAAACTACACCCCATAAGGAATCTAACAAGGGGTGCAGTGAGCATATGGACCCCACTGGTGACGGGCACTTACGTAGAACATGTGCCGAGAAAATAAAAAATACAATTTTTTTCATTTTCACGTCCCAAATGTGGCCGTCACCAGGGGGCCATATCCCCGCTGCCCCCCTTCTTAGATTCCTTATGGGGTGTAGTTTCCAGAATGGGGTCACTTGTGGGGGGTTTCTACTGTCCTGGCCGCACAGAGGCTTTGTAATTGCATCATGGCTTCCTCTAATGGGAATGGCGGCCATACCTATTTAGCTGGGGAAAAGGGACAATTCTAATTTATTTGGGGGTATTAGGCCAATTATTAGTTTATAAGGTTGGAAATGACAGGTGTCCATCAAATTCAACCTGTGTTGATCCAGAGGAAGGCAAAAACCCCTCGTGAGGCAGACGACAGTAGCCTCATCACAGGGGAAAAATTCCTTCCCGACTCCATAATGGAGATCAGAATAATCCCCGGACCAACGTGACCCCTGAAATAGGAATAAGGGACAGAATTTAGATAATGTAGAACCCCAGTGACGTGTGGTGCACCTTGGAGCGATCCAGTATGCAGAGGCCGGGGGGATCAGGACAGGTGTCACACGGGAAAATGGTGTCCTTCCTGATCCCCCTGTTACCCCACACTCTGCACTTCTTCTGGGGTCTCCCTTTCTCCAGTGTGGGGGACGTCACCTGGAAAATGTTGTCCTGGTGCGATACGGGGTCCTTCATATCCAGAAGCGCTGGGTCCGCTCCATGGCTGCTAAATATTAGGGCGCTATTACTACTTCTGATATTTTCGGATCGTGCCGCAAGCTACAGGGCAGCGAGGGACTGGAAGAGGGGGGTGCTGGTATAAAAGTTATCCCCGTACAGGTGGTAACCTTTATCCAGCAGTGGGAAGATCAGTTCCCGGACGATCTCCCCACTAACTCCAAGGATGGGGGGGAAGGGGGCATCTGGGGGCTGGATTCGGGTGTCCCTTCCTACATACACTCTAAGGGTACGTGCACACTGCGGAATCGCGACAGATAACCCTTCGTGCATTCCACAGCTGGCACCCACCGGCGGACTGATGCAGGCGCACGTCTCCACACGTGTCATAGACTCCATTCTATGCACGGGCGGATTCCGCTCTCCGTCCAACGTGTTCATTCTGTGGATGGACGACGGATTCCGCCCGTGCATAGAATGGAGTCTATGACACGGGTGGAGACATGCGCCCGCATCAGTCCGCCGGTGGGTGCCAGCTGCGGAATGCACAAAGGGTTATCCTTCGCCATTCCGCAGTTTGCACGTACCTGAAATCTGTAAGTGTACCCTGAGGTACTGTCACAGAGTGTGTAGAATTTCACACCATGCCGTCATCTCTTATTGGGACGGTACTGGCGGAAAAGACGTGTCTGGGGGGCAGCGTACGCTACGCTACCCCCAGACACGTCACTGGATGATGAGGATGAATGGAGGAAAGAAGGATCCCCCCATTCATCCTCACTGGCTGTTTTGGTGTCGGAGGCAATAATAACGTATCCCTCTGACGCCGAAAACACCCTGGGGGCCATCTTTATACGGGGACTAGTATATGGGGTATGTAGTGGTGTAGTGTCAAACTTTATTCAATGTAGTGTGGTGTAATGTAGTGTTTTTTACGTGTTTTTTTACAGTAAGTATAAAAAAAAAAACCTACGCCAACAAAGGAGTTGCTGATAAATGCCGCAATGTGCGGCACTTATAAGCAGACCGTGGCAGTAGAATATAGAAAAAAAACACCCTACGCCAAAAAGGAGGAGTTGCTGATTAGCAGCGCACTTTCGTGCGATGCTGATCAACACTCAGCGGCGATAGGGTGCGGAAAATAGAAAAAAAAAAATTTGGGAAAAAAAAATAATTTTTTTTTATATTCTGAATATCCCTGTAGCTGCTGATAAGTGTATTACACATATCAGCCGCTAGGGGGCAGCAGAGCGCAAAATCCGGAAAATGACGAGGCTGGAGCCGAAAATAGCCGAAAGAAGACGACGAGGACCGCCGGAAAGACCCGAAGACCGAACGGAATGACGGAGGACGCCGCGAACCCGGAAGACGCCGATCAGGAGCCCGGGACAGGTGAGTAATGTACAAATACCTGCTCTGGACCCCTCGGCTACCTAGCTGAGGGGTCCAGGGCAGGTATTTACTATTTTGTGGGACTCTGATCGCCGTGCCACCGGCCCGATCGCCGTGAACGGCCGGCCGGCCATTCACGGCGATCGGGCCGGTGGCACGGCGATCAACATTACTTTTTACAGTAATGGCGGTCGGTGCCGTCCTCGTACAGCACCGACCGCCATTTTTTTCCGGGTCATCGGGTCACCGATGACCCGGAAAGGTTCCGATCGCCGCTATTGGCTGATCTGAATTGATCAGCCTATAGCAGCGATCGTAAGCACGGGGGGTGTTAACCACCCCCCGTGCCGAGAAGCTATGATGGCCTGCTATGATTTATAGCAGGCCATCTTCCCCGACCACTGTGTGTGAACACGCAGCGATCGGGGAAACATCGGGCGTAAATTTACGCCCTGATGCGCTAAGTACCATGGCGCCAGGGCGTAAGTTTACGCCCGATGTCGTTAAGGGGTTAAAAAAACAGAATTGTGACAGTGCCTCTTTAGCCATATTTATTTTGTAAAAAAAAAAAAGTTTAACAGTTTTAGGTAGTAAAATAACACAAAATATAAATATGAGTATTATAACCAGACTGACCTATAAAATAAGGATAACATTTCATTTTTATGGTAAAGTGTATGGCATAAATGGCGATGTAACAGCTATTTGACCAAGAAGGAGAGTGATGGAGTGACAGGTGACATGGCCTCCTCCATCACCCAACCTAGGCCCAATTTTAGTTGGTTTTGGACTGCAGTGTAAAGAAAAAGCAGAAAAAAGTACTCAGCACTCAGTACTCAGTTTAAGAGAATGCCAGGAGTGTTTAAAGCTGTCATCAAAGCAAACGGGGGTTTCTTTGAAGAATCTAAAATATAAAACATATTCTAGTAAACACTTTGCTGTTTACTATTTAAATCCATATGTGTTCCTTCATAATTTTCATGTCTCAAATATAAATCTACACTGTAGAAACAAAAAAGAAAAACAAACAAAAAAAACTAGTATGAAAAGATTTGTCCAATCTTTCCATTGCTACTCTACCTGGACTTGCTAAGACCTTGTTGACTGTGATGTCTGGTTACATGTCTAAAGCATGGTTATGTCAAGAGAATTGAAACACTGGTTATGCTACCTGTACTTGTCAGAAAGAGCAAGCTATGGTAAGCTGCCATCAGATTCGTGAGATGCAGGTAATCAGAGACTCTCAAGTGACTTTAAAAGACCTATAGAAAGATTTAAAGGCAGCCATGGGAGCAGTTCTATTTGCACAGGAAGGTGCATACTAAATGCTTTATGCCCAAACTCCAGTTGAACATTTTCACTGATCCAAAGCATATGAAGAAAAAAAAAAGTTTTAACTTGGTTTAAACTACAGTATATAACTAGGCCAAAGGCATTTTGGAAACCAAAGTTGGAACTTTTCAGGTCTATGAATCAGTAGTACGTCAGATTGGAGAATCTGACATAGAGGTCTACACCAAGTACTCTGGCTTGCGCAAAAATTGTGCAAATTTTCAATGCTCTGCATCCTGCTTTCTAAGTGGGTGGGAAGGGGACATAGCTTTGAGTTATTGAATTATTTTAATGTACCCTTTCAGCCAGGCATAAATCTACATCAGGCATTGAAGCACTGTCGTGTGTGGAGGGCAGGATGGATTAAATGAAAGTTCAGGAAAATCCTAGGAACATGTAATGTCTCCTACCAGAAACACGAAGCTTGGAAACTGTTAGACCTTCAAAGTGGACAATTATTCTAAGCAAACCTCAAGGTCCACCAAGGCTTGGTTTCAGAAGAAGCCCTGGAAGATTCTGCAGAAGATAAAAACACAGCAGAAAAAGACCACTGGGTCCCTATAGTCTGATTTTGACTGAATTGTTGCCGTTCTCTGACTTGAACTTTGCAGAAAAGCTTTGGTGAGTTTTGAAGAAGAATATTAGTGAACTTGAAGGACATCACCCATGAGTGATGGGCAAAGATTCCTTAAGAAACTGGTGTCTGGCTATGCATCTAGTTTGCTGGTTTGCTGGTTATAGCAAAAGGGTGTTTTACTAAGTAGTAAAGACTTTTGCATGATGATTCAGAATACATTGAGGCTATGTTCACACTACAGATGAGACCGACCATTCCGTGACTCTGGCCGGGTCACGGAACGGCCGGTCTCAGCCCGGATCATCACGGCCGGTACTTAAGTACCGGCCGGATGATCTTTCCTCCGTGGAGCTCTGATGCGGGCGCATCAGCACGCGCCCACATCAGAGCTTCCCATAGCCCACAGTGAAGCAAGTGGCCGGAGCCGCTCGCTTCACTGTGTGAACTGACAGGTCCTTCTGCGGACGGAATTCATTGAATTCCGTCCGCAAATAATTGACCTGTAAGTTGTTTGCGGCGCCGCATGGGAACCGGCCGGAGCGTATACAATGTGTGTACGCTCCGGCCGGGATCCCATAGCAAACAATGCTATGTTCCACCCCGCAAATCTACGGCTGAAGTTCTGCGGCGAGGTGTGAACATAGCCTAAAAGTGGAATTTTATGATGAATTTGAAGAGTCCACTTGTTCTATTAGTTGTGTTTAGTTATTTTAATTGTTCTTGTTTAAAGCAAATGTATCATCAATACATTTGCTTTAAGTTGTGTACATGGATAGAAGGGCACCAGCCTGGGGAAGCCAGTGCCCGTCAAACACTTTAGCAAAATTTAAATACACTATATCCGTTCTCCCCCCCAGCCCCCCCATCCATGCTTTTAATCACCTCTTCATAAAATCATATTAGGTTTGTTTGACAACTTCTGTCAAACCAACCATGCTGATTACCACTATTGCCTTTTACATACTCCTGAATGTAGTCCCTCAAATTGTTTCCTTGCAATGGACATTAAGCTTACAGGTCTATAGTTACCTATGGAAGTCCTAGAGCCCTTATTAAAGTTTGGCAGTACATTTTCCTCATGCCAGTCCCTCGGCACAATACCAGTCACCAAAGAATCTCTGAATATTTAGTACAAGGGTACAGAAATTGCAGAACTGAGTTCCCTAAGAACTCTGGGGTGTAATAAATCAGGCCCTAAAGCTTTACTTACATTTAATTTATTTAATTTATCTTGGACAATATCTACATAAGCCAGTTCAGTAGATTACATGTGTTATCAACACTAGAGCTGAAGAACCCATTCAGTAACTCAGCTTTCTCTTGATCCCCAGTAATTAAAGCAATTCCAAACCCACAATCTGCCCCCTCCTAACTGCTTGTACCTTCTTATATATGCTTTTAATCCAAGATCTGTCCTGGGGTTCTTTCGGCCGGTGATGGTTATTGTCCTGAAAAACAACTTTGAAATTTGCAGCCCTGTGTCACATTGTGTGGCCTAGAGTACGCATGTCTTAGGCTTGCACCGCCTCTTCGTCCCTCCTTCCCACCCTCTTCACTATTAGGAATGCCCCCAGGCAGATTTTTTTTATTCATCACTTGTCAGAACACTGCACAGGTGCCTTAACGACCAAGCACATGTGCAGAGCTAACACAGGAGATGAAAAGAAGAAATCCTGCCTGGGGTATTCCTAATGATGAAGAGGGTGGGGAGAAGGGACGGCGAGGCAGTGCAAGGCTTGGGCACACACACTCTAGGCCATGGCAATTTGACACAGGGCTGCAATTTTAAAAGTTGTTTTTTTAGGGGAATAACTGTATCACCTGCCGAACGGACTTCAGGACAGATCTTGGATTAAAAGCAGCTATCTAAAGGTACAAGCGGTTTGTGGGGGTCAGATTGTGGGTACAGAGTTGCCTTTTTTTTTGCATCAATATATTTGAAGAATTTAGGGGGGGGGGGTCTTTTGCTATCTTTGGCCACCCTCCTTTCATTGTGATCTTTTTCTACGGGAACATGAGCATTGTTCACAATGGCTGTTGTTCTGTACGGCGCAAAAATAATTGACATGTCAATTATTTCTGGCCACTACAGTGTGAACAACGGCTGTTGTTCACACTCTTTTAACACAATGTAGGGCCGTTCTGACGGCTTTACATTGCATAGAGTTCTATGGTGATTTGGATTTCAGGCACACCCAAATGTGCCTACAATCCAAATAAATTAACAGCGGCCATTGTTTGTAACTGAAAACAAAGGCCATGTCAAACAATGGCCACTATTTTTACATAACTCAAACATAGGCTAAATGTTGTATTAGTTATCATTTAAATTGATTCGTATGATGTTTAATATATTATTTAAAGCGACTCTGTAACCACAATTGGATCCCCCCAAACCATTTGTACCTTCGGATAGCTGCTTTTAATCCGAGATCTGTCCTGGGGTCCGTTCGGCAGGTGATGCAGTTATTGTCCTCAAAAACAACTTTTAAACTTGCAGCCCCGTGCCCAACAGGAGTATCTGTGCCCTAAATTTGCACCACCCCTCCGTCCCTCCTCCCCACCCTCTTCATCATTAGGAATGCCACTGGAACATTTTCTCCTGTCTGAACATTGCACAGGTGCCTTAACGATCAAGCCCATGTTCCGCGCTGACACAGGTGGGGAATAGGAGACAATCTGCCTGGAGCATTCCTAATGATGAGGAGGGCGAGGAGGAGGGATGGAGAGGTTGTGCCAGCCTAATGCATACACAATCTAAGCCCTGGCCGTTGGGTATGGGGCTGCCAGTTTAAAAGTAGTTTTTTAGGACAATAGCTGCATCACCAGACCCCAGAACAAATCTTGGATTAAAAGCAGCTATCCGAAGGTACAAGCGGTTTGGGGGGGGGGGGGGGGGGGCAGGTCAGATTATGGGTAGAGAGTCACCTTAATATTGTCAAGTATCTGTGATATGTTTTGTTAATAATTTGATTGCTGTAGCCTTTTTTTCTACCACAACAGATGTTCTCCATAAGGTTAATTTAAAAGGTTGGTGGAAGGTTCATCACAACAAATAATTGTATATTCTATTCCTTCAGTCACACAGGAAAATATAGATAGTATTGCAACTCATATCTTCACACAACATATCATTTGTATATCTCCACATACTGAACTTTCAATATGATATTTACTGTAATACAAACTGTAACTAAACTTACCAGTAGAATTATTTGCACATGTTGCAAGATTTGCATTCCGCCATTGACAACTTTAATCACATAATGAGTGAAATGTTTTAACTCAAACTTAAGTGCATAATAAGTCACAAATCTGGCAAATCTATAAATGTCGACAAGTTTCATAAGCAGAAAAAGTCCATCTGCTGGTTATACAATCTTGTTGAAAAGTTTCACACGTCTCGACATACCAGCTGCATTTCTAAATGTGTAAATAGAAACTGCATAACATTTACATAGATCATACAATAGATGTACAGTATTTGCATGGCTGAATTAAGTGAAGCTTGATGAGCATTTTTAACCCCATAAGAGCTATCTTATTCTGTCCAGAATTACAAAAACTTAACTGCTTCTTCCAAAAACAGATGAGTGAACTTCCATTACGTTTGGGTTTACCCGAACCTGAACTTTAAACATTTGATTACTGGTGGATGAAGAAGTTAGATGCAGCCCTAGGGAGTCCTGGCAAACATGGATGCAGCCTATGGCCATGTTCACACATCGTACGTTCCATACTAATCACGGCCGTTGTTGCAACGGCTGTGATTTGTACTGAACTTACGTTGTGCTGCAGGCCAAGGGAATCCCGGCCAGAGTGTATACACATGGTATACACTCCAGCCGGGATCCCTAGCGGCGCCGTAGAAAACTGACAAGCCACAGAAAACCCTGTCAGTGCACACCATGGAGCGAGTAGTGGGGAGTTTTGATGCGGGCATGCACAGATGCACCTGCATCAGAACTCTGCGGCGCTAAAGATCACCTGGATGATCTTTTCTGAGACTGGCCATTCCATGACCCGGCCAGATCACAGAACAGCCAGTCTCATACTAAGTGTGGACATAGCCTATGGCCGCACACATGTTTTCCTCCAAACACGGCATATTTTGGTCTCATCTGAGCACGTAATCTTCTGCCATGCATCTTCTGGATCATCCAGATGGTCATTCCTTAACTTAAAACAAACTTGGACACGAAGGCGGACATATCACATGTGCAGCCTGTTCAGTTGCACAGGGGCCAAGGCCAAGAGAGGGGCCCACCAGGCTTAGACTCTAAAGTTTCAGCTCAGCATGGCACATGTCTGTAGTGGGCCCCCCATGTGGTATAAATTAAACTCTGTATGTATTAAAGGGAGTTTTCTTGGCTATGTAATACATTAAGCATATGAAATGATGGTGGAAAGGTGGCAAAATAAAAAAAAAAAAAAAAATTATATATGTACTGATCTATCTGCTCCCTGCTGCAGGAGGTACTGCAATGGTGTTCACAGAAAACACGGCTCAGATAATGACTGACCTAAGAGATAATTTGTGCTTACACATGACCTAATGAAGCCAGTTTTGCAGCACACCATGTTTAGGGTAAATAGATAGTATTGCATAATTTCTTGTTTTGGTTGTTAACCCCTTCATGACCAAAGGTCATTAATGCATGGATGTCCAGGTCACATTGAAGCAGTGTTCCTCCTTGCCTTCTAAGAGCCACCACCCCAACCCCCCCCCCCCCCACACACACACACACACACACACACGCACCTTTTTTTTTGTACCTACAAGGTTGGTTGGGGAATAATATTTTATGCCATGATTTATCGTTTTTATTGATATCATATTGGTGTAAAAGAACATTTTTGATCATTTTATTAATTTTTTTCTTGATCAGCATTCTGAACATACCATCTGCCTGGAGACCGACGCTACAAGAATAAATCCTATCCCATAATTAAAGTTTAAATCAACCCCCTTTTCCCATTTTATAAATAAGAATAAATAAACATATTTGGTATCACCACATGCATCATTGCCCGAACTATTATCACAAGTTATCACATTCTTGATCGCACACAATAAAGAGGGTAAGTGCAAAAAAAATGGCAAAGCGCAAAATCACAACAAATCCCCAAAAATTGTAATAAAAAGGGATCAAAAAGTCGCATATATGCAATCAAGGTACCGGTAGAAAGCAGATCATGGCAAAGAAAAATTACACCTCATACAGCCCCATAGACCAAAGAATAAAAGCGTTATAAGGATGATGATAATAGAGAAATTTTTAGTACATTTAGTTCTTCTTTTTTAAAAAAGGTTTACATTTTTTAAAAGTTGTCAAATAAAATAGAATTAGGTAAGTTGCCTATCGTTAATAACATGTCAGTTTTACCATAGAGTTAATGGCATAAACACGAAACCCCCCAAATAAAAAAAGGCGATTTTATTTGCAATTCTACCAGGACAATAATTTTTTTCCCGGTTTTTCAGCATATTTTGTGGAAAGATTAAGTCTGTGATTCAGGGCTGTGGAGTCGGTAAGCTGCAGCACCGACTCCAACTTCGACTACGACTCCTGAATTTTATCAGGACCGACTCCGACTCCCGACTCTGACTTCCACTCCTTCATAAATGGCCAGTCAGATCCCAGGAGAGTTATTTATCACACTGGCTCAGCAGCTTCTCCCTAATGTCCTACATGATCCTGGGGCAACTTCTGAGGGAATAAAGGAATAATGTATATAAAGCAGATTCTCCTTTGTGTGCAGTGGATGCAGCCAGTCTCCAACTTCCATGTCCTGAACTACTCACAACTAGACTAGATGGAGCAGGTGATCTTTTCCTGCTGACAATCTTCTATGTTTCTAACTAAATATTCACCATACACACAGAAACACTGATAACAATGCCAGATACCTGTAATACAGATGTCAGCCATAGTGATATAGAGGGGGTCACACATAGTGATATAGAGAGGGGTCACTGTGGGAGTGGGGGCATGCCATAGCACACACACACACACATACACAGCCTGCTGCAGCCATGGCTCACACACACAAACACACACACACACACACACACACACACACAGCCTGCTGCAGTCATAGCACGCACACACACACAGCTGCAGCCATAGAACACTGAAGAAATACACCACATTGAGGACAGAGGTTACTGCTACACTACTTATGTCTTCTCCTCCTCCTAAATAGGCTAAATAGGAATTACAGACCACTGTCTTGATCCATCTGGCAATGAAGCTTTTGGTAGCTTTCTTGCCTTTGTTTTAACCCTCGAACTGGAGCAGCAGATTTTCGTCTTTCCTCCAGGTTGCTTCAAGATATTAAAGGATAGAACGTCTCACATCAAGATGGTGAAAAGCTTCTTCCCTTTCGTTTTTGGGGTTGGCACAGAAAGATGGCATCACAAAATCTTGAGATCTGTGAAAATCTGTGACGACCTTGGAAAGGAAATCAGGTTTAAGTTTAAAGACAATTCTATCTTCAAGGATTGTACAATAAGGTTCTATTATGGATAAGGAGTGAAGCTCTCCAACTCTTCTTGCAGATGTAAAAAAGGCAGTTTTAACCCCTTCAAGACAGAGCCCTTTGATGCACAAAATGTTCACATAATGTTGAAATTGAGTGGATGGCCGCCATTTAATGGCAAATATTTGCTGTTATTTTAAAACAACGACTGTTGTATTGAAATAATGGCAGTTATTTACGGTTATATGGCGGCCATCCACTCAATTTCAACATTGTGTGAACAGATCCTTTCTGTGTTTTTAATCCACTCCTGGTTTTGGTTGCAATATGAGGACCACAATACTGACTGAAATATATGTAGTGTGAACCCAGCCTTATAATGGGCATGGGGGGGGGGGGGTCTTTTAAACTTTTATTGGGGGGGGGGGGGGGGGGGTTATAAGGGTTTTTTAAAAACTTT